>NC_089722.1:5729375-6046562 GCF_035083965.1 Branchiostoma lanceolatum | reverse complement strand
GCATCAATTGCAAGAGTCTATAACTAGTTTAAGAGAGACATCGGACAAAGTATTACAGCAGATCTCATAATGTCTGACACAATAACATCCAAAGCTAATCAACATAGCTACCAGCCTACTGAAATAACAAAGGTACGAAATATGACCTGTGTAGTAGCTTTCTGCACTGACCTATAGTATATACTTTGTGACACATATATATATACCTACATGTACAGTATGTGTTTCAACTTTCATTTTCACAGCCTCAGGCTGCGCTATCCAATGTACATTGTATACCAAAAGGTCTGGACACTTTTTAACTCAAATATTCAAGATTCTAACTTTATTTCATGAGGGCAACCCTGAATATCAATCTGGCAAGAGAGCACTTCTGAATCCAGACTGCTTTGAAATTCCTACAAATTCTGAAGTTAGACTAAGACAAATATCTAATTCCTCACTTAAACTGACTGTAACATTCTAAATCCAGCCATTTGTAAGGCACAGTAAGGGGGCTCAAATTCACACCTCCAATAATTCTTTGATAAACCTCTTCACCCTTGCTAATTAACCGCCTCCACCTAAAGAACACTTGACGACCTACTAAGAATAGCTCTTACTCACCCTCTGCTATTGTCTTGAGCCTCTTAGATAGACATCTGAGATTGCAGCTGAAGCATTACCTGGTGCAGAGATTCCTTGGGACTGATCTCAGGATGACTTAGGACCAGACGGTCAGGTCTATAGACACTTGGACTGACGTACACAGGGGAGGAATTTGGGCCACAAGCCCTAAGAATGCCTGAGACAACAAGCCGCGCGTGAAGGTTCGCGGAGTATGGGAGAGGCTAATGGGTGGGGTATGTTAATCCCTCTTCTTGTGTAAGAGTCTTCTGTATGCCTGCCATCACCTCTCGTTATCAATTAATTACAACTAATTAACCAAGGGGCAAGGTCGGTCATTCTTTTATGTCCACCTTCACCGGCTGAACTTTCACAAAGAAGGGTCGGAAGTCTATCAAGAAATTTGTTTTATGGCCTTTTAAAGACACCTCTCAAGAGCTACTCACGCGAATACACAAGTTACTCCATGTTATCGAATCAATAACAGTCAATTAACTTGTGACAGCTATTATTGATATTGTCCTTCACAGCTTAAACTTTTAAGAAGCTGACCTACAAGAAGATTTAAAAGTCAATAAAGATGTCCAGTACATGTTTATTGCATGAAACTTTGAAAGTAAAGAAATGTTCGTCAGCTATTCACCAGTTTCTCCATACATACAGTCTGAGCAATGACGGACTAGCTTATTTCACTCCCGGGGGTGGCCTGCCCGTATAGACACTTGGACTGACGTACACAGGGGAGGAATTTGGGCCACAAGCCCTAAGAATGCCTGAGACAACAAGCCGCGCGTGAAGGTTCGCGGAGTATGGGAGAGGCTAATGGGTGGGGTATGTTAATCCCTCTTCTTGTGTAAGAGTCTTCTGTATGCCTGCCATCACCTCTCGTTATCAATTAATTACAACTAATTAACCAAGGGGCAAGGTCGGTCATTCTTTTATGTCCACCTTCACCGGCTGAACTTTCACAAAGAAGGGTCGGAAGTCTATCAAGAAATTTGTTTTATGGCCTTTTAAAGACACCTCTCAAGAGCTACTCACGCGAATACACAAGTTACTCCATGTTATCGAATCAATAACAGTCAATTAACTTGTGACAGCTATTATTGATATTGTCCTTCACAGCTTAAACTTTTAAGAAGCTGACCTACAAGAAGATTTAAAAGTCAATAAAGATGTCCAGTACATGTTTATTGCATGAAACTTTGAAAGTAAAGAAATGTTCGTCAGCTATTCACCAGTTTCTCCATACATACAGTCTGAGCAATGACGGACTAGCTTATTTCACTCCCGGGGGTGGCCTGCCCGTATTGTGTGATGAAAGTGAATACAGCACACGCACGCGGACACAAAACATATTGTATGTGGAGACAACAAAGAGGTAGAATTTGACACTGCATTCCAACGATGCCAAAAGCAACATGCCATACCTGTACGGCCATACAATAGCCGGGAGACCTAGTTTTGCCTGTGTGCGTAGAATGGGAAATGCGCTTGTTATTGAATATCTGCTGGTATGAAGAGTTGCTATGGAGTTATGATAACAGTCTGTGCAATTTGGCGCAGACATGACCTTCATTACGCTGTATAAAACTCTCCTTAATCCGACCTTCACCAACCGCAGTACCGAATGAAAACATGGTAGAGTAACCGAAAACAAACATATATGTTGCCTGATTATAGTGGTTATGAATAAGAGAGAACAACACAGCCCTACCTAGATTCGGATTCCTTTACATGTCTTTCCGGTAGCGTTTGGATGGTAAACATTGCTTGAATCATACAGCTGGCTCTCTTTTCTGTTCCTGACTCTCACATGAACTAAAAACACCGGTAGGAGGTGGCTATGTTTGTAACCTGTTTACATGTACATGCAAACATACATGATTCAGTAACTATAACCAGTACTTCTGAATTTGGCAGTTCAGAAAGGTTGGCAAAGAACTCGTCAATAGACTATTCTTCATCTTGAATAAAACAGTTCAATACAATAGTGACAGCAACATGATGCGGGCAATAGAATGTTCACTTCCCACAGCCAAACTTTCAGGCCTGGCTGCAAATGCATATAGATCGCAAAAACATTTACTGGAGGAAAATACCACATCACAAACCAATAATAACTTGTCATTCAGCCTGAATTCTTCCTTGCAAAACTTGATTCCTGTCTTTTGCAAACTATGATCTATGCCTTTTGTGATGTATGCCTTGTAGTGTCTTGTCACTGGAGTATAAGAATTAGGCCACATACTTTTACCAAGCGTTGCTGAGCTGTTATGGTTCTAGGGCCGTAAGTGAATACTTGTCATCTCGCAGAATTCTACATTTCAGAACGTGACGACAAGAATAGGAGGGAGAACACTACTTGGTTTCAGTCCGGACGCTGGCCTAGATAACTCCTTTGCTAGCTATGCTAAGGAGGTATTTTGAGCCTGCTAACTGGGCATGTCAAAGGAAAAGAAAGAAACCATGTTAGCATGCTCTTTTCTGAGCACCTGGCTTTCCTATTTCTGTAAGTCTTTCCAATCTACAAATGTTTCCTGGGATAAAAGACAAAACGATTGACACTGCTCCTAGGTACATGTAAACACAGGTTATCAGGTATGGTTGACCTAAGGCCGACCCTACTGGACAATACAGGCATTTATCGATCGTTTTTTCACCCTGTTAAAGCCGTCTTTGTTGGTCTGGGTCAGCTTGAGTTTTTGAAGTGATCTACAGTCTTTAGTCCCAGGTAGGGACAATAGTTCTTCACTAACATGGAGGGAAGGGAGTGAAGCTATTGCCTGTGAAAAATGTCTTTGATCTGCTCCCTTTTCCTTCCCTCTGAGACAAACACCTTACAGACTAAGCTCTCACAGTCAGCGTGAGGAAATGTTGTGAGAGAAGAATTTAAATCTAATTTGTGATCATTAGGCTGAGAATGAATGCAGGAAGCCTGGTCTCAATCGACAAGAACGAGCCTGCAACCAAAACACATGTCGGTCGCTCAGAGATGAACTGAATATATGGTCAGTGAACTGCAAACATTAATGTAATTACGTTTGATGTACCATGTATAAAGATAACCTCTGACCCTACAACAATCATAAATGTTGCATGGGAAGTTGACACTTATTAGGCAATCATCATGGGTGGCATCAAAAGAAATCTTCCTGTCATCAAAGAAAGAAACAAGGACATTTTCTTAAGGAGGATTGACAGTTTACCCTTTTCAACTGAATGGCAATAAAATACAATCCACTTCACATGCACAGATAGAAAGATAGCCGGGGTAAAAACCATTTGGAGCCGTGTGTGGACAACCGACGCTACGCCATCGCCCCACAGCCAAACGCTAGGGGTAAGGTTACAGCCTCTTCAAGCGCACCTGTGCTTTCGAAAACTTGCACAGACAAGCCCACCGTTACCTCAAACAAGTGTAGAAGGATTTCTGCCTTACCTAGTCCCTGGTGAGACCAGTCTGGAGGGGGAAGTGGCACCAAGTTACACCTCAACACCAACAGCAGTGGCCGAAAAACGTGCAAAAATCTAACCCGCGGAATGCACAGCTTTGTGCAGAGAGGGGAAAACAAGGCAGGCTCCACTCCACGAGGTGGCTCAATGTCGGCAGCACATTGTGCACACGAAATGTAAGCTCACCCATTCATGCCTAATTGTGGTCGCCAGGGCAACAGAAAACACTTCAAAGAATGGCGGGGCCAGGTATTGGCTTACATGCCAAATACGGACATGGCAGGGGCAGAAGCCGTGTGAAGCCGCCCAGAACTGAGCTAGCTTGCTCTGTAAATGAAATTACGCCGTATTGTTACATCCTTAACAGCGTGTTTGACAGTATACTGGCGAGTGAATGATGGCAGTTTATTATAGCACTGTTACGAGCTACCTGGTTACCCTGTGCAAACGGGAGATTAGAACGGCTGCGTTTTTCCCACGGAGGTACTCTGTAAACTTTGACCACTGTTCGGTTCTGTCCTGAACATACAGACTGGTACGATCATTGACTGAAGGGTTTCTGTCACGACTCAATGGCCGATGTTCAACAGACTAAAGTGGGAGTGGACAGGCACCTGTCTGAACTGAAACAACTGTAGCCACCACCTCAATGGCTTTTCTTCTTCCATCCAAAAACAACTAGATTGGGTATCATGGGAGAGAAGAGTGGGTAGGGGACTTAAAAGGTAGATCAGCCTATAGCCTAGTTCTAAAATGACAGCCAACGAGGAAGCTGAAACAACAGAAGTATATGCCGGTTGACAAATTTCACTCTGGAATGTGTAAGGAAGGGGAGGGGTCGCTAGTAGATAGGCAGAAGTTGACACTATTTTGAAATTCATAACAACTGACTTAGAGAGGTAAAATTGCAAAAAATGTCGTATCAGTTTTTGTTACATGTAAAATCTTCTTTTCCATGTCAAAAATTCTGTCTGGACAATGAAAAAATGAATTTCAAAATTTACAAAACAATTCATCTATACATGTATACAGCATAAGTTACTTAGAAATCATTGGGTTTGCCAAAAGGTTCTTAAAGAGAATGACTGTCTTCAGAATGAGGCTTTTCCTTATTTGCTGTGCTTGATGTTATCATTGACACATCAAATAGAGAGTGGTTAACCCCCAAACAACAATATTTACACAGACATTAACACTGTGTGTCAATCACCAGTATCTCCTCTCCCTTATCCTGTTGTCAACTTCCCCTTACTTCCTGTTTGTGGTCTCACCACATGTTTGGAGAAAATAACCGACAATCTTCAGAGATTCCAAAATACATACTTGTCATTCCAAGAACCTGTATTTGTATTGTATATCCTTCATGCAATTTAGACTATCTTCAAACTACAGACCACCCAAAGGGTTAATTGAACATGCTGAAAGAATACATAAATGTGAAAACTAATGCAAGACAACCATTCTTATCTATAGAAACCTGCTATTTGAAATCTTGCTCAGTGTCGTGGTGGATGCTATATTTGAAACGTCTGACCATTTCCAAAATCATATCCAGTTGCCTATCTAAGAGTAACTGCTATTTGGTGCATTCTATAGCAATTCTACTTGATTCTTATCAAACCTAACACACTAGCTATACCACCTTTTTTCAACAGGTGCAGCCTATTCTTTTGTTACATGCTCTGGATATTGGACAACAAAGGTCCAGTCTTCAACAACAATATTGTCGTAGTTATTACTTTCCATGTGCTGGATGCATAAAGTTATATATTCTATTTAGCTGTTTTGTGGGAGATATTTATGTTGATTAAAGTGACACTGCTAGAATAACAGTTGATTACTCAATCACAACTGGAAGTAATACAACAGTTTGTCGAAGAACACAACAAAACATACTGAGCTTCTTTTCCCAAAATCCAGGTTATAAATACAAGAACATTGCTTGATGAATAAGTAATGATGACTGAAAACAGAGGTTGAAGTCAATCCAACAACTGACAAAATAAAATCAATCTAATTTTTCAAAGGTGTGTGATTGTATTACCCACCCCATAAATTTCAACATGAGATACAATCTTGCTATTGTATGGGAACAAAGCCAGAAAGCTTGAGGAGCAACAAAACAAAATCATTTATTGTTTGTAAAGATGATGCTTTAGAGTCAAATATTTAAGAAAGGAATGCAGCACCCTCCACAGACAATAACTAGGGCCTGACAGGTGTCATCCATTCACAACCAGTGACTTGAAAATGTTATTTCTTGCAAAAGTATGTCAACCATTCAAAACTATCATAGCTGCAACCGTATTACAATGTGAGTTGCTATGCTTGGACTGCAAACTTGGTTAAAAATACATGTATTGTGATGCAAACAGAAAAGTGTAGAAATTCTTCACATTTTGACCATCCTTGAACAACATTCCATATCTATGCCCAACTGTAGTAAACAACATGGACGAAAGCTACACCTGTTAGACCAGCAAAGTCACTAACAGAGCAATATATTCATTTCATTCTAGTTATCTTTCAAAATGGTACGGTAAACAACGCAACCGGGTAGAGGAAAATGTTCAGGATGCAATAGAAATTTGGACCCCTTGCAACTTTCTTGTGGAACTGCAGGCAAGTTTTGTTTGCCACTTTGAGTGCACTAAAATCTTGCACAATTATGTATTTTACTCAAAACCCCAGTGAAAGCAGAACAGTAACCAAAGCATCCAGATATGTAGACAGTTTCTCACCACAAACATTGGACAACATAAGTTCCTGAAGTACATCATATGTTCACCTGACGTACAGCCAGTAGGTACCCATCTAAGTAATGAGGCTGTTGTACATGTAGTGCCTTTTACTGTGCTCAAGGAACCTCCTCGATCACGGGACCCCCTAATTTTACGTCCCTTCCAAAAGAAAAATGCAGCACCAACCAGGATGCCCTTCTCCAGATTATACCTGGGATTTCCCAGTTACCAACTGATTGGGGCCAGGAGCTCAACTGTGAAGCTGCTACCAATTGAGCTACAGGAACATCCCTAAATACATGTTGACACTAGTAGTGGTCTACTTCCTCACCTTTGCTGCGACAATGCTGAGTCCCATCCCGGAGCTGTTCTTGCCGAAGGAAACGTCGATGACCTCGGCCTCACCCTTGGGTGTGGTAGGGTAGCGGCTTTCGGGGGTGTGCAGACTCTGAAAGGAGTCAACGCCCAACAAGCTCACAAAACATGCTCGGTGGGTCTTACCATGCTAGGACACTTCCAAGGCCACACCAGTTCAAGATCAGCAGCAGACCTTTTGACTAATGAATTTTTATTCCATTTGTTGTAGGTCATGCTTACGTTGTACATGTACGTTCATTTGTATTTTTGTGGGTCAGCCGTTACCAGCGGAGCTGCCTTGGCTGACTGAGTGTAATGAATTGTTTTATTCTCAATGAAGAAAAATCAGCAGACAAAACAGTAGTCATAACCTTTAGTAACATTGTTTTATCAGAAAAAAAATTAAAAAAGCTAAGTAACTGAAAAAGGAATCTTATTTTCTCCACAAACGTTTCAGGACGTCGCAAGTAAGAATTTCTGCAATATGTTTTAGCGAGGTAATTTTTCAGGCTAAATGATATATTCCCTTTCGGCCTTGCTTTCGGTAAGTGGAAAGTTTAAGACACTTCACTTTCTTCAAGCACAAAGAATCACAATATGTGAAGAAATTGTGTGAAGAAGATAAAATAAGTCTCTCGAGACAAAAAGTCTCTTGAGACAAAATCTTCAGTGACAATTAAAAATATGGTTATGGCAGACAATGAAAGAACTTAAATTCAAGTGCCGTTCTTGGTGTGGCCTTTAAAAGTGCTAAATTGGGTTTTACCTTTAATTATCTTTTAATTAGACGAATATTGCACATGCAACTGTATGTATGTGTGGCAGAGATGAGATGCAGTGCAACAATGTGTGTTAAGCATGCATCATGCAAGAAGGAGTCAACATGCAGGGCAAGATGCTTGAGCCGCAATCTTTCTTGTATCATAAGTGCAGTGTGCTCAGTTCAGCAAGAGAAATGACAGTAGGCAGGGAGAAAAGTACTAAAGAGGGGGCTTGATACAATAGTTAGTGAATGGTATTACTGCGAAACCGGTGTCACACAGCAGGAAAATAGCTCACTTGATGAGTCTGAGAGATCAAGAGGACATTTTGACCAGATACGGCCAGTGTCCTTTCCATCATTACGTGATTTTTAGGACATCGGCCAATGTTGGCAGGTCAGCGAGCACTGTCCAATTTAGTAGTAGATTTCAGGCCAAAAATAAGCTCTACTATTGGCTTAGAGAGGTAAAATTTCACAATTTTGTCTCTGCTTTTGCCACATGTAAAATCTTCCTTTTCCCTCTGTCAAACACTACGAAAAGACAAATTTACAAAACAAACAGTTCAATCTATGAATCACTTAGAAATCCTTGGGTTTGCCAGAAGTTTTTTTAAAGAGAATCCAGCGATTTTACAATTCGGAGACCTTGTGGTGATCAACAAATTTGGCTGAAGATCGTTGATAGTGTGACGCCGGTTTAAGCAACTTTGGAATGTGTGGTGTCGCATCGGAGCAAGCTGCCTGGCTGGTGTGTTGCTGATGTTGTGAATAAAGAAAAACAAAGGAAAACAAAAGTCCTAGAGCTAAATAAACAAATATTTTACTATCTACCTAATACTGTAACTTGTTATATAACAGTGTAAAACATTACATCTTGCAGTTGAGCTGCTAGCAAAAATGGAAATTAATCCGAGTAATGTACTCCAGCACAAAGCATTACGATTAGCTTGTGGCTGCTGTGTGGAAGTAAAAGGAAAATTTTCGCACCTGTTTGACCTCGGGTGACCCCTGCAGAGCTGTCATCGATTCCCACTTTGCATTATGGGATTGCCAAAGTTACGAAATTTTTTTCTTTCCTCTTAAAAACATAAGAAGAAACTTGATGCAAAGTGGTTTGCTACGATAAGGAATTTTTTTTCGTTTTTGTTCTTTGCTTTCTCTTGTCACAAAAAAACACAACTAATGCACATGTCAGACCCCAGTGGTTAGTGGATCGGGGAGTGAAAGAAACATCTGTTCTGCAATGACTTTACAGATTTGCAGAACATTTTCTAAAAAACTTTCCTTCATTCATTTTCGAGGTTGCATCCATTTCCCTCAAGAGAGGGAAGCTTAGGCATTCACAAAAAAAAAAGCGTACCCAATACTTTTGACTGAATTTGGAGATGTGATAAAAGTTATGTCCTCATCCCCCTCTCCCCTCCCCACAGAGGGCACCATTGACATGTGCATGATGACAGCTCTGCCCTACATGCAGAAAATGTGTGAGAAGTGCACCTGTTCCGAGCCTTGAAAAGAAGGGTGTCCCTCGGGATGTACCTGTTGAGAAACACTGCGTAATTTCTCCTTGGGGATCTGCTCTCCCGGGGAGCCCATGGTCCTCGCCGCCTCCTGGGCCTCCGGTGTGAAGTAGATGGTCCACACCCCGGGAGCGTTCGGGTGGATGTTCATCCGCAGAAGACCTGTAGAACAAGACATCAAAAATCTCATTTATGAATTTCTTTTTTTTCTATTCATTATAATTGTGAATTTCTCGTTCAGACTTTGTCAATGCATTTTTCCACTGGCTCCCATAAGGCGACAAGCATGTAGCTGGAAATTAAAGACAGGAAAAGAGATAACATTTAATAGCCTATTCTAGGACCTTGGATCTGTCTCCTGGACATGTCCCTCCGTCCCAAGATGAAAATTTGCTTGTTGGCAAGGGAAAAGTTTCACCTCATCCACCCCAAAAATTGAGAACTTCCTTACATGAAATTGATGAAAATGTATTTGAAGCTTTGAATGACTCCTAAACGATGAATGGGATGGAAAAAAAATTCTATGCTGTGGACAGCCCTGCAAGCATTATTTAAATTTCAAATGATAACTGCCACAAAGTCCTAACCGGCTGAAACCAGAGGGTCGAGGAACTCCTGCAGTCCTGTGGGCACGCCGCGTACGATGTCGCAGGAGTAGCCGTCCTCGGGAAGGAGGAACGGCAGCTGCAGGTCAGAGTCCTCCTCCAGACGCACGTCGCCGCCATCGCTCCGCGTCAGCTCGTCCGCCGTGTTCTCAGCAACAGACACCACGCTCTCTATCAGGTCCTGGGGAACGTAACGTGTTAAAAATCAATGAGACACAGAAAACATCAAGAGGTAACAGTTTGTTATGATACTGTAAATCTTTGAACGTTCACTGTGGTTTTAATTTTGTGGTGACCATTCCACAAACAACATCATGAGATCGTGAATATACGTTTCCAATGTATAACTCCAGGACCTGTACCAAAAACTATATAAACCATGAACTTAAAACACAGCAAATACCTCCCTTCCCATCCTATTTGAGAAATCTGTATAGCAGGTATAACCAGCTTCCCGTTAAGCTGATTCTGCACGATTCTGACACCACCATCCTTATGACAACTTAACTGAATGTTACAACTTACAAATCATGTGTTGATACGTTACTATGAAGTTTTCTGTCTGTACTAACCTGTGGTATTCTGGGTTCGTTGGGGTCAGGCCTGTACTGTTCCAGCAGTGCTCGCAGCTGCATGGAGTTGAGCTTGAAGCAGGTGCTGCTGATGGAGGCAATGTCCTCTGCTGAGTGCTTGGGAGCCTGCAGGAGGTGTGCCGCCTGGAGAGGGGTGGGTGTAATACATTTAGTGTTCTGAGCAAAGACTGCATACATGTAGATGTAGTTTCAACTCAGGACATTTGATTTGGAAACGGACATTTCTTGAGCAATGATCTAAATGCAACATTTACTTAACTTTCAATTAATTAAGTTCACGTTGATGATGTCATTCATACAAATATCCATTTATGCAATTTTGTGCTTCTCTTAACTTTCTGAATAAAAAGGGAGAACAACTAAAAGTACCTGCTAGAAATACCACAGGTATCTTTTTGACATTCACGATTAACACATAACTATCTATACATGATAACATTGACAAAGGTGATGTAGAGACTTATACACTTTATCATTTTGAGATTAAGAAATTAGTTTTGTTGGAATGATCCAGTAAAACTTTCACTAGGACAGCACAAAGTACGCTACAGCAACTTTTTTCAAAGTTGACATGTAGTGACTTTCACATTCTTTCATTTCTTTGCAGTTTACGAAAGTACTTCTGTTGGAATGGTCCAGCAAAACTTTCACTAGGCCAGCACGAAGTACGCTACAACAACTTTTTTCAGGAAATACGATAACAAGAGGGCCTCTTTTGCATTGACGTCCATGCAACCTGAGGAGAACAATGCAATGTGATTCTTGACATGTCAAAAGTTTCCTGTGATCCGTCACTCCTGCCCGCCCGAGAATGACGTAAACACCTTTTAAAGAAAACAGTCGTTATCACTTTGGACAATGCAGGACTCTATGCTCTGTTTCCTCCCACATGCTGTGTTATGTTTCCTATTGTTTGCTCTATTTGTTTGGAGAGGATCTTAACGAGATTAGCGTCGGCTTAAGGCTTCAAGCCACCTCCCACTAGGTGAGGGACACAACGGTCCTGATAGGTTCGTCACTTATAAACTGGACTCTGACATCTCAGATTTCTGTAGTGACCACTAGAGATGAGAGGCCTCTTGTACCCAGAAGAAAACACACTTCTCTTCCACTTGGGGGTTCAAGTGTTGCCTTGTCAACCCAAACAAACACAACCCCCCGGCCTTTATAAATATATGCTAAAAAAACAGTTACTCAAGTAACTGGATATGATTTTGGAAAGAATCATAAAATGTTTCTAAAATCATATCCAGTTGCTTGAGTAACTGTGTTTTTGGCATGTCTTTTATTACCTGGATGTCACACCTTCATCAACATACAGATCTAATATCTTGGTTTAACACCATTTTTGGGGGGTCAAAGAATGAAGGAGGGAGCAAATATAAAAGATGCTGTGGTCCCTAAGAAAATTTTTTTTTTTCACAATCACATCTTGAAATTTTTCTGGTGGCTTTTTTTTAGCATTTTCTCAGTGAATGCTCTACTGCGAAATCATAGTACCACCAATATGAGTTTCAACCATGAAAGTACAACACTGTGAATGACTCCTTTCTCCCTCTACCACAAAAATGTATGAATTTACAGTAAGCAATAAGCTAGTTCGTAAGGTTTGAGTTGTGTTAAGACATAAAAAAGAAACATAATCCTAACTCTACTGCATATACAGTAATCGTAATACAGCTCTGATTAGCATTTGATCAAAACGTTTGAGTACAGTATACTGTCATAGGGAATAGAACCCGAAACCTTTGGATGAAAAGGATGCTACAGTAGTATACATTACCTGGATGACCCTACAGAGGTGGCAGTCTGCGGCCAGCTCCAGACCCTGTTTCTCAGCCCACAGTTCCACCCGACCCAGGCGCCTCTTCAGCCGCAGGCCCCACATCCGGGTACACAGGCCCAGGTGGGGTTCCATCACAACCTGAACAACAACAGGGCAGTGGGCATCACATTTAAATCATGAAATCTGAAATAAGTGCATGTAGTTGTACAAAGTCATGTAGCTTCCATAGTTGGCCAATAAACTGAGCATTTTCAAAAGTTGGAGGCACAATACATTTGGGATCATATTCTTGCCTTTTGAAAAAAGTATATGCACAAGCAATTTACACAAAAATTCAACAATACCGTCAAAGTTACATTGAACAGTTAAAGCAAAGAAACTGTGGCTATAGATAAGGGTTTGTATAGATGGTCCTAACAATGCTCAATGCTAAATTCAGTAGGACTGGCTACAAATAACATGTACGCTGAATTCAGAAAGTCAATTATCAAAAATGTGGCCCCCTTGCTACGAAAGGAGAAAAAAGGCTTTCCCTATGATTGAAGAACGGTAATCAAAATAGCTTGCTTACGCTTCACAAAAAAGGGGCATGCAGGCCGCCATAGATGTAAAACCTTACAAATGATAGTCACTGTACTTACCTTGTTGAAGAGCCACATGTTGATGAAGTGGAAGAGTTGTGAGAAGAGCTGGATAGTCAGAGCTGCGTTAACTCGGCAACGTCGCAGGAGGGACATGGCCGATGACAGGGTGTTCAACACATCACCTGAAAAAGCAAGCAGTATTGAAAAGTGTACCAACATTTGGAACTAATACATGCACATGTACTACACTGACATTCATAATTCATAATTCTAAAACTCAAGAATAAGGAGCAAAGCTTTCTCAGAGACAAAAGTCTTGGTAACTTTTACAGATGTACACGACCAGTTCCTACCTATGTTGGGTTTGCCCCCCTTCATACCGGAGTTGGGGGAGAGCCAGCGCCCACTGATCCGAGCTGGGTTCTCCTTGGCGCTGGTACGGAATGAGCGCTCTGACGAGTGGGCGCTGTGGTCACCGTCGTCTGTTTGAAAAACACGAGGAAGGACATTAGAGTAGTGTAAATGTCAACGCTTAACCTTCTCCCTACTAGAGTAACCTTTCTACATTGGTTATGGGGTTAAGCAGCAGGGAGAAGGTTAAAAGAGACCACAGACTTATATTGAACAGTGGAGTGAGTAGTCCGAATCTATCCATCCAAAGAACAGAGACACAAGGTTGGGGGAGATCTAAATGTATATCTGTTAGTATTTGTACAGAATGGTAAGACAAGTATTTGAGTCTGTCATAGACAAATTCCTTCCAGTCAGAATATCTTTTCATTTAAATTAAATGAAAGAAATAAACAAAACAAAAAACAGTGTAAGCAAGAAATGACAATCCTATAATCGAGTAAGACTGCTTAAAAGTTAACATAACAACAGTTCTCAGTAACATATATTTGGTATGATACGACTTCTTGGCTAAGCTCAGAAAACTACCAGAAAAGAGAGTGACAGCAACTAAGCATGTTAGTTAAGTACATTCTACACACATAAGATGGAGCTACATGTAAATGTATGAGTGGAGTGACTTTTAGAACAGACAGATGACACAGACAGCAGTACATGTGTACATGTATGTGTAGACAGGTAGAGACATGGCACTAACTGTGTATTTGTATATCAGCTGGTATCCTGGTAAGCATGGAGTCAGCTAGCAGAAGGACAGAAACGTACAGTTTACAGCACATGCACATTCCCATAGCACTTACCACCCAAAGGCCCAAAGATTGTCAAATATACATACACAGCAGCTACCATAGATGTTAAAAGAAAGGTGTTGAATCATACAAGAATGCTAATCACTCTTTTCAAGTTCCTTGTTGCATTTGTTGCCATGTAATGATGATAACATCTTACTGACATGCCCATACATGTAAGTACACATTGAATAAGCTTCTGTTCAAATTCAAAACAATACACCATGCTTTTTTTGGTAACCAAACTCAAGACAGAGAAACTTAGATGATAAAAATTCATGCAGTAATGATAAATATTCCGTACAACAGGGAATATTTTAAACTTCAAAGTTGATGCAAGTTGTGAATGAGAGATGGAATGAAGCATGACAATGAACAAGTAGAGATGAATGTAAGTGTAACGTAGCTCTGACTAAAACATGCAGGGGTTAGGATAGAGCAGAAGAATGGCTAAGCTCTGAAGAGAGAGTTGTCACAAGCTTCAACCTGTCTCTAAGGTAAGTTGTTCGCAGCTCTTAGTGCCGGCGCGGATCGGTTCGGGTGGAACTGACAGGACGGGCTCTGACTTGGCGCGAGATTTGGAGCGTAGTTTCTTTCGTCCGAGACAGCAGAAGACCGGGACGGCTGGGCTACAACTGGCCGAACGGGCTTTGGAGGAATTTTTTTGTTGATTATGTCACAGAAAGTGAACAATCTTGCCAAAATTTGCCAATGTCTTGACTTTGTAAATCCTACTTGGTAGCACAATCTGCTTAAATAATATCACATGTTGATGTCTGAATTTGAAATCATGTCTTCTTCTTCTTGCATATTTGACTCCAAGTTGAACAGATATCTGAGTACCAAAGCAAGAGGTTGGCAAATTTAGAAATTTTCCAAGCCAAACAACTGTACAGTTTCAGCCCTATAAGAGCAATCCAAAACTCAGCCTTAGCTTTATTATGTTCAAGCCAACCTGGCAAGTGCCAATGTCCATTGAGGGTGCCAAAGTCGCTCTATAGTGCAGAAAAAAGCCAAGAATCTTATGGGATTTCTATTATCTTGTTTATTACATGTTTTATAATGAAAGAGGGTGCTCAATCAAGGCTCAATCCTTATTCAAACCTGCCCAGCTGCTTTATCTACAGTTTCACTGTAAGTTGAAGCCTTCATACAAAATCTTACTTCCAAATGCAATGTCTTCCCAACTATGACAGCCATGGCCTCAATTGCACGGTTCAGCAAAAGCCACAGGGAAGTTTTTGTCATAACTGCAACTTGGTGTCAATTCTAACCCTCCCACTGCCAGGGTTCAGCTAAACAAGGCTTTGTAGTTGACCCATGACAATGGGAGGGTTAGACGTTGTCTATGTGGTGCTTAGAGACAGCTTGAAAAGGCCTGCATGCTACACTGTGCAACCCAGCTGCATATCTGTCAAATTTGTGCCATAGAAGACTTCACGGTAGGAAGAGTTGGGCTCCCACATAGGGTTACATTTTCCAAACCAGAGCCTGGTCGGGTAATTTGTGGAAAGCAAAACTTTGATATAACAGACAACACAACACAGAACGTAAAAAAATAGTCATGAGCATAATTTGTGTAATTATATTTATTGTTGAACACATTTATTTTTCATTTCTGCAAATAGCCTGGCTGGGTCCTGGTTTGGAAATGTGACGCTAGCATTAGCCATGGGTTTTGAATTGTAGGGAATTCCGTGTACTTGACAGATACGTTGCTGACCAACCTATAGGGAGGTAGCCGGGGCTGTTGCTAGGGTGATAGGCGTGATAGTTGAGAAAGATGGGCAGGTCACGCATGTCTAGAAAGCTGCCCAGTTTCCAGCCCGCCTCCAGCATCCAGAAACGCCCCTGGTCTGCATCGCTCGGTTTCACTGGCTCAAGGAACCATGGGAGAAGCAGCACACATGGACACATCACAGAACAGGGTAACAGGAAGAAGGTGGTGGTGGGGTGGGTGGGAAGTGATTTTTGTGGCAAGACAGAATAAGAGAGTCACAATGAAAGAGAACAGACGTCATGGAAAGAAACAGAAGAAATGAGAACGGAAAGGAGTGTGACGTAGGTAGGAGATCCATCACAGAATGAGGACAGTTTAAAGTAGGGATGAAAAAAGAAAATAAAGAGGTGAAGAACAACAAGATGTGAGACATCATGACTCATGATAGTGACCACATAAAATAGAATCTAAGCAATGTGTGAAGAATGACAAGGCAAGAGACAAAATGCAAACTACAGTGAAGTCTGTGCAAAGACATGATCTACCCAGACCACAAAATGAAAGCAAGTAATGTTGGTACATGTAGTAAAAACAATGCAATGTGGAAACCTAGAGTGTGTTGATGAAGCAGTCACACAAATTTGATCTACATGTAACAGACCCGATCATGAAAACAATCAAAATTTCAATCATTCTGATTGCTCCATTAGGTGCAAATTCTTCCTGGAACTTCTTTTCACCTAGATGGTGAGTGTTTTTCCTGGAATTTGCTGTAGATCCAGGTGAGTTCCTTACCTGTAAGGGACTCCTCGTCCTCCTGGTCAGCCTCTGAAGACTCGTCCAGGAAGGATGGCATGGACGCCCTCAGCTCACGGGTCATACACTGCACAAGATACCTGCACATACAGATAAGGAGGTTATATAGTTATACCAGCTCAGAAACAAACTAGACACAGCTACAACAATCTTTCAGTGCTGTATACTCAAAATAAAGGAGATTTAAAATCTCTATCACAAAATATGGTGGATAATTTTGTATACAGTATGAAAAGTCCTTTGATGTAACGTAACCAGCCTCAAATAGATATCTGTGAGCCAGGTGCGTTACTGTAAATCTTGAAATGTTTGCAGTGGTTCTATTTTCGTGGTGACCTCTCCACCACAAAGTCTTGACGCCGAGAATGTGTATTTCCATTGCATTGCTACCGTACTATAGAACTGTTTCAAATGTAAACTCAAAACACTGAAAAGAAAACCTTTTTTGCCCTTCTATTCTAACGTAAAATTAAGTCCCATCAAAATAGACCAAATTTATAGTATGCAAAAGGTTCTTAAGATATGCAGGACGACTGATGTCTGAGGCAGTCCATCTTCTCAAAGAGATGAAAAGTGATTAACAAAGATGCAGACCTGAATGCCATCTGCACAGCATCCCCCAGAATTCCCTGTGCTTCCTGTGTCTGGCGAGACGTGTCCCGGTCCATCTTGAGGAAGTGGAGCAACTCGGAGGCGTTGGCCATCCAGAAGGCCAGGACTCCCGCAATAGCACTGCCCTCCTGAGCAAAACAAGAAGTACAACAATGAATGCTGTAGAATTGTCTCTATTGTATCTATAGGCAAGTTAATACATAAGTTAATCATCCTTTTGTGACATTGGAAAAACAAAAAAGAATCTCAAATCACAAATTTTTTTGAATTTCATAAGGCAACAAACATGCATATGGCAAAGAATTGAATATGGGAAATGAGATAACCTATTCAAGGACCTTCACCTCATTCCTGTCAGTGTTCCCGATGTAGAAACATGCCACAGCTGGGGACAATTTTTATCTCAAATTCGAGCTCAACTTCCTGTCACACTGCAGTTACACCATTTTCTTCTTCACTTCCTGCCACTCTACTGTATTAAATTACTGAGGACACACAAGCAAACAGACACACCAAAAACGTAACTGCAAGGAGGTAGCAGTACCTGAATTGTCCTGCTGATCATACTGGCCACTCTTATGGTCATGGAGTTCAGCCTGTGCAGCCTCTCCGCGGCCGTCTGGACATTCCTGGCGTCCGAGGCGATGCGATGCCTGGCAGCCATGTACAGGGTGTAGGTCGGGGCCAGCTTGAACTGGACAGCAGCTCCATTGACTTCACTGATCACCTGCGACAGCAGCTGTTCTTCAGCTGTTAAAAGGAACAGCAAAATACATTCTCAAGCTGAATGACATAATTGTTTTTGGACTAGCACATAAACCCAGCCACATTTCAATGTCAGACATTTTGCACAGTAGCAAGCATAGTTCAATAGTCCCTGCACGGAAACTGGAAGCTATCAATATAAGAAATGCAACGATGAAAAAACTTCAATGCTGATAGCTAAAGAGGGCCTTCCCTGCAATTCCTAGATTGACCACTAGGGGGCGCTTTAGAGTAAAACCACTTACTGCTGTCTCTGTACTCTATAGATGCTGGAAGCACCGTCTCAAAGGGGATGTTGGACCTGAGGAGGAAGAGCAGCAACATTAACATGGTTTTTGGTTGTTATAACATGTCGTGATTTGATCTTTCAGTAAATATCACAATAACAGACTTCAGAATGGCTCACAACATTGGACTAAAATATCCGTTGACATTGCCAAAATTATGGCTGCTACACGGCAACAAGGTTAACTTAGACATGAAGAATGTCCCATCCAACCGGTAGTAGTTTCAAATAGGCTAGGAAGTAGGAGTAGGCCAAAGTCCAGGCAATTTAAGCCCAGTCCAGACAGTAGGCCTGTGCACAGTCTGAATACACAAACAGCCCAGTCTATAATTGTATACAATAATTCAGCAATAGCCATGAAGACAGAGGTGTTTTGTAAAACAAGACTTGTCAAGGGCAGTATCATACTATAAGAAAGATTCTAATTAAAAGCACTGTTTGAATAAAAGCTGTTTTCTAAGGAGGATCTAATGTTTGTACTTTACCACAATTGCGTTACATTACCACAATTGCGGTACATTCGTACTTAGAGAAGACAAATGACTATGATCTCAATGACCTTAATCTTCCTGTCAGAAATCTACATACAAATTGTCTGCAGTGCTCTCAGTACATGTACAACAGTCTGTCAGTATACTGTAAATGCAGTTAAGTTTGTGGTCGTTCTAAATTTGCAATAGGGCTATAATCACATACTGTACAGTAATGGAAGCAAAATTTTTTGCCACTAAAATTGTAACAATTTCAGTACAGTCTACATGTAAATTCTAGTCGTTTTCTTCCTGAAAAAGCACCATTGTAGTGAGTATCATTTATCTAAGCTTCAAGGTACCCATGCTACAAGGTCATGGCAACACCATTTACGTAAACACAGATACATTGTAGGTGAGTGTACTAACCTGACTGGAGGCATGTGTTCTGGTGGGACATCAACTGGCCTCTCCTGCAAGCCTCTCGGAGGCGTCTGAAGGGACAAAGAAAATGTCTTTACACTTAGAGTCAAACAGTTTTGTCTCTTAAATACAAATGTAGTATCATACAGTGCTTACTGCTGATTGCACTAAGGATAGTAAAAATGTGATCAATAATCTGTACAAAATTTACTCTGATTACACAACTGTACAATTCTATAGCTGTATCTGTATCTGTATCTATATAGCGGGTATAACCGCACTTTGGCGTAACAGTCACCAGCTTTACTGGAGTAAACCTCCAGAGGTACACAGATGGTTTTCTGAGACTGGACTGCCATAGAGAAAGAGAACTACAGTAACTATTACTCGGGTGACAATCCAATCCTCACCTTGTTAACAGGACTAGAGACAGTCTCGATGTGGCCGTCTACGTCAAATGTCGTCTCAAACTGCCCTGAGCTGGGGCTGTGGGTGGGTGGGTGGAACATTTACAGTTACATACAAGTATTACAAACTACAAGCTGTAAGATTGGGGTCGTGGAGGACAAACATCGTCACAGAAGTAATGGCTTCATCATGGGAACTAATGCTGCTATCAGGGTGGTTAGAAGGGGAAGCTGAGTTGAATATCAATGAGTGTACACAGTGTTTCCTAAAGTACATATTCTAGTTCCCAACAAGATGGTCCCTGTAAAATACATCCAAAATAGTCACAAGAATATAACATTATAACATAAGCAAGGCTCTCCGACAACAACAACAAAACACTTTGTCAATTTTCGTGTGTGAACATTTGATACCTAGATGAGATGTTATTTCCATTAGTAAGAGAGGGGATTTAACTTCATAAAAAGAAAAAAACACATATCGGGCACATAATCAACACATACAGCCACAATTAGAAACAGCATGCAATCCCTCAATGCCATTGTGTTATAGGACTGATCCAAACATGCAGTCAACAACACACAGGTTAGTAAGCCTTCCTACAAACCTTCTAGGGCACCTGGGTCCAAGAGGCAAAGAAAGGGACAGAAAAAAATTGGGAGATTTTATGACTATACTCTGCAAACTAGGAAGTAAGAAACAAGAGACTTGGAGCATGTACGAGGTATATTGTGAGATAAAAACAAATCTTGCACAGAAGCGTGTAGAATGACTACAGATGACAATTGCTGACACAATTGAGGCAAGTTTTGCAATCATTTTTTGTTCAGCTCTACAAATTTCTCTTATGGTTCTGACATCTATTTTGTGAATAATAATAATCAACCGCTAAACAAGGCTCCTTTATCCAATCTCATACCAAATTCTGAAATCAATTCTTTTATGAAGAAAATTAACATTTTTTCTTTCTTTCACATTATTGCATCAAGATTCACAAAATCAAAAAAAAACTGACGAAGTTTTTTGAAGAAGCTCTCTTCAAAAAGTTCCTTCTCAACAATGTGCAAGTTAAGTTTTCATCTCACAACACCTGGTTAACACACCTGTCTTGAATCTTGAGGAAAGGGTGCAGAACTGAAGAAGAGGAGTTAAAGACAAGAACTAAACAACAGCCTGGGAGGAACCAACCTTCGGACATAGTCGCGAACCAGAGCGTTCAGCATTCTGGGAGGATCGGTCCAATGCAGGCCAAAAGCCGACAAGGAAATCAACCAAGTTAGAAAAGGTAGATGGGAAAGAGCGTGCTCCTTGGGGACATGTTAGTGCAATACGGCCACATCACCTTGATTCCTTGGTTCTCATATCTTCTTATTAGGAAAACGTTTGGACAGAAAAATATCAGATGTTTGGATGCGCAACTTCCAAGAATACCACATAAATGTATATGCTAAGAAATGTTTGTTTGGATGACAATAAAAAACCTTACACGTAGCAAAGGATCCCTTCATTCTAATTTACACTTGCAAAGAAAAGCCTATATCAACTCAGAATTACAAGAATATTCAATGTTGAATGTATTTTGTGTCTGAAGTTGAAACTGGGACTGTTCTTCCTTTTCACTTATTTTTCAGGCCACAGTACAGGAACCAAGGAAGTAAAGTAGTGACGCCCGTGTCTTGCAGAAAATGAAGGAAATGGTAAGGAAGGGAGGAAATGAACTGAGATGAGGAAGTAGGCAGTTTGGACTACTAACACAGTGTAATACTCTTTCATCCCCTTGTGTTAATGGTTTAGTTTATGTGAGTAACCGGCTTGTACAGCCCCACTTCACAACACTTAGCAATCATACTGATGCTGTGTTGACATGGTGTGGATGTTGTTGTGACACAGATGTGGGATGAGTCAACAAAACATGTGAATACACTACTGTACACCAATTTGGCATCAGTCAACAAAACCATTGCACTTACTACTGTATGTTCCAATTTAGGTTGAGTCAACGAAACATGTGCACAAGCCACTGTACACCAATTTGGGATGAGTCAACAAAACATGTGCACACGCTAAGTACTGTACACCAATTTGCAGACCAACAAAACACTTGTCGTATTGGTCTGACAAGCTGTTGCCAGAGCAAATGCAAACATAAACATAAACACGGAAACTACTCTGGACTAATTACTAATATGTTTGGAGGGCCCTTTCTTGGAAACCTGATGATGTACACAACAAGGCTTTCCTTACAGATGAAGAGGAAGTGCCTCCCTTACCTAGACTGTTCTGTTGGTCCCCTTCTTGGGGAGGACTGGGTCACGTCTGGTCTTCCTCCTTGAGACTTCTGACTCTGTAAGGAACAATTTAAGGAAATGTTAACGCATGTACATCATCAAGCGAAATAAGAAGCTGGCCAAGGTTAAGTAGTTTTTCAAGACAGTTGAAGCACAGAATATTTAAAGAGGTACTGAGATAAGACTACATAATACTAATAGTAACATGGCATTTAGTATACTTGCAGTATGTTGCAAATACATGAAATTAGCTTTACTGCTATGACTACGTTTTGCTGACATTTTCTTGTGCACCCAAAATTCTTTCTGTGCATCTAAATTTTAAGGTTGGGTGCATCAGTGCACCTAATCCCAAATATGAATTTCGAGCCCTGTACAGAAACAAAACCACTGAATACATCTCCAAATCTACAATACATCACCAATAGTAACACAGGAAGTTAGCCCTACCTCTGTGACTGGTACAGGCTCACAGAAGCGGAAGGTGTGCATCTTGCCGAAGCGGACAACAGAGTTGTGTTGCAGCATGGTGGTCTCGTAGATGCGCTGCCCGTTGACATACGTCTCGGCCTCGTGGTTGGTCGGCGTCACCGTGACGACCCCCTCCATGTTGGCGAGGACACAGTGGCGTGGTTTCACATTGGGAGAGAACAACTGAGGAAAAAAAAGAAAATATTTCAATCAACATGATTCTTTCATTTCTTTATTTGAAACATTTGGCTACTTTGGAAGGATATGTCACAATTAAGAAAGCTGCTTCTTGTTCTTGTGATTATGACAATGACGAGGAAGAAATGGCATAAAGAAAATTTTAAACTAAAAAGGGCTTCTATTATCTGCAAACTCGGGTGAAACCGTACAAGATCAGAAAAAAAGTGAATAAACATGACTTTTACTTCCGGTTAATTCCCAAACCTTTTGAAAGGAGCAAAGTTAATATCAACTGTAATAAGAAGTGGGGCACACAGCACATAGCATGCTGGCTTTCATGCTTGCACTGCATAAAATTAGATGTAAAAAAAAAGATAATATGCATTAAGCTGAGCACAGGGTCCTCCATGCACAGCCATTGTCATCTTTACCTCCTTAGCATTTGTTTTACCAAGGAAAGTAACAATGAAATACTATAGACCAGCCAGCACTACCACCAGCAAAAACAAGAGGGGATGGTTAGCAAGTCAGCATTCAAGTAAGGAATTGGGTGCCAAGCACTTACAGACACAACTTTTTTGCTTTCAGGGTTTTGGGCAAAAACAATCTTATTGCTTTTTACATTTCTTTTATCCTTGCTTATGAATATAGAACCAAATTGTACATTTATATCAGTTACATGAACTATCAACTCTTTTTCTGTATTCTTAAAAGCAATAGAATTGCAGCAGCCCATGCCTCTCTATGCAGGGGAGATGTTTACCACCCACATAGCACTAGAAGGTTCCCACCTACCTCCCCTTTGGAGGAGGAGTGGTACCCGGAGTCTGTCTCCGCCACATTCAGCTGTGCCAATGGGAGAAGTGCTCAGCTCAGGTTAGTGGGTCAGAGGAGAGATTTGCTTCTACATGAAGTAGTGTGAGAAATGTCATGACTAAAACCCCTGTCACACATTCTGGGTGGGGAGTAGCCTGGAATCCATTCTATTCTAGCTCCAGTTTGCTCCTCTGATCACATCTAAGCAGAAGATGACTTTACTATAAAAAAATGCTGGCACAGACAATATCTTTTTACAACCCAAGACCAGTAGGCAACCTCACCAACAAACTTCCAACCACAGAGGACCTGGAGACGGTTGAGAGGCCATGGTCGGCTATGTGTGACAGGGGCTTAGCATGTGTAAGGAAGGTCTTAGTAGAGTTAATAGTGTAAGATAGAATGGTGAAAGAAAGCAGAGACTACAAAATTGCATGAAATCCTGAATTCCTCCAAAAGACAAGCATTACCCTATTACCCTGCAAACAGATGACCATTGACCAACAGGTACAAGTGACAATAAATCACAGTACAAACTCAGCAGAATAGAATCAGAACTACAACTGCACAAGATCATGGTTACCATTACCACTTTTTCATATGTTTTGTACTATTCCAAACTTAGTGGTATGTGAGGAAAACTAGTCCTCATGGCACAAAACATCACTTCTCCACAGATCTTTCAAAGGGAATACACAAATCTGAAGGATGTCAGTGACTATGTGACTGTCACTGGTCTACCTATCAGTTAGGACACAATATAGACAGAAGCAGAGACAGTTGTAGGCCTACCTGAAGGTACTGGCCACTCGTGGCTGACGATCTCTCGCTGCCGACTTCAGTCACGTTCGGCTGCAGGCGGTGGAGACGGGGTTTCAGCATTTCCGAACCATCTGAGATGAAAAGACAAATCACAGGAATTAGAAAAATGAAAATTGAACCAGTCAATAGTATGCATGGCAACACTTCCTTGACTTAAGTAAGGACAGAAGATTTTTGTTTGATATTGTTACTTCATGTTGCATGCATGGGTTACTAATAGAGCCACACCTACTTGATTTTATGGATGTCATACATGTAAAAATACCCAAAACGATCCCAATATTATTTCTTTTTCCACAAAAACATTTTCAATCCTTTTGACAGATGTACAGTAATATGAGGCAATATTGACATCTTAGTAACAAGAAAAAATGTAATTTTAGGAAACTTTTTAATAAATGATCACTTTTTTGAAAAAGAAATTATCATTAAAGCAAAATGAGCTCAATTTGTTTTGTTGCTTTGTTTGCTTGTTTGTTTGTTTTTAGAGGATGGCATCCATATAATCATGACAATGTGGCCTAGATGAAGGGCCAACTTACTCTTGTTAACCAACTTGCCTGAAGACGGCAGAATGAGGCAGAGAGAAAAGTAGGGATGAGTGGGGAGGGAATGAGTGAGAGAGAAAAACTCAGGCCAGAGAAAAATGTCAAGTCGATGAAGATGATAGACGTAATATCTTAAGTCTTGTAAATACAATAAATACCAGTTTTAACAAGGAGAATAAATGTTTGTAATTTCAACACATCAAACACCCAGAAAAATTTTTGTATTTCTCTATCACTTACTACTGTACTTATTTCTAATTGCATGAGGATACATTACCTAAAAACACTTCTCATACTTTCTATAATTACGTATAAACTAAAGGAGAAAAAAATACCATCTACCACAAGTAACTATGTCCACCCACACTATAGAAAACAGTCTATGAGCTCTACTGCAGAAGTTTTGTTTTAGATCAGTAACCCACCAGGGTTGAGTTCCACCATGAAGGGCAGCCTGTCCTGTGGCACAGGTCCCATGTCCTGGTAACTGTCGCTCTCGCTCGACTTGCTGCTGCTCTTTGACTTCTTCGGCTTCCGTTTCTGTCCGCGAGCGTCAGAGGGACGTCTCTTCAGCTGGAACGCAAGTGTGCCTACAAAGACGGAAAAAATTGTCAAGACAGTTGCACAAAATATTTCAACTGGTAGTTCAACTGGTAACAGCCTCTCTGTTGACCTCCTGGAGTCCTGGTTCCAAGTAGGTGGTAACGGGGAGACCTTCGTTCAAATCCTGGGAAGGGCATTTTGCTTGGGGCTGCACCTACCTTGCACCATACCACATTCATGATTATTTGAAAATTGGAAAGAAGATTTTAAAGATACACATAGATAGGACTTGCAATCTTTCACTGAGGTTTAACATAGTTGTATCCATAGGATTAACATATCTGTAATCTACAGTTCCCAGGAAGCTGCAGGGGGATTGTACAAGAGGCTAAATTGTTTGTTACCTTCTACAGCAAGTCATATCACTCTTACATCTGAACAGGATTGTTTAAAAGTAAAGCATACCTTTCTGTGCAGGCCAGTCCATTAGGATCTGGAGGGGGCAATCGTCATCGTCTAGAATCAGCTCCCTGCCCCACCCCCCAGTCTCCGTCACAGTGGTACTGCCTGGTGGTAGCTGAACCTGAGGAAAATGTAAAATGCTCAGTTTTTTTGTATACGTAAAATTCTCAAATGAATTAATCTTCACCTGCTATAGGTATACCTGTGCACCAAATTTGAATTGGTTACAACACATATCAGCAGATTGAACCCTCCAAATGTCATGGGCCAATTACAATGCCTTTCTAATTGGCTGTGACACTTGGAAGGTTAAGAGAGCGAGAAACCCAACTTTAAGAATTTACTTCAGTAAAACAAAATCATGTACACCAGCTTCCTACATGTACTGTCCTACATATCAAAGGACTCAAAATACCCTCATTCAAAAAGGCAATGTCTTTTACGTCCCTTTTTTTAACTCTCCGAGTGTCACTTTTCAGGAGATTGGGAGGGTTAACTTGAGATACAACATAACGCAATCTGAAAGTAAATGATAGGGAAACTTAGTGATCTTCCCTGTCTGAAAGAAATGACTGGTTTAAAAGAAACGAAAACTTGGTCCAACTGATTGTCCTTCTTGGTATGTCAACTGTAGGGTAAGTATAAATTAGTAACGGTCTTGCTTCAGGAAATAACATGCATGACAAAAATGAAAAAGACACTTCAGAAAGCAGGAAAGAAGTCATGAAAGGTGGGAAATTAGAAAATGGCTAAACAAAAGGATTTAAGTTAGGAGTGTGAAAATGAGTACACAGTATGTATTCTGCTGCATGCATCAACTATCAACAGGAAAGTTTCACAAACAAACTAATTCATGTATATTAATTCTATGTGATATGTTATATTTGCCCAAAGGCTTTATCATAGGGATAGTGATAGGGAGTGTAGATACATGTACAGACATTTAGCATGTGTAGGGGTGCTACCATACAACTTAAGCAATCTATATTGCCAAATCAGGCCAAAAAGAAAAAGGGGCAAGTTGTATAATTCTTTGACTAACAATCACAAGGATCTTTAAAACAATACAAATACAACCACAGCAAATACATGGCAGACAAAGCAGGGATAGGGTACCAACAGAGGGGGGAGCAAGTTGTAATAAAAGCCAGTGATTATTGGTGATACAAGCTTGTTTGACATCAGGCAGGTGGTTGTTTGGAGGGCGGGTGGGGGGGGGGGTGGTTCTACACTGTAGGGGTACAACACAACAGCCAAGCAGGGACTACCAGGTATACTTAAATCTTAGGAACAGCAAGGACAAAGCACAACTAGAGGGAAAGAGTGGGACAACACCTGGAGGAAAAAGCAAAGAGGGCTGCGACAAACTCCCATGGGAGGAAGGGAAAAGGGGCTACTGTGGTGAAGGGGAAGGTTAAAGCAAGGTCACAGCACATAGCAGGAACAGCAAAGAGCAGCAAATCCAAGATTGGATTGTCATCTTTGGGATCATTACATGCAGCAGAGTGGCAAACACTACAGGAGAAGCCAGTGGGAGGGAAGGTAGGGGGAGGGCTACTATGCTGAGGGTCAAAGCAAAGTGGGAGGGGGGCTACTGTGGTGAAGGTCAAAGCAAGGTGCCGGCAGTAGCAGGATCAGCAGGGATTACCTCCCTGATGGGGCTGAGGTTGTTGCCTATCCTTCTCCAGGTGGAGGTTCCTGGGGGAAGCTGGACCTACAGGCCAGGAGACACAGAGAGAAGAGAACACGCAAGAACATGGAGCTTACGGCCTCAGAACCCTTGTCCTGCGCTACTTCTAAAGGAACTACATGTTCCCCCAGCAAACAGCTTCCAGAGACATCATGCAAGGTTTCCTTGCAAATTGTCCGTGGTACAGGACAAGGGTAAGGCCAATAGTTTTGAGGGGCTACGGAGAGTTTTCTACGGGAATATGCAAGTGGTTACTTCATTCCTTCCATCACAGAGCTTGGTCAGCAACGTCTTATAAACAGTGGTATGGCCAGTCATCAAAACCTATAAAGTTCTGCTGCGTTCAAATTTATATCACAAAATGCTTGACACTTTTGACATTGAGTACTTAGGGAGATATCTCTCCTGGTCTTGCTTTCGTACATGTTATGTTTTCTGACCAAATGCTCTTTGTTGGAGCGAGTGAAATTATCACATTAAGACACAGTGTTTTGTTATTGATTAGCAAAGACACAACATGGACACACATGTTACTAGTGCTGCTGCATATGTGAACTAGTAAGGTTGGAAGTACATGTACAAGTCATGCAAAACAATGCAGACAAATGGGAAAAGGAGCATAATGTCTTATTATTTCATTACTTTAAAAGTTGCAAACTCAAGGGTTTTGGGTATTTCTAGGTTCAGGGATGGATCGGAAAGTATCGAAGATGGGTCAGTATGAAAATATAACTGCATATTTTTCACTTTTCACTCATTTTTGGTCCAATTTCTAAATAATGCCATCCTAAACTTTTCTGATCCATCCCTAAGCATTAGAGAAGTGCTTGTGTGGGTGCATCTATAAACAACAGTAAAGGTACTACTTTGAAACATTGTTAGCAAAAGTTATACATACATTCCTAAGCCTGGAGGTAGATAGCTAAGAAGGGGAACGGAAAAGTGAAATAACATGGCTTGAAGTACTCTTACTCTAATATATATTTCTTATATATTATCTGGCAAGTAGCAACACAGAGCTGAGCTTATCTTAAATCTCAAAGGGGAGTCGAAGCATACACTGTTTCATCTTTTCATAAAGTCAACCTTTAAGTTTTGGAACATCCAATTTTATAGATACTATACCAGTACCGTAATAAATACAGCATTTCCTTATCAAACTTCAATATGTGTTATAAAGTGCTTGCAAACAATTTGAAAAAGAGCCATTGCCTGTGATCTACTCAACAGAGCTAGAAGAAGTGACACAGTGACAGTTCCCAGTAAACAGACACAAAGACTGCAAAAAAACATGGATTAATAGGCCCCCCTTTGCAAAGATCTTATACAATATTTTTGTGCACAATGTAAAGCACTCTCAGTCAGCCCTTAGATCCTTCTCAACTTAAAATGACCCATTCCAGACACCACACTTCCGTTTAGGTCACATGACTTTATTAAGCTATGGGTCATTTTAACTTGAGAAGGACTAGAGGAGCGATCAAAGCTTGTTGGTAGGCGCTTTAATTTGTGTGTGGAAATAGGGTTTAAAATCTTCACAATGTTAATTACTATCACAGACGAACTTTCAATTGGATACAAGCCCCTCTTTCCCACATAAGTCATGTTGAGTTATGTCGGCAGTGGCAATCACTTGCGTTGAACAATGCAAGGTATTCGCTGTATCCTGTAGAGATGTACATTACATTAACACTGGTAGTCTCAGAATGAGAGCAATCAAATCCCTTACAAGTTATGTGTGGAGCCAGTGTCTTTCTCTTTTTCGTTCTTACCTGTACGAGGCAGTAGTCCAGGGGGTCCTCCTTGTCTAGACCGTACTTCTCCAAGGATTCCTTAACGACGAACGCTGCCGTGTCATTGGTGGAGAGCAGGAGGGTTTTGTAGGGCACCTCTGGTTTGATAGTTTCGGCGTACACTTTTAGGGTGCCACCTAGATGGGGGAAATAAAACAATTCAAGAGAAACCAAGATCGTTTATTTTATCATTACACAACAACATGCTTGAAACAGACCTCAAATGGCTGTTGTAACTCCTTGATTGTGAACTTGAAAAAATTAAATTATTCACGGATATTAAGATGCCTGTTGGTATGTTTCTGTGTCTACTGGTTCAGTAGTAGTAATGGTAGTAAACTGGTTTATTATTGTACATCATACATACACAATAAAATACACTTTTGTAGCCCGAGGGCTAGATTGCAGTGCACTGTACACAACAAGGCTTGTAATCATACTTGCATTTTAAAAGATACATATAAGATACAGTTCTACAAAGTGTTTAGCTAACCCTGACCCTATTTGACATTGACCGTACCTGAACTTGGCCCACTCATGAACTGCTGCAGTTTCTTCTCCAGTTACTGTTGGCATTACTAACTACAAAATCAGTTATCTGCTGTTTGCTTGTTTATTTTCATGACCTTAATATTGTAAAGAAACTTTCTGTTTCCATATTTCCATGTTTAGCTGACGTTGACCCTACCTGAACTTGGCCCACTCATGAACTGCTGCAGTTTCTTCTCCAGTTTCTGCTGGCGTCGCCGCCTCATGACAGCCTCGGGGTTGGAGATGGAGCGTGTGAAACCGGATTCCGGCAGCTCCTGGTACAGTTTCTCCGCTGCATTTTCCTCGCCTTGCGGAGAGGTCGGGGTCTGGGAGAGGAAATACGAAAATTAGTCGTGTTATAAGTTATGAAAACAGTTCCTTTACCTTATAGTTGTAGCAGATATCAAATATATGTGTTATAAAGAAGTCAGTTATAGACTGCTTAGGATTGGTCAATTCAAAGTGAAAACTGACAAATAATCTGGTCTGTCATGCAATTTTCATATTATGGTTTTATGTCCATGCAATGCTTTTGCCTTATGTTGCGAAATTGTCATGCACTGAGCATGCAAAGGCAGACTTAAGAATTAATTTTGCCAAAACACCATCAAAAAAATCACCATCCCTTATTTCATCATAATCATGCAAGTTTCACATGCAATGACTGTGGATTTCACATGCATATGAAACCTGAAATCACTCTGTACCCAGAATCCATTGTTTACTTTCAACAATTTGTCAAGCTAAAAATGGGACATTTTGTTTCAAATTTACTGATTTGGAATTGGCTACCTGTCAATCAATTCTGAATAAATACACATTAAAAGATTCTGATTGGCAAGTTATGCTTTTTAAAAAGAACATTATTCACAATTTGTGAATTGACAACACATCCCTCTGCCAGCGCAAATGATGTTTTAAATATCACTGCCTAGTTTGCTCAATCACTGTCAACATGTCTCAAACTACAAAGCCATGGGAATCAAAGCTATCAGAAAAGATGACGACTAGAAGTATTCTACAAAGTTTTTAGGTGAATCACTGATGATAGGACTGGAATAAATGAAAAAGACTGGATTTGGGGGAGACAGGGTGCTTCCAGAACATGGAGTGGAATGTGAGAAAGTTGTGTCAAGTTCGAAACCTACATCATCCTTGGGAAGGACTACCTTAGGAGAATTCTCCTTGCCCTTCAGAGCCAGAGCCTCTTTCTTTTTCTTCTTCTTCTCCTCCTTCTTCTCTTTCTTGGAGGGTTTCCTCTTGAAGTTCTGCATGACGGACTTGTCTTCGAAGTAGTCACCAGTGCCCTGAAGTCATAGGAAACATTCATCTTATCAGTACATGTACATTCGTCAAATAGTTTTACAATATTGTACCAAACATGATTACCTTGCACTTAAATGCATTTCTGTGATGTCTTCTTGCTATTTCTTCAAAATCATAGCATTGTGTATTGTTGGCATGTATCTAAACACAACGGATGCAGCTCTTGGTTCCAAAACCTTAATTACTTTCAGTTGTGACATGTATTTCTTGGCTGATTCAAGCACAGATAAAGCAAACATTGGGTACAGTTTCCATGTTTCCCACTGGGTCACTTATTCAAGTTATTGGCACACTTTGAGGCCTGTCTTGAATTACAACACACTAGTAGGGCAACATCCTTTGAACTTTGCTGGTGTGACATTGCTGCTGTTTTCTGAATTATGGACCTTTTCCTCAATTTTAGAGTGTGAATTTGGATGACTGTAAATTTGGACACTTGTTCAAAAGATGGCTTGATGAAAATTGATATCAATCCCTAAAATCACAGTAAAGCCAACAACACAGTCTGAATCTTGTCATAAACAACTGATATATTCTGATATTTATAAATTATGATATGTGCAATAGTTCCATATCGCACCTTATCCTGATCTGGTTGAGCATTCACACAGTTAGCAGGCTTTACATACAAAATTATTTTAAAAAGCATTATATAACTAAGTTCAACAGTACTTTTTCCGACTCTCTTTTTCTGCCTTCCGCCTTTGTTTGTAACGATCAAAGTCAAAGACCATGAGCAATGCTTTTCTTTACTATTTGCCAAGCTAGTTTGCATAGCCCTGGTATCTCCCTTACTACATCCTAGTGCTAGGATATCCCATGTTTGCATCTACAACACAGACAGGGTGTAATCAGCAGTGATCAGGAGACATACGGAAACGTTGAGGTTGTCCTCCCTCTTGAGCAGGAAGCGGCCTTCCCGGTCGTCCTTGTTCCAGTTCAGCTGCACCAACAGTGGCTTCTCGTTGTCGTCTAACCGGCGCTCCTCTGGAAACACAAAGGCATAATTTGTTACTCGAGTCAAAGTCATAAAGCACATGACACAATACATGAAAAGTCAAATCAAACTTGGCAAAATCTAAATGCAATCCCATCTCTAAACTGGATAAGATTTGGAGATTACTTCCGGATGTTTCAAGTGACATCCATCACTCTTCTTCAGCGTCACTAGAATGAACTTGAACTAAAGAAGAGTGATGGATGTCACTCAAAACATCCGAAGTAATCTCCTAAACCTTTTTGTTTAATCATACATTTACTTGTGTTCTAATACCTACATATGTATATCATTATAAAACTTAAAAAAGTAAGGTTTGTTAATACAGACTCCATTGCCACCTTCAAGCGTTTTGGATTTGAAAACATTTACTGTCAAGTTAACTGAGAGATGTAGGAGCTAGTTGTTATGATTATTTATTGTCCTGACCTTAACAAGACAACTGAACACAGTTATCTGCTCCTTTCACTCAAAATGTAGACACTGGTATCTTGAAACAAATGTAAAGATCTCCAAGTATGTTGAACTATAATTACACCACCCTTTGCTTTAACTCTGGAATTGGCATATGTTCAAACCAACCACCCACACACAGTACCTACCCTGCTGTTTCAGATAACTTCCATATTTCCTGTTTAACCTCTTAATAACACTTTTGAACATTGTCCAAATCCTAAAACAGGCAACCTACAACTGCCATTAGTTTCTTGGGATCCTTGGAGCTTTCAAACAGGAATAGGGGTAAAGTGTTTTTATCTAAAATAGTGCAAGAAGTACTTTTTCTCTTGCCTTTATCTAGCTTCTCAACCTCAGAGGTATCCAAAGGGTCACAGTATCCTGTCAGACTTCACAGAATCAATGATAAAGAACTTATGTCCCCAGGGCTGCAGACATTAAGGATCTCTTTAACTGTGCCAGTACATAAATGAGCGGTGATGCAGCGTGACAACTTTTAGCCTCTGGCACAGACAAACCGCTAGAAAAAACACTGTTAGGACTTCTGCTATTCATTTAGATCCACCCCCAGAATGGAAATAGTTAAACTTGGGCACTCGAGGCACCCTTGGGCAAAAAAGCAACATCTTAGACTGAGCTTATAACACTTGCCGCCTCTAAATTTCTTGGATTTTTTAAGATGTCTACATTGACAGTTATAAGTAACCTTCTTCCTACTGGGTATCAGTATACCAATACAGATTTCCTGTCTGGCTAAATTCATGGCAGTGAGAAGTTTACATACTTTAACTTTACGGTATTTAGGATCATTATGGCAAAGTCTGCATATTTCGATAAGTCCCTGCTCTTGCTTATCACCTGGTAAGGCTCTGTAATATCTGAAGTACCACAGTTAAGACTGCCCTGGCTTCCCTCAGGAAGGAAGTATTACATTATACAGACGTTTTCTTACAAGGTTCAGCATAACATGACACTGAACTGATCACTGGTGGCTGATAAAGAGAAATTAGCATCCCCTTAGGGGTGGATCAGGAAAGGTCTTAGGGATAACACTTAAACTTCAACATGTCTTTTCAGCACAATAAGCAATTTGACTTATCTCCAAGCAGATCTATCTGTGGCAAAGCAGTATCAAAAGGGCCAACCAGTATCAAAAGTCACCTTTTGGTACTAGTTGTCCCTTTTGATACTGCCTTGCTTAGAGATTAACTATGACATCTTTGGTAAAACATTTTGCAGTGCACATTTTCACTCATCATCATACATAAATACATGTACATGGACCCCTCTCTATATTTTCTGGTCTATCCCTAACAAACCCCTCTCCCCTGAGTACTGGATATGGACAGTAGCAGCTGCACCCTGTCTCACACCTGTGTTTCTACACTCACACCACAGGCTGTCTGCAAGGGGTTAGGAGCTCACATCTTGGGGGACATTCCAAATACTGTATAAAGAAATGGGGGGAGGGGGGCTCTCGACAATATAAACATTGGAACGGGTCTAACAATCTAAACCACAGAGATCGAGAAATGATACACACAGAGAGTAGTATATATTCTTTTCAAACTTATAACCAATATGTTATGGTAGGAAGAGAACTTTTTCCCTCCCTAATGTATGTCATTGACCATTTTGATCATGAGAAACCCACTTTTTCTTAGCTAAGCCAGACCGTACTCCAACAACAGTCTTGATAAAGCCAAGCCTCCCTGGATTCTGGCTCAAAGTCTGTGTGGGCGATTTGTACCCCACATGTGTGACAGAGTTTAATGCTAACACCATGTGAAGACCTAACAGCACATAAACTTTGCAAAGTCAACCAAAGACATTAGGGACTTGGCTAAGAAAACTGCAAGGTTGGTCAGAATAACATCTAAATTTGTGAGGATAGAAAAGAATTGGACTGTGCGCCCTGAGTACTGTAGCGTGGCTGCGTAAGTCAGCCTCAACACCTGCATTTCTGTTATACATAATGTAGTTGAACTCAACTGTTATCAACAAAGATACCATGTTGGGAAAAGAAAAATGAATATGTCTTCGTTTTTTAAATTTGCTAATTTCTACCATTGTTGAACCTTAGTTCCTTCCCACCATTGGTTGTTGTAATATATTTCCGTCATAAATCAATTTCATGGATTTCCTTTTTTCAAGTACACAAACTGCTTGATGTGAGTTATAACTTTGGTTGTACACTTTAGATGAAAAGCAACTGCTTCTCCAGAGACACTGATACAAACCATCCCCTTGTCCTGCATCAAGTTAAAGCCCCACTTTTGAACATGATGTTTGCCACACACACATGACCAGTGATAACAGAGAACTCTGAGAAGTCTGGTTTGTAACAGGGGACAACCTGGCACATGCTGTCCCTTTCAACAGCTATCAATCTACTACAGACAAACAGAGACTCATGACTTGATTCTAGGCAAGATGGCTGCAGAAAAAGACTAAGAAAAAGACAACTTATTTGTTCAACTGTTTTACCTTTTGAACTGGTAACCCAACATGATAGCGAGATATACCAGATACCTGAATTTGCATTTACTGATATAGAGTAAAACATATCTATTTTTTGGTATATTTACAAAAATGTAGCTAGACAATACATTATACATATCCTTCATTACGCCAGAAAATGAAAAAAATCACATGAACAGACTTGGGTAGTCAGCATCACTAAAATAGATCCATTTTACTTTTTCAATACATTGATTCCATATCATCATTAGCTACCAATATCACACATGTAACCAATGACAAGCTAAAACTACATCAGAGAAAAAATGAATTGGACTTTTACAGGTGCACTCGCTTTATTTTCATCCTCAAATTCACCATTGCGTACAGTGTTACGGAAACAGATGATAGATCAAAACCAGTGGTTTAACTTTCCTTTGAAGTTTAAACAACCCTAAACAGTTGCTCAGAGGTAAGCCTTGGGTTTTCCATTCTCAACCTGGTTCCCATCAAGAAATGGGTAGTGATTTATTTACTTACACCAGGAGGCATGTTTACTGTTCATTCCAGACAATGAAACTTTTCAAGACCAGAGCCCTATTTCTCACATTCAGCATTCTTGCTACATCTCAAACTACATGATGCTGAATTGCACTCTCTTGCAAATAATTGAGATACTTGTTATCTGGTAGAGTGATCTACATGTGTGGTTGTTTGCTTGCAGTGGTGGCCATGTTAGGAGAGGTAGGATTAGGCCATTTACGGAGTGGGAGTCAGGGGAGCCTTGTTAGACCATATGGGACAAGGTTACCTGCCCGCAGAGGGACAACAACTATAAACATGCCACACTGCTTAGGGAAGGATCTGTCAGTGAACTGCTACTGGGTAGAGCTTTCTACAACAAGGAAAGAAGAGTCAGCAGTATTGAGAAGCTAAAAGGAAAAAAAGTACTGTAAATTTTGAAATGTTCACGGTGGCCTTATCTTTGCGGAGACAACTTCCTGCAAAATCAGGACATTGTGAATTACTGAATTCGTGTTCTGTATCTCTTCTGTGCTACAGAATTGTTTCAACAACAAACTTCAAACAAAGTTGCAAAAACCTGCTTTCCCCTCCTATCACGAAATTAAGTCCCAGTTAAAATAAACGAGTATACAGTACAATGTAGGTGGTAGGAAAATCTAAGCTAAAAAAAAACTTTGGATGCCAATGATTTGATATAAATCCTAGCATTTGATATATCCTACCAAGATATGACCTACACCCTAAAAAAACAAGATTCAGAGTGTCTAGGGAATGCCATCTGTAAAATTGAGATTGCATGACCTAATTGTAGAATCACAAGGTCATCTAGTTTAATTTTGACAGCTGTTGAGCCTGTATAGGTTAAGTTCACATGATGTGCAATGGCCTTGTTTCAACTTTCTAACCCTATGAAGCTCTGTCATCTAGTGTTCCTGCTAAATACTACACCAGTAATATTTCTCGTATTGTTTTTTCTTGGCGTCAAAGTCCAAAGTTGATGGCAAACATAGAATCAAACCTAACACTGTAATAGAGAAAGGGACATTGATAGCTTTCCACTTCCAACATGACTTTCCATCCTTTACACTTTAGGGGCCAGCCCATATATCTGTGAGCACTCAGCAAATGTCCTTTACCTCACCCTGACACAGCATTCCTGTCATTCTGAACACTGGACACTGAGCTTTCAAAACAATCCTGCGGAAGTCACACCATCAGGAGGCATGGTAGGGCTAACCTTGACTTCAAGAGGGGGGCATTTCAACCACTGGTCACTTTCAATTGTTTTCATATTTGAACATGTTGTTCTTTTTTTTTACCTTTCAAAACTACCATATTTCAAAGTATATGAGTAAAGATTTACATGTTGTTTGAAAGTACATGCTTTTCTCTATCTCATATCTAATTCATTTTTGTCATAACACACTTTGCTATGGTGATATTTGAGAAACTGTGACAATTGGTTTTCTTATCTTTCTTGTTACAATCACAGAAAAGAAAACAGGTCTCATAACTTATTTAGAAGGAGGATTTCCTCCTACTGTTGTATATATATATACAGGGCACAGAAAGGCTACAATGTAATTGGTAAGAGTCAAATTCCCCGGACACATTTATCTTTTAGAAAGATTTTGGTATGGAGTGGAAGCAGCAGGAAATTAGACCAGAAAATTAGCCTAATACCTCAATTTGTTATGCTTTAAATGAATAAGAGTGGTTTTATCTTTGTATCTATGAAATGCAGCAATAATAGCACCTTTTCTGAGTAACTAGCAGGAAGACAAGTGTTTGACACACAAAAAAATGAATTCCAAATGAAAAACTTCCTGTTTAGATGAAAGAGAACAAGGTATGTTTAAGGATGCCCCACTGACAGGCCAAGGTTGTAGTGTAGGGAAAGGTATGCAGCGTGAAGAATGTGATTTTCCTCTGTGAAAAGGAGTTTGTGTTAGGGGCAGTGTGTGGGCAGTGACATGGGACATGTGTCTTCAGTCAGCACCCCATTCAGGGCTTGTCCAGGGCTCATTTGACAAATAGGGCATGTTTGCAATAGCATTCACTGGTTGGTTGGTTGGTTGGTTGGTTGGTTGGTTGGTTGGTTAGTTGGTTAATTCGTTAATTGGTTGGTTGGTTGGTTTACAATTTGAAAACTTAGTTCTATGAACAACTAAAAAGTCACAAAGAAATTTTCACAACTTTTTAGGACATGCCTCGACTCAAGAAACAACTAAGCATTGAGCCCCCTAGCAGCTCACATCCAAACTGCAGATTACAAAAATACCAATCCTATGGACGAAACAATGACGCCTTGATAAAAAGACTTGCACTCTCCCAACAGTTGACATCAGAGAATGTGCTTGATTATTTATTCCGATCACATCTCCCATTAACCAACAACATTCCATCCCCCAATGATGATTGACAAGCACAAGACAAGGGTGATGACAAGTCACAACAGGTTTTCAAAATTCACAAATATTTTCAAAGTCACTGAAAGCTCCAGAATGAAAGAGTATTTACCCCAGACGTATGTCCATGTATAGTTGTATAGTTAAACTTACTAATGTCAATGATAATTACAAAATATACATTAGTATGATCTTAGGTACAGTATATGCTATTCTTGTAGCATTTAGTAATTTGCTTAACTTTTTCTGTTACTTTTGTTGTAACTTTGAGTTGATATAAATCCCAGGGCACACTGAAAAAAGCCTTTTAAATGATATGTACTATTCTGCTGTTAAAATAAAATAAACAAACAAACAAATAAGATACCTACAATTGATATAAGTGAAAAATTCATTAACTAAAAATCTCACCTCCATTTGCATGAACTTCATACAGGCCATACACAGGCGTAGTCAACATCCGCATGTCTGGTCGGAATTTCTCCACCAAAGTCTCGATAACGGCAGCAGTCGTTGCTGTACTGGATACACGGATACACTTGGTGGTGACCCTCTCCTTGGAGTCCGTGTCTTGGTGGAAAAAACGCATAACTCCATGGAACTCCAGGTCCTGTGAAATAAGAAACAAACCTTATCAGACATGTTAAAGTAAATGATATACAAAATTCTCTTTACCTTCACGGTAACAAAATTTCACGATGTAAGGAAAATGGACATTTTCACTGAACTTTAACCTCACTGTGTTGGTAAGTGATTTACGGATGTGTGAAGGAATCATAAAAAATAACAAGAAGTTACAGCGAAAGAAACAGAAATTCAATGGCATGTTATAGTATATATTCCGATAGTATATACCAAGTCCATTTGAGTTTGGAGCTCGATTTCGATGTAGGAGGGAATAGGATACGATAAATCATTGATGATTTTGTGATCTTCAAAACCTTTAAACCAGCATTTGAGATGAATAAGGGAAGTTTTTCAATGGCTCCAAAGAGCTATACAATAGTCAGGGATCTCCCTAAAGAATGGAACAGTGGCGCTCCTCCACCCTGTTCTAATCCCAGCTCCATCCTGTTGATTTTCAAAGTTAGGGTATTTTTTCCAATTTTTACCCAAAAAAGCCTGTAATTTTGCTAAAAACTGGAAATTTCAGCTGAAGTTGCAGGAAATGACCTCCATTATGTCTGAAAAAGGCAAAATGCAACAGCCTCTCCTTTTGAGAGGTGTGCGCCCCCCTCCAGACCTTCCCCCTCGCAACACATATCCTGTGCCTGGAACCCTCCCCCCATCCTGCTCTATATTTCTAGGGAGATCATTATAGTGTTATCATCAGAACAACATCACATACAATGTACATGTATATTCTCTTGAGAAATCATTTTATGCAGATACCTTCAAAAGAATTCTTCAGATATCACCTATCTTTCAAATCTAATTAAAAATATCACGTCCTCTGGATTAGAGAAATAATTGAATACATATCTCTCTTGGCTGCCATCCAATACCCTTGATTTGATTACTGTCCCATGGTGACAATTGCCATGTAATATATGCCGCCATAAAACAGGCACCTGTTTGGCCACAAGGCACACCAATATTTCACCACCTAACCAGGCACAATTATAGTAGCAAAAATTTCATAACAGAGGCCTCACAAAAAAAACAGTGTATGGAAACTACCCTTGCAAAGGAGAAAAGAAATAAGTACTATTAAGACAGTCGTAGCTATGGTCAATTATATCATTTCTGTTGCCATGACAACTTGATCAATTTTGATTATCACTAATCTAGCTACAGTCTTGACAATTTCTACTTGAATTAATCTTTTATTTCTTTGATTGACATGAAGAACAGTAACAGAAATGACTTGTCTTAAAGCTACTAGTATACAGTATATGTTCTCTAAAAAAAGAGCTACATACATGTGAAGTGTAAACTAACTACACCTAGCAGTGAACCTGTGTTGTGGTAAAGGCTATCTCTCCCATTAGAACCAGAAAACATGTGGGCTCTAAGTGCGTGCCATTCAGTGGCCCTTTTATAGGATTGCCCATGCTTGAATGCTCCAATGTCACTGTAAAAGCCAAGCAGAAACTTGATGTGGACAAGCCCGCAAAGGAATTTCCCTCTTTTGTTCGGGCCTTGCCTGGTACAAACTTGGTTGCGTGGACAGACCTGGCCCTGTTAGACCCTTACACCTGCCAGGATAGTATGGTACTAATTGGTCCAAAAAACAATCCAAAACATCTTCTGTCAGAAGGGGCATTTCCGAGACATGTGACGGAATACAGTAGATAGCTGGAGATATTACAAAATGTCATCTAGATTTGTGTAGCCATCTATAATGCTAAATTTCATTCAGTTCCAATCCCAAATCTTGATATCTGCTTATATTTTTAACATGGATATGTTAAGTTAACCTAAATTGTTTAAATGCATTTTCCTTTCCAAAAGTTTTCCTCCCAATTTGGAACTTTTCAAACTCTCAAATAGCCTTCTTCTCTGACCCAAATGAACAGGCATCCGTGGAAATTCCATGTTGCATTCCTGCCGAAATTCTTCCCATATATATACAGATCTCTTTTCAAAGAAAGTCATTGACTTGTGGGTGAATGGTTGCCGCCCAACCACTGTGAGAATGCTTTACAAAAACAAAATCACAGGAAACATGCCTGGAATGGAATGAAAAACAGAGAAGTGTCTTGTTAATTGTTTTACAAACTGCTAATAGTTAAATAATTGAGTGCAAGTTCACATAACGACCCCCTAACACAATGGTTTCTCCCCATGCCTAATGAACTATGAATATGTTCAATGCATTGCCCCACCCCCTAGGAGGTAACCATGCTTGTTTACATTTCAGGGTTGGAGTAAACAAAAGTGATACAGTCAGCAGTCATGGGAGATGAGCTGGAATGTCCAGATCTGCATGACACAGAAATCTCACATGCTTTCTCTGACCTGGGCAAGAAATTACCACCTGCAACTTGTAAACAAAACAGAAATTGCAAGTGAAAACTTCTATAGCTTCTTCAAAACCTAATACTAACAATTACATGCTGAGTTGTGAAGAAATAAAATGTTCATGTACCGGCACATCTGGCTACAGCACAGCTAGCTACAAGTACAATAATAAGGTATGGTATGAATTATGATCTCCAATTGTGCGCTCTCTGCAGCAGTATGGCTATATTTAAACTGTGCATACATGCTTGCCAAAATTTCTACTTTTTATGTCTTATGAACATGCAAAAATATATTGCTGTACACAATTTGTAACCGAACATAAAATTACACAACTAATGGAACACAGCACTTTGCTATATTACTAGGATCAGTAGATGATCCTTTGAGTGAGTAGAAGTGTAAAACTTTTGGACGTAAAGTCAATCTCTGCAAAAATGGCAGTGCTCTCAAGGTCTTGGTTATACAACACCTGATTAAAACCACAGACACTTACGTTTACACCTTGGAGGCTTTACCCATCTACGAGATTGTACCAATAGGGGGACCTAAACTCTATATTACAATCAACAAGTAAATATGATAAAAACATCATGCAATATCATACAGTGCAAGTACATTGCATGTACATTTTAGTTTCAGAGTCACTCTGCAACATTTTCATTATACGATTGTTCACACACGAACGTTCATAACATTCTGTACATCCCTTATTAATATGCTGTCCGTTCTATGACAATTCCAAAGGACTTTTTGACTTTGTTCCAGCTTAGAAGACAAGACTTTCTATTCACTTTCATATGGTATAGCAATGCAAATCTACATGGTCATGCCATTTTCAAGGACACAAAGGTATTGACTAAGTGTCCTTACCAAGTTTACCTCTGAAATACTGTCTAAATTTACTACAGGGGATTACTGTACAATCTCCCACAAAGACGCATGCTTTTCACCTTATTACCACTGCACAAAAGAACCCATAACTCTTCAGTACAATCTAATAAACAGCTGCAGAGAACAGCTTTTAATATTTTACCAATCTACTCCAAAGAGCACTGAACCTCTTCCTCATAAGGGCTTATCTCTGCAAATTTTGTATTTGCCACACCAGTTATCAGGGCTAAGGTTCAAACATAGCTGTGTAGGGCTCATCTCAAGCCAGGGTAGATCAACTGGACTAATTGAAGTTGTACTGCTTTGTGTGCCATCCCCTACCAAGAATACTGAGCAGTCCCTAAGTCTGTCATCCCATGATGAAAATGCTGGACAATCCCCACTTCTTGTGCCATCTCCTGCTACCAAAATTGTAAAGTAAACAAAACTCTACTTGTATATGTGCCATTCCTTTTTACAAATACTGGACAGTCCTATGTCTACCCTCTCCTGCCTTGAATACTGTACAGTCCCCAATTATTTCACAATGTGTGCAATCCCCTCGATTCCCCTGCCATAGATACTGTACAGTCCCCAGTTATTTCACAATGTATGCCCTCCTCTGCAATGAATACTGTGCAGTCCCTAGTTATTTCTTAATGTATGTAGTCCCCTGCAATGACTACTGTACAGTCCCCAGTTATTTCGTGATGGGAGCCCTCCCCTGTAATGACTACTGTACAGTCCCCAGTTATTTCACAATGTGTGCCCTCCCCTGCCATGACAGATGTGTGCAGTTCATGACTGGCTGGCTTACATCCTGCCACTGCCACCAAATTGAATTGACAATTCATCAAAGTCTGCTCCCAACATTGATGTAATTATGAGTCTGGACCTCTACTGTAGCAGAAGTCACACCAAACAAACATCAGGCGTAATAGCATACACGTTCCTCCAGAACTGACAACAAAGCTATCCCTTATATTATAAGTTATTCAAGTTGTTATTTGCAAACTAATTTAACAAAGTTCATGAAGAAATTTCTTTCAAAGCTTTTGAAAGTTGAAAACAGGACAGTGCAATTTTCTCTTTTATCTTAAGTAAGTAGCAAAGAACAGCACCTGGATAACTTGGCTTCGTGTTGCATGGGAAGTATGGATCATTAATTTGACCAAGGTCTTCTGCAAGATCATCAATAATACATTCCATTTAAAATATTCATGCTAATAGCATAACATGATAGCAGCATTTTGGGACCCTCAATATCGTCTAAGAAAAGTAAAAATGAAACAAACCAAAGGTCTAAGAAAAAAAACAAAGGTGCCACTATCAAAACCCAGTAGTTCTACAGTTACTGTTTTGTATCTTGTGATTTATGACCTGAGAACATGACCCCAGATTGGCATTGATCCCCAACAGGGTTCATAAAGCAAGAGGAATAATCCTGTAGGGGGTCTCTGACCCAGATCTAAACACACAATGCAGGTGGTACTGAAAGGAGGTAGCATATTTACACACAATACCTTACCACTATGTTCAAAAGGCCACATAAACTTGACTTTGTGAACAACCTCCAGGTGGCACCCAATTTAAAAAAAAAAAAATGAAATAGGTTTATTTTGCCATAGAAAGTTCTCCAATATATCTATCTGCTCCTTTTTCAACAGTTCAATCCGATCATCGCATGACAGTTAGTTCAACTTAGTACATATTCTCTCATTTAGCAGTTCCCTTAGGGGCAAAGAGTATGTTTCTCATTTCAAGCAACATGTTACCAGTGTGCACTTACTTCAAACTTGGCATTGCTTGTCAAGAAAGATGCGAAGGAACAAATTAAATTTTCCATTACCTCATCACACATACAGCCCTTCATTTCTGGCTACATGATGTAGATCATCTGATATTTGACTTCTGGCTCATAAAGCTATAATTGCCAACACAGCCAATCCATTCAAACTGGTGGAGGGGGGTAACTTTTTAAAGATAAAGTTAGATATGAAAATAAGCTTTTAAGTACGACTCAGAGGGAGCTGAATACCGTACTGTCTCCAATATGAGCAAGCCCTACATAAAAATATGTACATAACACTGAAATCCACCTGTGCTGGTATTCTCTTACATACGGTACATCAGTTGTATGTTCACTAGTTGGAGTTCATTAAAAAAAATACCAGTCAAACAACCAGCTATTGGAGATGCTTACTTATTTGTGAAATCACAGCATATAGAAAATAGGGCAGGTGACGTGATTAATTATGTTGTCATTATGAGTAACTTACCCATCAATCACCGACTGATATATTATAATGATGCACAGATTATATAAATCAAAGGAATAACCACAAAACAAATTGCTGCCCAAAACTGTAAGAAGAGATTTGTGACTTCAACTTCAAGACACACACCTTCTCAAGGTCAACTAACAATAGGATTTCTCAGCTCTGTGGTTTGCCTTGCCCTTGGCTCCTGACCCGAAGCACTGTAAACACAGCCTGAGATTACAATTAAGGATGCCCCTGATTCAAAAGGTTGGAACCCCTATGCAATGCATCACACAGTGAGCTCACTCAGTCTTTTCTAACACTAGGAACAGCTGCAGTTTTCAGATTCTTTCCTGTTGACTAAACAAAAACATATTCACAAAATTAATACTGTAAATTCCACATAGAACATTTGAAAGAACATGTGTAGTCTTAGGGTTGCAAATTTTGCAATCTTGATTCATGATGAAATTGAATAAAGTTCTCAAGCACAGACTTTTAAGTTATCCTGTTTTCACTTCAGGTGAACCAACCAGCAACCAAATGTTAGAGAAAACATAACCTCTATAGACAAGGGGTCACTTTGCCTGAGGTAAAAATAGGATGGATCAAGGAGGTTGACTGGTTTTTGACCCACAGTGGCAGTGGGCAGGGCTGAAGAGGTCATGACCTTCTGACCTCTGGGGTTACCCTGTGGTTACCTGGGCTGATGGGAGGTGAAACAGGTGTGACAAGGCTTACTGCAGATGTCTAGACATAACACACAACCTGAGACTTCTGATTTGGACACTTTGTGACCCGAATTTCAACTATAACTTACACAATGATTCACACACGACATAAGTATCTATTTCAGATATCTTCTATTGCATGACCAATATTTTTACCACCTTGATATTGCTCTTTTGTTTCCCATAGTAAAAGAATAAGAAATTCTGTTCTGACTTTTTTCCCCTCATTTTCAGCTCCTTAAACAGTGATAATTCCCCTATTTCACCCCTGAATAAACTAATTGTTCCCACCTAATTACCGTTAACGACATACGAGTACTTCTACAAACCTAGGCAGAAATGTCTGTAGAAAAAAAAACTAAAAGTAAAACCTATTTCTTAAATCACTGAACAAGATTGCCTAGATCTGAATTCATTTTCTAGATACATTTCCAAACAAATTAAGTTTAAATATCAAAAGCTTTCTTTAGAGTCCAAACTCTTACTCCATTGTATTTTTTTCCCAAAGCCTGACCCCTCACAAGAGACAAGATGTTTACAACAACAACTTGATTGGAAAACATTCAAGGCTATTATCTCTGATAGCTGCTTTGCATTTGAGTTGTCCCCATACACTAGTGAACATGTTAGGCAAGTCTACATTGTGGCTGTCAACAGCCTATTAGTATTATCCTACTTGATGAATGAGCTATCTAATCTTTTTGTTCACATGCCTACCAGTTGGTCAAAGGCCATTGTTTCTGTCTTTCCAACCCTTCAGACAAGAAATTAACCCTTTGACCTGAAAATTACCTTGGTATAGAGGAAAGTCTCTGTGATATGAAAACATCTTACAAATCTAAGAACTGTGTGATAGATGTCCAAGTATTTAGCGTAAAAGTTCCAGAGCTTGTAAGTTATAAATTGGTTCATAAATTGGTAGTTTTCAAAGCTATCATCTAGACGGGCACATGTGACGAAACCACACTTTTCTACACTGTAATCTATAAACTGAAGAGACAATAGGACAAAGCAAGTTGGAAACACCTGAAGAACAAAAGAAAGCACATAGCTGCAGGCAGGGGAGTGGGAAGATTTCCCACACTGCCTTTGTTGGAGACAAGTTAATTACTACAGGTTACACCACATGATATTCATTATGTGGATACTGCATTTTACTTCTACATTTTTACTGAAGTTGCTTCAGAGTACTATTGCCTATATTGGTATAAGGATAAATTGATGCATACCGTTGTATTATTGAATTCTATGAATTGTAGTTGCTTGGCTTGGTTATATGTTCTAGAGTACCTAAAGAATGTTTAGACCTTAAAACTAGTAGTATAAGTGATACATCAAACTCGACATGTTGATTTATTCTTATATTGTATGTAGGTTAAGCCATTTGTATCCAGTTCTTTTGTATGTTACTAATACTAAGTAAAGTTTTAGAAGACCTTACGAAAGTCACTGCACTTTTGTTGTGTCAATAAAGATTGTTGTGCCTTATGTTACGTTCTACAGTACAGTCTGCAGGAGCATTCAATCCAGAAGGAACACAGGAGCAGGAACTTGAAGAAGGATCAGGCCTACTGTGTGGTGGAAGTTTCTTCATATTTCCCAGGAGGGAACCTTCTGTTTTCCCACAGGGTAGCACAGCTGGACAAGTGATTCTTCAGCTAGAAACTCTGCCCTCCTTCAGATGACACTTTCAGGGATAATCCACTATAGGCATGATGGTAGGGGGTATGGAAAATGATTGAGCTGATTTTCTTTCAGGTGACCAGTTGGCATAGATTTGTCCAGTTCATTCTTTCTCCTCACACGATTAAAGCTGGCACAGATATTTAGTATATAATCCATACCACATCCTGCCCCAGGCTATTCTGGTAACCTGACTGTCACAGACACTGCTCCTGCAGCAAAGGCCAAACTTTCAAAAAGTTTCATGTCATCTTTAGTGTTACAACTTCACAGCAAAAGATAACAACTTCACAGCAAAAACATCCTTCTTTCGGAAGAACTTTGCAATGTGGCAGTATGTCAAACCATTTTCTAGGTAGGTTTCATTAGAACCTTGTTAAATACCAACAAGCTTGAATAAACACACACCATCAAATCATTTTACCTTATTTTTGTTACTTCAAGCTTTTGTTCGTAACTGGTATTTCATGTCCTTTTGCAAAACTGGTGATAGGTTTAGTTTTATCTTACAGTATAGAAAGAGTCCAATGAATGAATGATACATGTGTCTGGCACCCCAGTAAAACTATATAAATACGGGATAATGTAAACTATAGCCTTCAGTATGCGTCTGGCAGCCGTACAGTGCACATCAGTGGAGGCCTGGCTGAGAAAGTTTACCATGTACAAGTTACTCTTCAAGTCATGTTTGAATTCTATAGATAACATATAAGAATTTGAAGTATGGCTACACGTAAAGAAGTTAGCTTGAAGGACAGTTAGCCAAGAAATAAAGTAATGACAACACTGGCTTGCAATTTAGTTTGAGACATTGGCTAGCAGTTATATGTACTGTTCTACAGAGCCCTATTCTATGCTGGTTACAACAACAAGAAGACGCAAAAAATCCCAAGTCATATTTCTAGACACACAACCTAGGCTAATGTTGGGAAGACATTGGAAATTTATATCCATTTAGACACTCTAACACAACGTTGACAGGGTCGATTTGAAAGTTTGAAAATTTGAACAAGGTTGGCTTCCCCCAAACTGAAATGTTGTAGATAGCATTGTCTTGATTATCCAAGGGATCTTATCTGATTGAAACTTCCTTGGATTATGTGACTTTTTGATAGATATCTGGGCCATTCTGCATGGTTTGATACTGTTCATAGAAAAACCAGTACAGAAAAAAGTTTGAATTCTCTGACAGTTATTATGGTAATCTGTCCCTGCTATTGTTCCAGGCTGGCAGACATCTAATCCTTTTATGAATTTATGTGGTTATGGGGGATTAATCCAGCCCTCAACCTGCTGGGCAGTTCACAGTAGGAGCACTCCCTTTACGACTTCCCCAGGGCAAGGTTTTGGTTCCTTTAAACAGCCATGAAACATATTCAGAAACTGTCAATCCTGATTTCAAACTTGTGCTCTTCCTGAAGCTAGCATGTAACAAATTATCTGCTTAGATGGTTCAAATAATGGGACAAAGATTCATTCAATCCTACCAACAAAGACTAACCACCCAAACTAATCCAAACTTCCCTCCCTTGACCTTACAAGACCCCATAAATCATGGCATTTTGCATGCCTGGTTTCCCCTACAAAGTCACAATGACTCAGAGGTCAGTTCTTCGCCTGTTGTAGGATGTTGTGCTTTAACTCTGACTGGATTCCTCTCTCCTAACCCTTCATTATAGGCTCATAGCAAACAGCATGTTTCCTATTGACTGATTTCCACACAGGTCTGCACAGGAAGTACATGTCCTTGAATGAGACACAGGCTCAAGCTCATAGTCTTTTAAACACATGAATTTCTCAAACTCAAAGGTCTTACAATGAAAAATGAGTAAGAGGGATGCGAAATTCATTTTTGTTGGGTTTCTGTCATGCACTCTGCTTATATGGTATTTTTTCAAATCGGTATTTGGATGTCTTGTAAACATCAGTTTTATTCATTTGTCTACAGCTCTCAGAAGATGAAAAAGCATTGAATGAAATTCTAGAGTCTTTACTGTTAACACTTCAAAAGGTTTAATTACGCCTTCTTTCACTACTGCTCACAAATATATATATAATTCAATCAGCAGAACAGATGTCACCACAAGGACGAATACATTGTACCTCCCACAGAACTCAAGGTAATGACGTCTTTGTCCTTGTAAACAGAAAGACACCAAGTGACCGACCAAAAAGTCCTTGGCTTGATACAAACAAAAAGCATTCTACATGTATAACAACTACATTCTTCACCGAATACTAGAATACACCCACAATACACACAAGTCAAGAGCTCCTGACATGTTTGCCATCATTTGTCATCTAGTGTTTATAAACATACATGAATCACCAATGAACATTTTATGGCTTTACATCATTCTATTACATCATATCATTATCAAACTGACATACATGGGGTGACTTTGGTGAAACCTTCTGTAATACAGTAACGAGGTCTGACTGGTACAGTACTTGTGCTGTTTGCTTATTGTCAGTAGTAAGGAATGTACTTCCTGTGGGAGACCTCTGTGATTGACATAGCATGGCAGGATGTATCTGAATGGCCAAACGATCAGTCATGGCGATGTTATGTGTAATTTGGGACTTTCAGACCAAGAAATTACAACTCTCTTCAAGCATTTCACTTCCTTACATGATTATCAAAAGGCTTACTTTGAAATGCTTCCAGATGCCGATGCTTTCTCCGAGAGCACAAAACTCTGCGTCTACCAATACTGCCTTTCTCCTTTCTGAGTTTAAAAACTTAAAAAAGCCTTCGAAACCTTTGATCACAAGATTTTTTTCAAATTCAGCAATTTCCCAGAAGTAAATCCCTTTCTAATCTAAAGAGGAAAATTGTAACAACCCATTTATATCTGATTCTGTGAAGTCACATTGGAAAAGCGGACAAAGGTAATGAAATGCTATCAACAAACAGAGGTTGCAGTCAGGGTTATTTCTGGTGTATGTCTGACCCTGTCCCTATCCACAGGAATGTGTGATGTCACAGACAGCCCCACCCTACTGGGCCAAACACACCCTCATCTCCAAGCAGACGTTAGTAGGGACAAATGTTTCCTGACTGTCACTCTCTGACCGATTTAGAAGGGCTAACTTAGGAAGGTAAGATAAAGAAACCAACGTCTGCTTGGAACAGCTAAAACATTAGTGACCCACAAACTTCACTTACAAATCAAACTATTTCTAATCCACCTTTTCTACTTTGCTTTCGAAAAAATAACTTGTTTTCATCAGATGACATGTTGTCTCTTCACTATCTATCATGTACCAAACTGTGGGTTGAGTAAACAAACCATATAAACATCAGTCTGGATTAACAAACAACAGTTTGGCATTACCCACATGTAAATAAATCCCCTGACCCAGTAACACTAAGAGCTGCACCAAACACCAGCATCAGACCAGTACACACTTGTCTGTTTGTTGTTATGTTTGGACATGCTGCTAATAATATCTGGTGTCAGCCTGGGAAAAAACTTTTAGGATATGAGCTTGCGATGATCTTGTGGGTAGCAATGCTACCCCTGGATCACAGAGTCAAGAGTTCGAATCCAAGCACGCTCAATGGAGTAACCATGGTATTGGTGTTGGCTGCCATCCTTTTGTTTGACAGATACAATTAGAGCGATGATGAAATTGAACTTGACCTGGAGCTTAATGCCTGTGAACGAGGACAATACACAACTCTCCTGTCTGTAACGGCACCTGTGATACTCATTTGTACAGAACAATGGCAAGCCTTATACTTCACTTAGACCCCGTTCACACTCATTTTTTTCAATCGCGATTGAAGTATAATCGCGATTGAATCGATCCGATCGCGATTGATTTTTTCAGTGTGAACGCTCCCAATCGCGATTGGAACGTTCCAAAACGATCCAATCGCGATTGGATTGTAACTACCTCCGGAGGTAGTTTGATTGGATTAATCGCGATCGGATCCAATCCAATCCTATCAAATTTTGAGTGTGAACACAACTACGATTCATTCCATCGCGATCGGCGGAGATTTCGGCTGGTTCCGGGGGTGGGAGGTCATACATGCGGGTACGTGGGGTCATAGTTCGCATCGCGCGGGAAAACAAACCCAATCCGCACGTCAGATCGCTCTTTTACAACAACAACAACTTTTCATCGTCAACAATGCCCAAGAAGAAGAATAAAACTCCGTCAGTAACTTCAGCTGGTGGCAGATGGCGCGACGAGGAGACCAGGGTCCTCATCGCAATCTGGGGGAGAGAGGAGGTGCAGGCCAAACTGGGGAAATGTCACCGAAAGAGGGACATTTACCGCACCAAGTGACAATGTCTAGCGGAAAAATAGACACAAAACAAGGACAACAAGGACAACAACAACATTTACCAGATGATCGCCGATAGCATGCTTCAATCGTGCTTCAATCGCGATCGGATCACGGCGTACTTTAATCCACTTGGCGAAAAGCAGTGTGAACGCAAAAGTTTCTTTGCGTTCAATCGCGATCGGATCGAACAATCGCGATTATACTTCAATCGCGATTGAAAAAAATGAGTGTGAACGGGGTCTTAGACTATAGTGTTTTTCCTTTTACTTTGACAATGGTGTACATTCATTGTCATTCAGAACAAGAGCTTCAGTTTTGTCAGAAAGTGTTTTCCTCACCCAAAGTCAACATTACTGAACAGGAGAAGAAACAAGGGGCTTTGTTTGTACAGAAGAGGGAGGAAGTTTTGAACAATGAAATCCTATTGTGACTATCAGGCATACTATTTTCACCTTTTCTAGGATGTTCAAAACACTCTGGCTTGCATGAAATGGTTTCAAGCAAGCTCCACAGAGTGAGTGAATGAGCCAGCATAAACAATCCTTGGGCAGTTTCCCCTGAACGCAGAAGGTCTCACGCAGGATTAGGTTTTGATCCGCTCATCCCCTAAAACCTTGTCCTACCGCTACAGTGTCCCTGAGTGTGGATTGGCCGAAAGTAAGGGCTGTACACCTACATGTATCTGCCTGTATCAAAGGGCTGTCTCCAAGACGCATCCCTCTGTCCTGGGACAGAAACTTGCTTCGGAAGTTCATGAGCCTCATGTGTCATAAGTACATGTATAATATTAATAAATGCTTACAGACTTAATCACTAATGATGAAGATATCTGCTTTACAATAAGTCTATGAGTCTTCCTTACTTCTTTGTATGAAATAGCAACAAGACATTCTATTTGATATCAAAACAACCGTATAGTTGAAATAATCCATTCCTACCAATTACTTAGCTTCCAACGTTCCATATAAGAGTTTTATGATCAATTCCAGATACGAATCATTTCCATCTGCACAGAGACGTGACATAGGCGTAGATTGGGCACAACCCATACAGCTGTGTTTTTAATTGAACACAAAATCTTGGCAGGTATTCAAGACCTTGAGAGAAATTTCAAAAGTATGTATGCGCCACTGCAATGAAGAAAACATGCCAACCTATCACGCCCCCCATATATAGTCTACACCCCTCCAGATGTCAACTTGTAACCTTTATATGTTTGTGCCACCATGCATACATATGTACATCAAGACAAAGGGACGAGAGAAAAAGAACAGACTGTCTATAATGTACAAAATGATCAATTTGTTTCTAACCGATGAACTTAGTTTCACCAGAAAAAAAACAAGAAATAATCAATTACCTTACCTATCATAATTTTTGTTTGATAAAATGACTAATGAGTCTCTACATGAGTTTGAAAGGGAATTTACAATTCTATGTGCAGGGCTAAGGTGTATTACTGTAATATGTTCTTGGCTGCAATATGACCAGGGTATTCATAGTCATACATGTGTCAGTTGATCAATATATGTATGCAGTATACAGAAAGAGTCATATGTCATGGGTGATTCGACTATCCTGTTTTTGAATATCTAGGATCCTTACTATCAATACCAGTGACTGACATCATCAATTAGTCATTGACAGCAATAAAAAGGTTCAATAAAACTGGACCCAATAAAAGAAAGCTTTACAGTTGATAAACCGAACAATAAAAGTTGCTTGTATAATGTGTAGCGGGTGGGGTAGTATTTGATATCGCCCTTATGAACTCATCCATGTTGATCCAACACTTTTTACTGCTTTCAATATTCATCCTATACTCATTCATATTCTTTTGATAGACTCAAGTTTGATATACGAAGAAACAATTATATCTTCTCCAAACCTCCCCATCAACATAAAGTGAAACATTTTCAGACCTCATGTGAAAGCATGAAACAAAGAATATACTCCCACAACACAACACTTACTGTAGAACATAGTATGAAACTGTTATGACATCAGAATTTTTCAAAACAAAGTTCAGTCCAGGTTGTGCTCTAATTCCATTACCCCATAATCGATACTGACGGCCCTAATACCATTAGCCCAGTCCCGCTGTACTGCTGTCCAGTGAAAGGCTCAGCACACGGCCACATCGACCAAACTTGCTTCCAAATCAAACCTACACCACCAGAAACACTTAGGTCGCCCTTTCCGCACCGTTCTGAAGACCGCAGGGATCAATAAACAGGAGCAATTGAAAGCCTGATTTTATGGGCAACCTGGTCAACGGAGGCAAGACCAGTATGAGAATGTAAGGGGCACCCTGTCTAGACCATTAAAGATGTGTTTAGCACCTCTGACCAGAGATTGCTTTCAGGTAGATGGCACAAGATTGGGAAGAGGCAAGGGTTGTGTCTGCTTGTGCATGTTCTAGCACTTTGGTAACATGATTCATCACAGTATGAGTACAACATCCTTGTATCATAGCCATGATATAGTTCTAACCATGCTGTGAGTCATTTCAGAATGACTCTCATTAATCTTGGTTTTACACAATTAAAATATGAATAGAATTATAATACTAACAGCTTGGAATGAAGCCATTTCAACTGGATCTGGAAACCATTTGAATGTCTCCGGCAAAGCATTAAAACACTAATCAGTACCCAGAGCACTGGAGAGCGTCTCCAGAGCATGAATGGTTTTATCATCAATATATCCATTTGTCACTGCCAACATCACAAAAGCATGGCAACATTTTGGAAATCTACCAACATACTGTATAGTCCATGTACATTAATGAATCTGTTTCTGGAATGTTTTTGTTAGGCTGCTTTTGGGGGCTGATAACACAAATCCCAACCACCTTGCTACAAACTTACATACTTGCTACCAATGTACCAATATAAACAGTTTAGTTTACTACATGTACTTGCTTTTATGCCCCCTTAATTCTAAATGTGTCATGCATTGTTACCAATATAACTGATAGCCCCAAACTTGTGTTTTATGATATCTTCTTGCTTTTCTGGGTCATAATCATAATGTTACACAACTAGTAGTTCCACAATAGTAGATTTATAAAAACAGACCCATGCATAATTATGAGTTCCGCCCTTGTCATAAGCTATTCCTAGGTCAACAGGCATTAGGGTGAAATAATTGGCCGCTTGACAAGTATGCCTCCAGCATAAGGCTAGGACAGATCATGTGTCAAACATTCATTGTGCAAAAACAAGAGGGCATCGGCATTCCTTTTCATGGAAGCAGGGTACGTAAATATCCGCCCAAAACATGTAAACCACCACAGTTCAAATTTGAAAATGCCTCAGATGACCTTTTCTTCGTCTTCTACTGGAATCCATAAACAGTCAGGTTTGGGCAGGGATGGTAGATTTGAATAATGATACAAGTAAAGGAGTCTTTAGTATGTAAACATATGATACATGTACCAAACAAGCTCACAGGCTCTCAAAATCCCCCTCCCCTATATGCATATGCATTGCTTCCTTTTATACCGGTCTATCCGGAAGTTTTTGGCATGGAATTGGGAAGTGACCCACCCATAATATTCCCAATGGTCTCGCCCTACAAAATTTAAACCGACTATCCCTACGTTCACAACAAAATACTATGACATTACCCTGAATACACAATGTTTAGACATTCATTCAGAACATCAGACCATACTTCTGACTTTTGGTAACATCTGTAACTTTTCCTGTGACTGCCTGACAACTGGAAAGAGTGGAAATCGTTAGGGTTGTAGATTCTTATCTGGTCTCGGATGAGTAAGAATTCAAAACTGCTCCCACCACAAGCGGACGATAAAAATGGAAATTTAAACAGACTAGAACGTTGAAAATACGTTCTGGTTTTCAAACAAACTCATGTCTTCGTTATTTTCTGAACTAAGTAGAGTTTTCCTTTCGTCCATGCTGGTATTTTTTTAAATTACAGCATCTGATGATGTTTAGAGTTCAAAATTATGAATCAAGAGGAAGGTTGGCGCCACACGAGACAACTCACGACGCAAGAACACAAATCCAAACAGCTCCAACTGACACGATTATCAAACCAGTTGAAGGGGTTTCACAATAACGGTTTCCAACGACAGACAGGAATGAATACCACAATCACAGAGAAGTAATCTTGAGCAAAAGCTTGTTGGATTTTAAAGGCAAAATTCCACAAATCTAGCCGACGTACCTCGTTGGGCTCGCTGAGCTCGAAGAGGTCGAGTCTGTTGGCATTCCACTGTCGGATGATGTTAGTCAGGCGCTGGCGCTCCTGTTCCCTGTTTAGAGCCGCCATGTTATCCTTCTACAGGCCCTGAGGACCCAAACGTCCTGGTGAAAGTCCGAGTTAAGTTGGGGATGGAGTATTTTCCGTGGGAAGTCCGTGTAAAGCGTGCCCACAGTGGCGCTATCGAGCCCGCACTGACCCAGCAGGAAATGGACGTCAACGGCTCGATTGGGTCACCCACGACCACACACCTCCCACAAATAATTACCTGTTTACTAACGTAACCAAGCAGACATTCCTGATTCCCGACAAGGTTTTTCTCCGAAGAAACAAATCAATATCTTATTTCGCGATGTTCACCTAAATCGTTATAGAATTTTGTTGTTCTTTCATATTTTTAAAAGGATTTTCGAAGCAATAAACTGGTACAAACGGCTGAATTAATTAGCAATATTCGATGTTGCCACAGCAATACAAATAGCATCAATTGATCATTTTCAGTAAACTAAGATGACACACTTGTAAAGTTGTATCATTCCTCGAAAAGAAATAAACGATAAAATGATGGAGATGGAAATATACTTAGTTTATAGAAGCATCAGCACAATATATTCAAACCTATGCGGTCTTGTAATGACCCCTCCCGTCACTCCCAGGGGCGCGCAGTCTGCAACAGTGGGTCTGTCCGAGTCGGTAAGGTCCCGAATTCGTCTGTTTTGCTGCAAATTTGGGACGTCTAACACATTGACATTAGGAAGTACAAATATGTCTTCTTTGTCTGAATGATGGCGTATTGTGCTTCGTATATGACGTACATTAAGGGTAATTGCGTCAGTTATGCCCCGTGTTTGAGGACTCGGTGTCAACATCCGGGATCTTTCCTGTAGAATTGTCGTTCTTTAGGTCCCCTGATGACTTTCATGCTCTCATAATCGCTAAAATATTTTATGTAGAATGATGAATTATACATTTATGAGAAGTCTACTGCCCTTGCTTGTGTTAAAAACACCAAGTTTGAATATTTCAGGGGTTTACCCAAAGGACTGGGTATTTAGGACCCACTATATAATGGTAGGTAAGATCATTCCTGTATCAAGAAAATGAGTGGGAAAAATGTAAACAAATGAAGGCAGGTGGGATGAGGCTGAAATGACTCACAAAATGAGTCAAGCAAAATACTTTGGTTTTGTGGTTACAGAAGATAACAAATCTACCCCTATTAATAGAGAGAGCCCTTTGACCATTTAATACATCCATCTAAGCATCCCAATAATTGTATTGATAGACCAGTTCATACTTCCTTGGATCACAAAACTGCTTGCATCAAAGGGGCGGACATTACCTTACATTATTTCCACCAACATCGAAACTTGTTTGAACATACTAGAAGTACGTTTCATGAGTTTGAATGTGTGCACAGACGTTGTTCGAAGATGTTTAAATGTTGACAGAATTAACGTAATTAAGCAAGCAGTTTTTGCGATCCACGGATGTGTGGACTAGTCGATTGTTAAACTACACAACAATACATTTAAAAAGGATTGGTTTGGGTTAGGATTTTAAAAGAAGTAAAAAAGAATTGACATCCCATCTACTGTAACAGCAACACAAGGCAGTACAGAATTATTTTTTTAAATGGACCATAAATTTTATACTTTCATCCATTTGATGATAAAGCAATTAATTTTTTGAACTTTTGATTTTGCTAGACTATACAGATGTTTTTTGCAATGAAATAAAGACCTCAGTGCATTTGATATACATGGTTATTCAAGTTTTCCATTTTATAAGTTTATTAACAATTAAGTCTTCACTTCGACAGATCACTGAGGTCTCAGAATGGATGGAGAAGGAGATGCTCCGCAGTACTCTACCCTCACCGGCGTCAACACACAGGAGGCAACAAACCAGCAGACTGAAAACAGGTACAGGTCATAACACACGTGTACTTACAACAGTAAGTCCAGTACTAAGGAAGTGGCCTCGTGTTGGCATAACTGATAACAGTTAGGGTGTTTGGCCCAGAACCCAGAGGTCCTGGGTTTGAATCCCCTGACAATGACATAGCACTAATGTGCCCTTGGGAAAGGCAAACACAACTTTCTACATGTAGTACATGACACAACTGGGGAGGGGAGGTAAAAGGCGGTGAAAGGAGAAGGTTTGGCTCCACCATCCAATACCATGCCCTAGACAAAGTGGGCAACAACCCACTGCCCTTACAGCCTCAAAGAGGCAAGAATTTGCAAGAAATATTTTATTCATCAAGAGAAATGCCATTTCTTTTTATAATGTGAGAGAAGAAGAAAAGACGTATACAGAGCCAGTATGTTTTGCCAAGGGGTATTTTAAGTCTTGTAAAGCACTTCAAAGATTTACATTTCTTCCAACTCTTACAGACAGGCGTTGGAGACCCTCATCAGCTTGCAGAACTCCTTCCTGTCTAACATCGTGAGCAGTCAGCAGCCCAAACCTGACGGTGCGACCAACCAGGGGCCGTGTGTCATCTACTACACTGGTCCTGATGGTGAGCTCCTCCAGGGTGTTGAACAGGGCATCCCCGTGTCACAGGTCTCAACCATCCCTACCACTCAGATCCAGACGCTCCCGACGATACAGGTGCAAAACGTCAACATCGCCGTCCCAATCTCTACGACAACAGTGTTACAGAATGCCACCCCGAGCGCCATCACCCAGCAAGCTGGTCTGGTCCCTCTCGGAGCCAACATGGCCGCTACGCAGCTCAATGGAGCCTCCGTCGCATACGTTACAGGCTCAGGGGCTGGTTTACTGTCTGGTTCCGGAGACGGACTGGTTACGATACCAGAGGCGGGAATGGTGCAGGTTCCTATTAGCTGCATCGCCCCAGCATCAAACAGTGGTATGGCATCCGTCCCAGCGTCGAGTATGGTTTCTGCCCAGAGTGGGACGTTGTCAACTGCACTGACTTCACTGCTGACAAGTACTCCTGCCTCTGCTAGTAGTACTGTATCAACCTCTGGAGTTGTCACCAACCAAGCCTTGTCTTCGGTCCGTACGTACACACCTATTGCTCCAGCTCCAAGTCTACCCAGGTCTAGTCTCGCTACGATCCCCGCAAGCAGTCAGTTCGTGGTTAATACTGACGATGCCGGTAACCAAAGCGTTATAACATCTATCGTGGAAACAGGAGCGAGCAACCTCGAGACAAGAGTAGTCGTCAGCGAAGTTGGACAGTCGGTCGGAATGGAAGCGTCCGCTAGCGACGCGTCCAAAACGCAGCGCGAAGAGGCAAAGAAACGTTGCCACGTGTGCAACAAGGAGTTCTGTAGCTCACAGAGCATGCTCAGACACCTGAGGGTGCTACACGGGGTGGAGACGGGCCCCTTCCCCTCCAAGTGTGCTGTGCCGGGCTGCAGTGCCAGCTACCGCTGCGTGAGGGAGCTGGTGATGCACTATAGTGCAGATCATCAGGCAAATGTGGAGGTAAAATTGAACCTTTAAAGTTGCAGTCATAGCAAAGCAGACTTCTTATTTTTTTATGTTTTGGACATCCATACAGTAATTTTACAATATCTTTTGTTTTCCTACCAGTTTTCCTACCCATGTGAATTTGTAAATTATAACTGGATAGAATTACTAGTAATTAAATGTTATCAAAACTTTATCTGTTGAATCTAAGATAAAATATCAGTGAAAGAAGTACATTGTATATGTATCCTAGTGACAAATACTCTTTGTTTTATTGTACCGTTTACAAGATAAGTAATTCCATGGATCCACCAAGTACACAATACTTTCCCCAGAATTTGCCATGTACATGTCTTATGTTTTTGCAGTTTAGCAATGATGTGCTAGAGGCACATTTTATGCTACCTACATGGAAATATATATATATTATATAGCAAGAACTATGTTGTCAATTTCTTGATTTGTTATCAGGTTGAGGACTTGACGTTTGACTCGGTAGACCAGTTCATGACTTGGAAGAGGCAAGAGGAGGCTGTGACTGGAGCCAAGTTCCCCAAGAGCACAGGGTCCAGCAAGAGTAGCAAGGTAAGCTAGGGCCCGTAATACTGGGGGCATAATATGCACGTTTGTAACAGTGGCAGGGCTCGAAATAGTGGGTGCATGTGCACCCAAAATTGGGGCTGTGCACCTAATTTTTGACTGTGGGTGCACCAGTGCACCTAGATATTTTTGTACTCTTTTGGGTAAAGGTTCTCTTGTACACTAGTAATACAGAATATTCTGGAAATGTAAGTATCAGAAAAAGCAAAATAATATCAGAAAAAGCAAAATAACCTTGTTGTTGTACTTTATTTGATATCGATGTAGTGCTTGGTTGAAATTTCTTAAGAGAGGCAGTAGCGTTATACTTATGTTTTGCTGACATTCAACTTAATAAAGTTAATTTTATGTGGTGCACCCAAAATTCTTTCTGTGCACCTAATTGTTTGGGTTGGGTGCACCAGTGCACCTATTTCCAAAAACGAATTTCATGCCCTGCAGTGGGGTTCAAGCACTACCAACTGACCAGTCTTACTGGTCTGCACCTTTTAGCCTAGCAGTCAGTATGTGTGGTCTGTACGCTGGCGGGCCCGGGTTCGATCCCAGGAGCCAGAAGACTATGCTACTCGCCTCTTGTGTTTCACTTTTGTGCACCCAAAATTGGAACTATGCACCAAATTTTGGCTGTGGATGCACCGCTGCACCTAGATATTTGTGGGAAGAACGTACATAAAAGTAATAATACTACCACTGTACAGTAGTAAACAGCATATTCTTGACATTTACATATTAAAGTGTCAGAAAAAATTATAAAACTTTGTTGTTTCCAATTTTGAAGTTCCTCACATTTTTTAAAAGCTCAAAACTGTGTTTGCACTCAACACCGCAAGTCAACACTGAGGGCTCACAGCGACTTTGACTTCCCAATTGCCCTATGATCTACTGGAACAGACTCTTTTATCACTTTAATGATGGACACCCCACGACTCTGGGGCATGACATTGAGTCTTGTTAATTCTTTCTTGATGTACATGCACGTAATTTGACGTATACTGAAAGCTCTACAGAGAGAGACCAAGTCCGTAAGGCCATCCTCCCTGCAGTGTTTGTGATGTCATAGCTGGATCCTGTGGGACCTTGTTAAAGATAACTACCAATTGTATACCAATTAGAACCATGGGTTTCTGTATTGCTATATGGAACACCAACTAAGGAGCTGTGCATTGGAGTTAATATTGTGGAGCTAGAAGTTTCTTCTCATGTGTAACTCCTTAGAACTTGCAATTCTGTATCTGTATCTATATAGCCGGTATAACCGCCCTTCGGTGTAACACATCAGCTTCGCAGGCACATGGCACGGCAGCAGTTGGTTATATTACACCGAACAACCTGTCACGTGACGTCTAAACTTGCAATTGACTTTGCAGAGAAAGTTGTTAAATTATAAAAATGATAAAAACTGGAAGTTCTGATCCACTACATTAGAAAGCCGCTAGGAGGTCCATTATCGAACTTAACCTTCGATATGGTCCCTGTGTCTGTTATGAAGAAAAAACAACAGTGCCAGTGTGTGTAGGGGAACACATGTACATGTGTATGATACTACATGTATGTAATTACCAGGGATACAGAACATCCTCAGGGTGTACCCTACAAAAGAAGGGCGTCTAATTTCTTTGTTTTCTAAGTGTAGGGCTGGACGCCCTTATGCCCTGCTAGCTGATAGCCTGACAGTAACAAACCTTGTGATTTCTCCCCCAGACCCACCAGTACCTGTACTTCTCCTGCCACAGGAACGGCAGCAGTAAGCCTCACGTCAAGCCTGAGGTCCTGGCCAAGCCAAGGAAACGGTACCATTTATTTGCTTATTAAAATTCTCCACACACATGTGAATGGGGTGAGAGAACAGGTGGTATCTCCTTTTTTTAGCTCTCCCCCCTGAAACATATACAACATTTGAAATGATTTTGCACTATATGTACTTAAGCTGGTGTGTTACGCCTAATGGCGGTTATACCGGCTATATAGATACAGATACAGATAAAACAACATAATCAACCATAATCAAACATAATTGAACATGCATGTATTGCACAGTTGCACTATACATTATCACACAACAACATAATTAAACCCTTACTGAACGTATTGCACTATTTCTAAACAGCAAGCTACCGTGGCCTTATGATTCAAGACACAGCACATCCACAGGCATCTCATCTCTTATGAATACAATGTGTCATGTTGGATAATTGCAGGGCTTCTTGTAGCATACCCCGGTAATGGTCTCCAATCAAGAGTTTCTTGGTTCAAACCCCTGACTTAGTGAGAGCTTGCGTAACAGGCTACTGGTACCATTATGCAAGCCACAGCTGGTATAGTAGTAGTATCCAGTATTAGATTATACTGCTGCAGGGTTCCCTGACGCAGGGAATAATGGGCTGTACTACTTACACCCGGTGTGCTTGGCCAAAAGACGTGGGCCGTAGTGAAGCAGCATTGCACTAATAGCTTAGCCTCTACCGGGCTCCGCGGATCGCTGGGAAAATAGTAGAAAATTGAGCCTCCCTGTATATCGGAGTACCCATGGCATACTATTCACTCTATTTGGCCGATTTCTACTATTTTCTCAGCGATCCGTGGAGCCAAGTAGAGGCTACTAATAGCTAACAAAAAGCGTCATGCTTCGTCATCAATCTGAGGTCTGACTGCTTTTAAATTACCTTTTTGTGTCACGTTGCAGAATAATTGCTTTGTGTGAAATGTGGTAAATTGGTTTTGCCATGTGAAAAGTTAGTTACCAATCATCAAAGGATATATAACTCAGGCAATAAACTGCTTCGAGATTTCATGTTCATTATTGAATTATCCTTCGTTATTGAATCACTTCCCGATATTCACTTAGTCCTTGTTCTGATTCAATATTTTCCCCTTTAGTGCCCATAGAGCTTAATTTTTTTGGTACATTGTGGTCAAATATAAACTTAAAATTTCTGAAAGAAAGCTATGCGGCCCTTTTTTTAGACCTACAAACATATTGCAAACTAAACCACAAAAGAAGTAGCTTTTATTCTATCCTGATGTTGTCCTAGTATGAAAGACAATTCAAAACTTAGTGCCTAGTCATTTTGTTGTGATAGATTATGAGTTGTCCTGTCCATTTTTTGTAAACAATTCCACCAAAACTACATTTTGTAAATGTGAACTATTGGACAGTGTTGCTTCAACTATTTTGTAGGTGTGCAGTTCCATCTATGAAGGCAACTTGAGTTCATCTCATAACAAGTACATTTGAAGTACTCTTCAGCACTTGGTGTATGAGTGCAAATGCTTTTCCCTCACCAAGTAACTTTTAGCACTGGTAGTGATAAGTACATGTACTTTGAACAAAGCTCATCGTCCTTGGGAAATTGCAATGATTACAAGAGTCATCCTCTGTCTCTGAAGACCTACTTGTCCTTAAAAGAGAACTGGATTTCAACCCTTCAATGACATGTACTCTACAGCCCTTGGTGTTACGTAAAGTTAGTCCCATAACCTTTTTGAGACCGTGGGGGCAGTGTGTTGTTAGGGCACGATTTTGGAAGGTGGAGCCCAACCCTCTCCTTCCACTGCCTTTTACATCCCACAAATGAAGTCAGGTACCCATTTTCATCCCGGGCAGAGGCGGCAGAAAATGTTGACCCTCTGAAATGCTGTGAAATGCTGTTTCCTGCAAAACGCTATTTTCTGAATTCTGGGGAACTCTGGGGATTCGAACCCAGAACCCAAACACCCTAACCATCACGGCAACATGAAGCCACCACATGCATCTGGTGTATGAGTGTAAATTAGTTTTCTTCGCAAAGTACATTATACTAATGGTAGTGAGAACTTGAAGTTACTTTCAACAAAACTCAATCCATGGGAAGCTGCAATAATTACTTCAGATTTGAAAATTTGAATTATCTCTTTGAAGACCAACTTGTAAGCTGATTTCATGATGTGCTGTCATGCATAATAGCCATCATATCATTTTGAAGGGCATCACTTCAAAAGATATTTGGCTTTAGGATTTCTTTTTCGAGAGCTAAACTTTCTAGTGGTACACAAGTGCTTTAGCCAAGTTAGTCAAATTCTTGCATTGTATTTTGGGGGTCACAGGTTCCAACCCCAGCCAGGACTGGTCATATCAAAGACATCAAAATTATTGAACATGCTGCTTTCTTTGCTTTGATCACTCAGACAGCACATATTTTCTCTGACGTGCCGAGTGTCATTTTGCTTTTAAAAGTCTTTGGGTTTGAACCCATGACCTCCCAAATTCAAAGAGAGCACTCTATCTGAGTAGGCTAATGCTTTGGTATTATTATGTTTGCCATTATAAATGTAATGTTATTCCATGTTTAACCTTTTTCTCCAGACGGAAACCGCGCGGCTCGATCAAGCTTAACAGCGTCTGTCTGGCGAGGATGTCGGCCAAGATCGCAGCGGACGGAGAAGTTACAGTCAGGTGGGTTGTACTGTAAACCTTGAAATGTTTGCAATGGTTTTTCAGGGCTCGCATGTGCAAGTTTGTGCACATAAGAATTGGACCCGTGCATGTAACTTCATGAAGACATGCCCTGATGCAAGTTACCACCAGTAGATATTTATCCCATTTCACAAATGTAAATTTTCACTCCAAAAGAAGAATCAGTGATCAAACAAATGACACAATAAGCAGAGCAACATTTTCTATCCCATATCGAGATATACCTTTGGTTGTGCAAGCAATTTCTTCTTGGTGCAGGTAAATTTTTGTTCATCTGCACCTGTGCAAGTTGACTCAAAAATGCATTTCGAGGCCTCTTCTATTTTGGCCGTGATGTTTCCGCACAATGGAGATGCATTTCCAATGTATTACTTCTGTACTACAGAATTGCTTCAGTCGCAAGCTTAGAACACTGCAAAAACCTCCTTTCTCCTCCCACCACGAAATTAGGTCCCAGCAAGAAAAAACTGAATTTACAGGATGCCCACAAAAATTGGCTTTTCAAAAATTTAACAGAACAGAACAGCCATATACATTATAACAAAGACACAGGTGCTGGGGACAGGATGTTATTTAGTCAAAGATCCCAGGATACTAGGTTGTCTCATTTCCTGTCTTCAATTCCCTGCTATGAATATAATTATGTCTGTTGCCTTATGAGTAGCCTCTACCAGGCTCCGCCCGATCGCTGGGAAAATAGTAGAAATCGGCCAAATAGAGGGAATAGTATGCCAGGGGTAGTCAGCTATACAGGATAGTCCGCTATACAGTGAAGCTCGGGCGGAGCCTGGTAGAGGCTACCTTATGAGAGCTAGTGGGGAAAATGCATTTTACAGCATCAGGAAGAAATTAACAATAATTGTGAATAAATACTAAAAATATTTCACAGAGGTATGAGATCTTTGATCTCTTGTTGTGTTTTTACTTCTGAGTTGATTTTGTATCCATACATTACAATTAAAGACATCTACATGAAACTTAGAACAGTCTAAGGTATTAAAATGACCAGTCAGAAGATCATGAACATAACAAAAAACAATATATTTCACTCTACCCATACCTTCGGTAAACATCCCTAGTCTACATAAGCCTGATAGCCGCTCTAATTTCAACTGACTCCATTAGCATGCATTAGCAGCAGTACATGTAAAAGATAAACTCAGTTAAAAGTGTGTTAACTTCAAATACATAGTAAAGAAATCCCATTAGCAAGTTGATAGAAAACCTTCAAAGACATCCGGTGTTCACTGATATTCTAGATTAATTTTCATCAACATGATACTATGGACCTTAGGCTACTTTTATAACTAGGTCGCCTTGGTTGGTTCAAAGATACATGTAGCCAAAATCACATGAATGAAAGGTTGTTAGTAAGACCAGACTTGCATATGGTTACAGAAGAAAATGCATTCAAGCAAATGAATGTAGGGAAGCGGGAAATGTCAAAGAGACTTCTTCAAAGCTCAAAATACTGTATGCCAGTTGCAGAAACTAATTCAAGGTTACAGGCAGAAATATGAGTTCTGCTGCAGTACCTAAGAAAGATGCCAAGGGGGCCAAAATCTAATTGTTTCTTTGATAGGGGCTGTCTGCAGGACCCGTCTGGAAATTTGCTTGTTGGGATGGGGAAAATTTCATCCTTTCCATCCCAAAATCTTAACTCTATGACATGAAATTGATGATCTACATGATTGATTGTAGCAATGTAGGAACACCAGCTTGGGTATTTGCATGTCATTTTTCCAATTTGCAGCTAAAATTGTAGACAATTTGTAATCATGCAGGTTGACAGAAGAAAAAATGTGAAGCTCTGAAAAGAAAAACAAAATACACCATACACCATGAGATATGTGAGAGAGAACTGAGTGTAGTAGGGATGAATTTTCAGCATTTTGCTGTAATTCATTTCCGTTTTCGAATGATACAAAAGGTACACAAAGGTTGCACAACTGGACAATTACTGGGCAAATTGGACTGAATTTAGTCATTATTACACTTGCATAGAATTTGCCATTATTCTACGCAACAGGATAAGTAAATTACAAAGCATTACTTGATGATTATGTATAATGGCCCGTAAGTTGTACCTTCCTAACACGTATACGTAGCAATTGCAAGGCTGAACCTAATGGCAGCCATTATCGATGTGAAAGTCTGAGGAGAGATGTCACAGAGTCAAATCATGGATAACAACCACAGAGCATACCAACTCAAGCTCTGTGGAAAGTTCTCAAAATTTCTGCAAAAGGACACACTCACTTCTGCGTAACGCACCAATCACTTTAAATTTGCAGTTTGTTGCCCAGTGTGCTCGAATAAAGTTTGAAACAGGAACTATGCGGCTACAGCATCTTTTCTGAAGATATGGCGTGAGTGTGTACAGTTGGCTTGAGGTTGTCTACTACTATTTGCCAGTTTGTTGCCCAGTGTTCTGCAGAATGACTTGCATATTTTTTTTGCTGTATTGCTGATCATAGAAACAACTTTGAGCAAAAGATCAGTGAACTCTATGATAACTCCTTCTGGTGATGCATATCTTCTTCAGCGCCATTTTGATTGAAGATAAAAGTATCTCCCAATAAATCTAATTTCTGGTTCAGGAGATCCTCATCTCCTGTATTTAAGCAAGAGCACACAAGCAGGATCAAAGAACCACCCTTGAACAGTATTTCATTCTGAACACGTCAGCTGCTGTATGATGCTGTAAATTCATTAATTTTGTTTGGAACTTAATTTCGCGATAGAATGAACAAGGAGGTTTTCACAGTGTTTTAAGTTTGCAGCTGAAACAATTCTGTTGTTCAGTAGTACATGACTTGTAATACATTGATTTTTCGAAAATATTATCTAATATAAACCAGCTGAATGAAGCGTTACTATTATCATATAGCCAATTCAAACTGAGTGAAACAGAAAGTTGAAATCCTATCACACAGACTGAGTATCCATCTACAAGTGTGCATTATTGGCCGAATTGTACTGCCCTTTCTGATACTTAGATTTCAAGAATATTCTATATACTACATGTAGTACTAGACGTACAATAGTACCTTTACCCTACATGTATAAATACAAAAATATATAGGTGCGCTGGTGCACCCACAGTCAAAAATTAGGTGCACAGCTCCAATTTTGGGTGCACATGCACCCAGTATTTCGAGCCTTGAATAGGAATGGAAGCTTGTGATTGGTCCACACGGCCTAGCTATCCGATGATATTGTAGTCATACTGCGTTCTTTCCCATGCAGGTACGTTATGACTCACACGAACCACACACTACCCTCTGGTAATGTCCACGCCATCGTGCCAAGCTTACAAGACGCAAGACCAGAGGAACAGACCAGTCCAACTGATAAAGAGGGGTTGGTGAAGACAGCTTCAGTTGTAAATGTGGATGGTAATTGTTTTCTTTATTCTGTAACCAGCATTCTAATGTATTTTTGACCAGATAGGGCTAGTCCATCCCAGAGAAAGGGGTGTTTGTCTTTGTTGTGATATGGGCAACTGTGTTGCCACGAAAGTTAGAGAAGGAATATTATATCATGTATGTTTAGAGGGCACTCATTCGTCAAGATGTCTTCAGACCCTTTCAGATATATAAGCATTATCTGATCAGCCTGGCCTACAATGTATATAATAAAGGAGGCTCAAATAACAAACATATTTTCAAAGCTTTCAGACAAAACACAATTGTGTCATGTACCTTTGATGCATACTTCACTGAAATAGCCAATGGGCACTATGGCGGATATCGTTTGTAGCTGTGATGAGCTCTTTATAAAATTAAGATCACATGGCTTGGTGGGTATATGTAAGACAAGTCAATGCACTCTTCAACTTACTTATGGACTGATCATCTTCAAGTAGGTCAAAAAACAACTTTGTTTTTTTTTTCTTATCCTAGGTGAAGACATAGGAGTATCAGCAAAGCCCAGCACGCTTTCCAACCACGGCTCTTCCAACAAGAGGTCTGCCGTCGTGCAAAAACAGATAACTCGAATAAACGAGGACATCGTAAAGCTACAGACTCATCTAAGCTCGGACAAGGTAGACAAAGCACAAGCCACTCATATAGAGACTGTATTACAATCCTTGCTGCTTCATTGTGGGCTAGAAGAAGATGGCAGAAACCTAAATGGGACGGGGAAGAGGAAGTGTGATGTTGGAGACGGGAGTAAGATAAAGAAAGTGAAAACGTTACATGTTTGTGAGAAGTGTGGCGTGCCTGCTGGCAGAGTTGGGCCAGGGAAAAGGGTTGGAAGGAAACCGGGAAGGAAGCCAAAGCAGCAGCAAGCCACTCAAGGTGCCGCCGACGTCTCCGGTGAAGGGAAACAGAAAGCGCGGGAGAATCCTTACGCACGCCCCACGCTGTCGCAACGTGGCACTCTTCGTTCCCAGAGGTTTCAGCGGCGCCGAAATAAAATGGAGTCTGAAGATGAGACTGGGCGTATACAGGATGTGGAGGTAGATGTAGTGAAAGAGGGAGAGCAACAGCCCACTGAAGCAACTGACAAGGATTCTTCTGATGGAGGAAATGAATTCAATTTAGATAAAAGAGACCAACAGCAAGAGAGCACCTCTTCCTCTAACACTGTAGGTGATTGTGAAGATAGTCAACCATCTGAACATCTCGCGTCAGCCTTACTGGAGCTGGCCTCACACTCACAACAAGAGACAGAACTATCAGAAATCTAGAATATATGTCTGGGACAGTCATCAAGGAAAATTCATCCTTATAAATGTATCATTTTTAAGTATCATCTCACAACTGCTGTGAAGCATTGACTATTTTTGTGTAGATGTGCATATTGGATTGCAGAAAAGAAAGGACACAGTTGCAATTTGCAAGAAAAATTAAACTAAAGCATTTAGCTGTAAATGCTTTAAAGTTCTTTTCTTATATTGTTATAGCAACTGCCAATGTTTGTATCCAATGGATTTAGTCTATAGTTGAGTTGACCAAATGTTCACTTGTATTCCTATGAACATATAAAGATGTTAACACTTCATTGTATTTTGCAAAATTCTGTCTCTTAACAGTAGGCAGTGACATGATTGGCTGGTGAAGGCTGCCCAGTGCTAATATGGTAAGAAGGATGAAACACAGGCTGCTGTGCCAGGGTTGTTTCTCCAATGTGCTGCACCTGGCATGAGAGGCTGGATTTAATGTTAACAATACTTTCATAATCGATGGAACACTGATCAAAATTACTGTAGCCATGAATTGACCCTGCTACGGCCTCCTGAGTACATGCATAATTTTACCTGACACAGACTGGTCATTTGGTGTGACGCAACTTTTCTGTTTGTGTGTGGATTCCTAGTGATATAAAAATGAGTCTTGCCTGCTGCCTGTTCCCGCAGCTATTTCAGCATCTAGGGTGCGTTTACCTTCTGATGGTGATACAGTTTCATGTTGTCAATCAGGTCGTTCAGAAGGCCTCCACAGGGCCTACTCCTCCTAGCTATCAGTTTCTCGCTGAAGGCCATGTTAAGTGCCTATTGACCAGATGAATCAGGGGGAATACATAATATAAGTTCATCTGCCCCCATACACTTTGTTCTGTAGTGGTGAGCCTCAACACTTACTGTATTCCAACCATAATTGCAGACACAATATAGATGTGAATCTTGGTCCACAACACACGTGTATTACAGAAAAGCTCTTATCCATCCCTAGCCCTATTGTGTAGCAAATGTAGGTACATTTGCACTTACAAATGTGAGCCCTTTTCTCATTGGACCAACGGCACGTTCGCGACCTCACTGCGACCGGGTGATTAGACAGTACACTCAACGAATCAAGTTCATCTAAAAAAAACGTTTTGTGTGTCTTGTTGTCTTTTTAGACATACTAAGTCTTGTACATTTTGCATGATTTTTCTTGTTTGATAAGTTTTCTGACAAAGTGGAAGGCATGGCGGAACAAGTGTTCCTTGTCAAAGGTCACCTTTTCAAGGCCGCCACACTGAAATCATAACAAAGTAACACAACAATAATCAATACATATTGATACAATATGAATAACAACTAAAGTAAATCAACATAGAACAAAGATAAATCAGCTTAGCCACATATACAAATGTACATATACAATACACATCAGCTTAGCCACATATACAACAAAAGTTGTTGAATTGATATTTCCATCATAAAGTTAAGGGTAACACAAATCCAATTTAGGCCGTCAGCCTGCCTGGAGTCAGGGAGATAGGGGCTTACGTAGTTCCTTTTGTCTATATGCTGATAAGGGACGGATGCCAGACAACAGAAGAGATATGGAGGGATAGAAAGATTGGTACCTTTGTGATATGGAACTACGGTGTCTGGAATAGGCATTGAATGTCAATCAACTGCCATGACACATAACATCATCTCTCTGGGAAAACATGTTTTTGATGGAATAGCAACTTGAGAACTGCTTTCATGAGTACAACCCCTCTTTCTAGACCCTCTGATGCCACTTGGCATTTGCCCTCAGACTCTATCTACAGGGTGCCTTGCTGCCAATTAGCTGAACTGACTGACCTCGCCAGGAGAGCTTGTAACGTTACGTGACTACACGATAACAGGTGTACAACCCAAGTGTGTTTTATGCATCTTTTGCCGTGAACACATCAAGTGCATCTCTCTACACATGTATCTCTAATTGCCTTGGTACGCACTGTTCGTGCCAAAGGTCATGTTCATTGAGTCTGATGTTTATGCTAACTAGGATGACATTGAAATTGAAAATTGTTGATGAGAACAGCAGAATATACAGTACGGGGGCTTTCATCAGGTGTTCTACATCAATGCTAACGTTATGATTAGCGGCCCCACAAATATACTGCTTGGCCAAACGTGGTGGCGTAATGGCAAGGTGTTTGGCCCAGAGGTCCTGGGTTTGAATCCCCTGACATGCCCCATTGACGTTGTGACCTTGGGAACGGACCGGAAAATAGCATGAATGCTTTCCCACGAGTAGCCAGCCAGGAGACGGTCATATTAGCTTTGGAAAGTCGTAATTTTTTTTTTAATGTCCACTAATTAGTTCTCGATAGATGCTTATCACTTGGTAAGCCGTTGATAGCTATGCGGGTGGAGCCTGGCAGACTTAGTAGCCTTCACCAGGCCTTCCTGTGGGGTATGGATCGTAGAATTTGGCAAAAGAAAAGGAATAATTAGCCAGAAGAGTCAGCTCACAGTAAGATTAGTATTTCCCCCCGCGGAGCAAATCAACTACGCCTGCGAATAAAACCCTATGGTGGCCAAACTTCCCTGTAAATTCATTTAAGTTCGCGTGTTTGTTATTTCACGCTTAGGGGAAAATGGAGTGTTCGCGGTGTATTTAAGTTTGCGGCAGCACTATAGTCACATACTGCTACAGTATTCAACAAAAATGTTCGCGGTGGTTTTAAGTTCGCGGACCGCGAACATAAAACCACCGTGAATATTTCTGCATTTACAGTATTCCCCTGGCTATAGCCGGCGAAGTTGGTCTGGTCAAGGAGGTTATACAGAATATATATAAGCTCCTTGGTCTGGTAGAGACTACTAACTAAGACGTAAGCCCCTGTCTCACAATACTTGCATTAACATCTCCACTTACATCTAACAGCAAGTGTAGTTCCCGGCATTGTAATGGAAAATGTGCGCAGCTGTTGCAGCGCAAAACTGTTTCATATTACTGTCCTTGAAACGGCCATTACAAAGTCTACAGATAAGTGTACGATCATCTGTGTGCCTGGCATGGATCTAGTTTCAAAGTGGTAGCTCCATAAATTACTGTAAATGCAGAAATGTTCGCGGTGGTTTTATGTTCGCGGTTTTCGCGGTGAACTTTCAGCGCGAACTTAAAACTGCCGCAAAACTTTTAGCCCACCTATAACTGTAGCACTACTACTGTTTCAAACGTGAACTCAAAACCACCGCGAACGCTCCATTTTCTCCCTACCGCGAAATAAACCACGCGAACTTAAATGCATTTACAGTAGGTTGACGTCTCCGTGCAATTAACGATAAAGATGTGTTGATGAGCAACACATGATCTCTGGGTGCGATGAACTCGAAAAATACGTTGATAAAAGAAGCACCTCTTCTCTTGTTGGATGGGTAAAACGGTTGACACGTAATTACCATCTCTGTGTGCGAGTAACTAGGAAACCGTTCTCGATGAAAGGAGCTTATCTACCAGTAGCCTGGGATAGATGAAATGATGGACAGTTTTATAAAAGCAGCACATCTTCTCTTGTTGGATGGGTAAAACGGTTGACACGTAGTTGCCATGGCCTTCCCTGTGTGCGAGTAACTAGAAAACCGTTCTCGATGAAAGGAACTAATCTGCCAGTAGCCTTGGATAGATGAAATGATGGACAGTTTTATTTTTTGCCCAATGATTCGGGATGACAGTCGTATGTGCCTGGCATGACAAACCTCATTTCTTAGCTTCTTACCAGTAATAATCTCTGGTGTGTACATCATACCATTGTCGTGGTAAATGATGATATCAATGACCTTTGATGCAAATTCATGGCTGAGGGCTAACTGCAAGGAACAAAATGATAAAGCACGTTAACAGACGGATCTACTATAAGACTCTATATTCATCATTATTGTTGTCGAGTTGACTCTTTTTTTCATTCTTAAACATACAGATCAAAACGCACAGTTCCATCTCGGTCTGCGCATGAATCTGTCCATCCGGCGTTACGAATGGACCGATCCTGACTGTCCATCACAATTATCCACCAATGAGAGCATGGCTGCAAGTCCGTAAAATATTTCCATTACTTTACGTTTTGACGGAGGTTGGCGGAGCTATGGTATCGGTCTTTAACCCTTGCTTTCTCTGGTTGGCTGTTAACAATGTAATGCTCAATTTGATTGACAGCCGGTCTCCTATGTTTATATGATTTAATGACGCATGCTAATATACGGCTCCCACATCATTGACACGCGCGGGAACTCAATATCTCACAGAGTTTCTCCTGGACGTCAGACTTGGCGTGTGTATTTTGCTTTGTCGCAGTCGATGAGCTCAATCCTCACGGGGCATCTCAGAACATCTCAGAACAATTTCTCCTTCAGTTCTCACTTCAGTTAGACAGTAGACACTGCTTAATTTTTATAATTTTATTGGTAAATCGTGAAACATCGCTTTGAGCGGGAGGCACTCTTGTCACTGTTGGGCACAGGTTGATGAGAAAACGCGACGTTAGGACGACCACGGCAGGACTTAGACGACCACGACGCGACTTTGAACGTTAACGACCACGACACGACAGTTCGAGAACCTCACGAACTTCTCATCATGACCCCGGCCAACAACACCACAGAAGCCAGCGAGTGGAGCCCGGCAGAGCTTGGCGTGTCCGCCACCGTCATGGGTGTATATCTCACCATAGTAGGTAAGCGGCATTCTCCTATATCACACGGTCTAAGAGTTTGAGATGAACACCCTATCATGTCATCACCGAAGTAATTCGTAAGACCGTGAGCTACAGCATAGATAAGGGATGTCTGTTGTCTTCAGTATGCATGGTATGGTCAAGCTGGCGTCAATTCTCTCATAGTAGTAGTAGTAGTAGTACGTGCACAGGCCAGAACTGGCCCCTTGCATAGGATTATACCGCCCCTTTACCGGGTGACATACCCTTTCGTTGGCAGTCGTACAAGACGGTGATGCGCCAGATCTCCCGCCCGAGTGATCCCGGGACCCATTGTTTGACAGCTGCGTGTTCTACAGTTGCGCCACACGACGCCACTGATTCTCTCATAAGTTAGAATGAATAGGTACCTGACATCAGTTGGGGAGGTAAAAAGCGGTGGAAGGAGAGGGTTGGGCTCTGCCCTAGACACAGTGGATAACAACCCACTGTCCCTACGGCCTCAAAAAGACAATGGGACTACCTTTAACATTTTAAGGTTTATGTCTGCTCAGCCCAAGCGCAACCGTTTCGTCAGCCCTACAATCCTTCCTCTTAGAGACTTAGCCGCGAACTGTAGCGAATAAGTCGCTTTGCATTATCCTCTTACCGAAAAATCATAATGATTTACGCTTGGCGCCTTCGTCTCCAGCTTTACGCCTCTAGGTCGACAGAGGACTCAAAAAGAGATATGGACTGCGTCTATCGTCAGACATACTTCTGAACGTGTTCAACAATCGCTCCGTTCCATCTCGGTTCGCATGAGGTCCCTTGCAATTTTATTGTAGACGCCACGAATTTCCCTTGTCTGGATCATTGAAAATCGTATAAGGCAGGCAAAGGTATTATCTACGTTTGAGTATGCTTGGGATATTCAGTTTTTTAGGATCTTGCAGGTGATTTTGGCAACAAAAATGAAGATATATTCTGGATATCGAAATCTTCCAGTTGTCATTTATTGGCACTGTTGAGCACATTGGCGTCATTATTTCATATTTCCTGCGTATAAAAAACAACTCAAAAACAAACAAACAAACAGACAGACAGATAGAAAGACAGAAAGACAGACAGACCCAAAAGAATACTTTTTTCATTAAGGTAAAAAAAAAATTCATATATGCATGATCTTCCCTTGATCGACCATGAGGCAGGTGTCAGCTAATGTGATCAGAACGTGTTGAGATCCGCTTTGTGTGCTCGTGGTACTATAGGGTATCAGTTGTGTAGAGCAGCATACTAAGCACTATTTTGTCAAGCCTCGCCCTTACTCTTCAGCCTCTCGGGGAAAAATATACTTTCGGAGCAAATAAGTCAGCGGTAACCCATTGTTCCTGCCACGGTTTTGCTCCAAAATGGTCAGGAAGCCGAATGGATGGATGGATGGATGGATGGATGGATGGATGGAGGATGGATGTGTGTGGGGATGGATGGATGGATGGATGGATGGATAGATGGATGGATGGATGGATGGATGGATGGATGGATGTGGGGGGATGGATGGATGTGGGGGATGGATAGGTGGATGGATGGATGGATGTGGATGGATGGATGGATAGATAATCAATAAATGGAATGAATTATTGTGTAACCTATTCATACATGACCTACCAGAGATGTTTGCAGACCAAGATTTACTAGATTATACGATCTGTAACCAGCACCTTAAAAGGTATTCCAAAAGACGTCTGATAATCCTTGTCGGTCGCAAGATTTACTAGATTATACGATCTGTAACCAGCACCTTAAAAGGTATTCCAAAAGACGTCTGATAATCCTTGTCGGTCGCAAGTACCCTTCTGATAGTCGCGCAGAGGTGACCTTTCTTCCATCTTAGCTGTTTTTTGTGGTACATTTGAGTACTGGGGTAATCTGGTATTATTAAAGGGCATGCACGGCGAAACCTTTACGCGGTGCTTATCTTAAGCAGATTCAGGTCAGACGAAATGTAAGATCTTTCTTGGGATATTTAAGTCGCTGACTTTTGCCACACGGTGGGTTCTAGAGTCACAGATGTCGTGCAAAGCTCACGGTAGATTTGTAGGTTTTGATCATATTTCATCTTCTGCACACCCTGTTCCTAACATTCCGGAGCTTGAAACAGTCCGGGTGTTGTCACGTGAGCCTGTGGCGGTCATATTTACCTTCGCCAAGAAGGTTATGTTTTCGATGCTGGAAACGCATGAAATTTGTGTGGAATAAGTGTGCTCAACATTGCCAATAATTGTCAACAACATTCAGAATATCGTCACTTTTTGTAGCCAAAGTCTTACTTTGAAGTGAACATACCAGACATACTCAAAACTATGTGATACTTTTGTCTGCCTGATACTTTGGGTGTGGGGTTGAAAGACGAATTTAAATGGTTTGTATATGAGAATGCTCGTGTCGTCTACAATGTATTTTCATGTGACATTATGGGTACAGAGATGGAACAGAGCAATTATGGAACGAGCTCATAAGTATGTATTGCTGAAGATTGGTGCACTTCATAGTTTCTACGAAATTCGAAAGTGAAACTAATGTAAGGCCGGCTCCAGGCAAAATCATGATCTCAATGAAAGACTACTGATATAGCCTGATGCTGCTGTGAATTGATTTATCTTTAGATTTAATTGTGCGGTTGGAGTACGTGGAATGAGTCTTTTGCGGTGTTTCAAGTTCACGATGGAAGCAATATTGTTGTTGTTATTGTTCACCTTGTAGTATCTAGTAGCACATAGGGCAGCAAGTCACATGTTTCAGTAGCAGGGTACATTTTTACAGGGAGAGGTTGCTCCTCGAACACGGGACCCCCATTTTACATTATTGGACGAAGTTATGAGATTGTGGAACTTAAGTTTTTCATTTTCTATTCGTAGCTGAGTATGATACCCTCCTTGATGAAATTCTAATCACATTCATATCCAAAAGGTGACTCATTTTCCACAATGTTCTTGGATTTTCAAATCGTCCGGAGTTTGTTCGGTAAGCCTGACAATTTTTCATTATTCATGTTTTGTAAAGTCAACACCTGAGTGAGCAGCTTTCTCAGAAGGGGAGTTCAGTTCAAACGTATCCCCACAGGTCACCCGAGGTAACCGAGGTACGCCTGCAGATATGACAATAAGAACTAGACAGGGCAGCTACACTTGAAAGCCATCGGTTAAGTGATCCGTTCTATCTTTGCACCGTCAGTAAGTGGAAGCCATTGTGTCGCGCGCACGCAAGACCTCTAGTTATTAAGGTTTCACTAAAAGTAGAAATGGCCCAGGATTGCTGTTACTAAACCCCATTCCTATCGTCTAGGTCTGGTGGCGACCGTCGGTAACGCTACAGTGGTGCTGTTGTTGTAATGAGGCCCTGTCTTTAAACAGCAATGTTTCACTAAAAGTTTAAATGGCTCAAGACCGCTAACCCCATTTCCCATCATCTAGGTCTGGTGGCGACCGTCGGTAACGTAACAGAGGTGCTGTTGTAGTGAGGCCCTGTTTTTAAACAGCAATGTTTCACTACAAGTAGAAATGGTTCAGGATTGCTAACCCCCATTGCTATCGTCTAGGTCTGGTGGCGACCGTTGGTAACGCTACAGTGGTGCTGTTGTAGTAAGGCCCTGTTGTTTAACACCAAGGTTTCACTACAAGTAGAAATGGCTCAGGACCGCTGACCCTATTCCTATCATCTAGGTCTGGTGGCGACCGTCGGTAACGTAACAGAGGTGCTGTTACAGTGAGACCCTGTTTTTAAACACCAAGGTTTCACTAAACGCAGAAATGGCTCAGATTTGCTAACCCATTTCCCATCATCTAGGTCTGGTGGCGACCGTCGGTAACGCTACAGTGGTGCTGCTGTTTATCCTGAAGTGGAGGCAGCTCTGCCGAAAGGCGCCCAACCTGCTTATCATCAACCTAGCAGCAGCCGACCTCTGCATAACCATATTTGGATATCCGTTTTCTGCGTCCTCGGGTTACGCCCACCAATGGCTATTCTCTGACGCCATCTGCACGGTAAGGAGCCTGGACTACTTACAAGTCAATACCACACAGGGCTCGAAATTCGTTTCTGGGAAAGGTGCTCTGGTGCAACTAACCGAAAAAAATTACACGCTCAGAAAATATTTTGGATGCACAACGTAATATACAGTAGGGTGTCAGAACTTGAATATGAAATTCTACAGATGACTAATTTTGATACAACAAAGATTCTATAGTTTTGTTTTGGCACTTGGATGTCAAGAATATGCTGCATATTTACTAGTGTACCTTTATGCATATTGCCCAACACAAAAAGGTAAATGCTCTAGTGCACTCACAGTCAAAAAGCAGGTGCACAGCTCCAATTTTGGGTACACAAAAGTACACATGCACCCAGTATTTCGAGCCCTGACACATTTATGTAAGATTGGCGTACTTTATAAGAGCTTTGTTTTTACTCTATACACGAGTAAACGTTGGATCGAATAGAGTTATGTGATTGGTGTTCATTACAAGAGATTTTTGGTTTGTGTGTATGGTGTGTAGCACAGATCATGTTTTTTGTAGGTATTCAGTAACGCTATAACTGAGAAAGGTTATGTAGTGGAAGGCATTCAGCACCAGGGACAGGCCATGTCTTTTGTGGATGGTGTTGAGTACTAGGGAGTGTTCATGTTTGTGTGGATGGTGTTCAGTACTAGTGAACATGCCATGTTTGTGTTCAAAACCAGGGAAAGGGTTGCAGTTCTTTCCAGATCGTTATTGAAATCACTTGGGTTTTGCCACCTAATCCCGTGGCCTTAGTTTTCATCCCTTCACTTGATTCAATTAAAGAAGTTCTAATCCTATTCAGGGAGGAATGATCTTCCACAATGTAATTACATCTTGAACACGCCTGGGGGTTTGTTTTGTAGAAGCGTTCCTTTTAATGCCTTATTGCATTTACTTTGAATATTTGATTGTGTAGCCCTCCTAGATTGAACGTCTGATCATTTTCATAGAGGAATAATTTTCCACAGTGTTCAGAGAGCTCGACATCGCCCCGGGGTTGCTTCTCAATGCATTTCCTAGTCATCATCTCAGTAGGCAACTCCTGAAAGTTCTGAAGTCCAAAAGAAACCACACCAAATATCTGTCAATAAGTACGGACTTACAAAAGTATCTCTATATTCTCATTTTTTGTTCTAAACCATCTTAAACCTCCCATAGATCGTAAATTTCCACTGAAAAAGACGGAAACATTGCTGTTTTTGCGTCTATTACTGAACTTTTTAGCTTTTACTACTGACATTTTATAATTTTGCATGGATAGAAATAGAGTGGTTAGAAAGCTTGTACATTCCCTGACAACATTTGCACGGAAATGGCTCTTTTGCAACGCATTACTTTGTAAATGCTTTGGAGTGAATGTCTGCGTGGCGAAGCTATGTGTTTTGGAACAAGCCTGTGTGGATAATGATCAGTACGAGGGACATGTCTGTTACTTTCTAGACTGTGTTTAACACCAGAAATATGTGTGTGAATGGTGTTCAGCACCAAGGACAGGTGTGTTTGTGAATGGGTGGTTTTCAGCATCAGGGACATGTGCTCCTTGTATGTGGATGGTGTTCAGCGCCAAGGACAGGTGTGTTTGTGTGTGAATGGTGTTCAGCGCCAAGGACAGGTGTGTTTGTGTGTGGATGGTGTTCAGCACCAGGGACAGGTGTGTTTGTGTTCGAGCAGTTTTCAAAATCAGGGACAGGTGTGTTTAAGCGTGGATGGTGTTCAGCACCAAGGATATGCGTCTTTGTTTATGGGTGGTTTTCAGCATCAAGGACATGGACAGGTGTTCACTACCAGGGACAAGTATGTTTGTGTGTGGATGGTGTTTAGTACCAGGGCGGCTGCACACGTGTGTGTGTGTGTGTGTGTGTGTGTGTGTGTGTGTGTGTGTTGACGGTGTTCAGCACCAGGGACATGTGTATCTGTGTGTGGATAGTGTTCAGCACCAAGGACAGGTGTGTTTGTGTCTGGACGGTGTCCAGCACCAGGGGCGATATGTGATGGAGACCTCCTTTAATTTTCTTGCACCAGGTATTGTTTTTACGTTACCATTGCTTCCCCCGCAGATGTACGGGTTCAGCTGTTTCCTGTTGTCCATGGTGAGCATGCACACCCTGTGCCTCATCAGCGTGCACAGGTACATCACCATCTGCCGCCCTGAGCACGGTACGGACCCTGTCTTCTTCATCCTTCCCTCAATTTCTCAAATTTTCTTGTAGATGTGTACACTCATACATGTGTTATACGAGGGTGATTAAAAAACAAACTCAATTTTTATCATAGCAGGTTCATTTGTGTATGAAATGAGGTGAAATTTGGCACTTATCTTTTTCTCCGATGAGCTCCCAATGGTGTGGTTAACTTGAAGTCTACTCAGTCCCTGGTAAAAATGTGAAAAATAGAGTGACCAAAGTCAGTCTCAAGAAGTGATGTTCATTTACCTTTGTGCCAAAATTCAACTCATTTCATACAAAAATGAACCTGCTATGGTACAAATTGCGTTTGTTTTTGGATCACCCCCGTAAAAGTGAACCATGTTAATCAGTTGCTACAGTTTCCCTTGTCAAAGCTGACCTTGGCGTCTTTGCTAAAACACGCGACTTCAAATTAATGAGAGAAGATAAAAAAACTTCATGGTAGAGTAGCACATGCTTTGTTAGATTGTCAGTGGAGAACAAATTTTCTATCTTTACCTGGCCGAGTTCTTCAGCTCTATTGCCACGTAACGTGTCGAATGCGTCAGAAGAGCATTTTTTTCAGATTCAAGTGCTGCTCAGGTATCTCTTATTCAGCCAACGGGCGTCAAAGACAAAGGATGTAAAAAGCTATTTTCCTCTGTTTAATTAACCGCCTTCACGGACACTTCAAACAATGTTCTGAGAGCTGGAATTCACCCCGGGGTTTCCTGTCAATGCATTTTCTAGCCATCATCTGAGTGTGCAACTCCTGAAAGTTCTGATTAGTGCTGCGTACCTAAACACCGGACCCGAACTGGCCTAAAGACGATCGAGTGTTAGATTGTCTGTCAGTAGAAAACAAGTATTCTGTTCTTACCTGACCTACTTTTAGCTCTGTTGCCACGTAACATGAAGTCGAATGCGTCAGAAGAAAATTTTTTTTAGATTCAAGTGCCGCTCAGGAATCGCCCATTAAGTCAGCGTGCGTCAAGAGACGTGAAAACCATTTTCCTTTGTTTGTTTGATTGAAAGCCTTCACAGACACTTCAAACAAGGGTTGGTGATTGAAAACCGAATATGGGGGCTGTGACGCATGGTCCAGGCAAAATAGGTCCACTTTTTTTTATCTTGCGTAACCTTTGTCGATTTGCCTTAGCCTCTACCAGGCCTCATGGATGGCTGGAAAAATAGTAGAAATTGGCCAAATAGAGTGAATAGTATGCTAAGGGAGTCGGCTACGGGCAAATGGTCCCTACCACCGTAGCCGACTCCCTTAGCATACTATTCACTCTATTTGGCCAATTTCTACTATTTTTGCAGCCATCCACGAGGCCTGGTAGAGGCGAGAATTGCCTGACAGTTGCCAAATATCAGATGACTCAGGTGACTACTTGTATAAAAAATACAACAATAATTATGGCTCCATTCCACTTCAAAGGAACTTGAAACAGCTTCTACGTGAAGACGTTTTCATTGGTAGATGACACTTTAAGGAGAAGCCTGTTAAGTCGGAGGAGGGGCATTTATTAAATCAAACTTCGATAAAAGTTTTGAATTGAAGGAATAAACTTCATTATCATGCAGACAGGCTTTGTGGATCAATCAAAAACCTCAATTCCTATTGATTATACAGCCATAGTGCCATGAACATGGTTTAATGAAGAAGAAAGTTGTGAATCAAAGATCATCTAATAATGTTCTCTTGTCGGAATGACGTTAATCGCAGGAGGGGCATTGATTATATCAACAATAGCCACAAGTTTAGAATTGAAAGAATAGACTACATTATCATACAGACAGGATTTGTGAACCAAGTACAAACCTCAATTCCTATTGGTTATACAGCCATAGCGTCCTAAACATGGTTTAATGAAGAAGAAAGTTGCGAATTGAAGATCGTCCAATAATGTACCCTTGTCGGAACGCTTCGCTCGCTCGATGGTTTATTCAGTGGCTTTGGGTCGCATTAGCCAGTCACCGTAAACACTGCGGGTGGTCACCTACCATTGATTATCAACTGATTTTTGGTGTTATGTTCCTTTACAGCCAGTCAGCTGACAATGAACAGGACGATATTGGCCGTGGTCGGGGCCTGGCTGTATGCGCTCACCATGGCGATTCCACCACTGTTCAACATTACAAGGTTGGTCCGCTAGGCGTCCCCACGTATATCACGTCTATTGAAGAAAGGCAGACACTTATGAACGTGATCACCCGCAATGCAAACATAACCTTACCTAAGACAAGCTTTGAGACTTTTCCTGATATCTTGTGCCACACATTGTACCTGTTACAATTGTTGTGCAATAAAGTTTTAATTGAGTTGATATCTATTGGAGATTGGACTCCAGGAAAAACAGTGTTCATTTTTTTAGAATTGATCGCTACTGTAGATTCTGATAAAACAACCACTATGTCTTCTTTCTTTTACAAGGTATAAGCAAGAGCCATTTGGTCTTTCCTGTACCATCGACTTCCACGTGACCTCTACGGCTGACCTGGTGTACCTGGGTGTCCTGATCGTGCTGGGCTACGTCATCAATGTCGCAGTCATGGGATACTGTTACTTCAAAATCGTCAGGAAGTGAGTTAACCACATGTTGAGTAATTACACAATCAGTTATCTTACTTTTTGACAGACAAGGACGACGCGGCACTGTTCTCAAGTTTTTATAACTTACATTAAAAGTGCCACATACAGAGAACAGACATCCGTTTTTACATTTGAGTGGAGTGAGGAAAGTTGTATAAAGTGCCTTTCCCAAGGGCACAACATCGGTGGCGTCAGGGGTAATTTATTGTATTGGTCATTTGCTAATCTGGTGTTGGCATGTCAAAACGTAATGTGGTTTCGTGGTTAGGGTGGGTACCGGGGATTAGACTTAGAATCTTAACACATATGTCCTCTCTCGACTCATGGGAAAATGAGTACCAAGCTTTGGCTAGGGACGCCCTCTCGGATGAGACTCTCTTTACTGGGATGAGTAAAGCTACGGAGGAGCCACGTCTAGAGCACGTTAACCCTTGTCCTGCTGGCGTTTTTGTCAAAATGTTTACGACTGTCAGTATCATGATCCGCATTTCACCCTGTATTGTTCACACCTTGGATTGTCCATGCCCGTTGTTGTCCTTGCCAATGTTTATTCTACTTCGTGTCTTCTCCAACGAAAGGTTCTCCAAACATCGGTTCCGGGATGTGCGTGACATCAGGACGAGTAACCAGCACAGCTTCGAACGGGGAGTGACCCTGGTGAGTTTTGAGCACTTTCCCCTTACTCAACTATGCTCTTCTTGAATGCGGTCTGTCTATGAAATAATATATATGTATAACGGGTCTCGGAACATAGTTACAAAAGTGGCACTTTAATTTGTATTGGTAGACAGCGGTATGCCTAAACACCTCACCCGAACTCATCCGAACTCACCTGAACTCATCTACTGAACTAGCATTATTATTAGAATACTAGAAAGGCAACATTTGTGAGCAAATACAGCATGTTTAGCCATACTCCTCGCCATGCAAAAAATGGACTCTCCCAAAATAACAATGGACCATTCTAAAATACTTGCACTAAAAAAATGAATCACCCCAGTCCAAAATTGAGTCTTCCAGTAGCACCTCAACACAATATGGACCAGTCCACAACCATATCCACTTATTGATTAACAAATACACTTCTGCTAACAAATGGACTTTTTCATAATCATTCCAGCTCAAAATTGAAAGAAATAATTAAAGAATCCTCCCCTTGCAAGAATGGGATATTCCGTGCCATTTCCATGTAAACCAGTCGAAAAATATCCGCTGAAAATTACACTCTTGCGCATAATCAACCCAGTTCAAAATTGAATTAAAAAAGATCAACCCCAGGGAAGAATGAAGTTTTCCATAGTATACATATGAAGATTTGACAGGAGAAGAAGGAAATGACCAAAAACAACATATTTGAGTCAATTCCAAGTCACCGAGAGGGTTTTAATATAATATTTGTAATATGTTTGAACTATTTTGATTAAAAGAATGTCTAAGTCACAATAGTTCTAAAGTGTTCAAATAATTAGAATTGAAACTTATAACATGTTTGAACTTATTTCACATACGTTGGAAACATTTCGAACGTAACTACACAAACATCTCTTTATTTAAAACAGTTTCAAACCATCTATCCAAATGTTTCAATGTTCGAACAATTTGTAACAAAAGATTTTCACAATTGCCCCCATAAACGAAGGTGCTAAGTCCTCCTGTGTGTTTCCGTCTATTTTCGGTGGCCGCGCTAGACCACCAGCGGATTTGTTTTGACGGAGCGCCACGTGCACCCGCGCGCGACGATGTACACTGTTCGGCACCGCTAATATCCGGCATTTTCCCGCTCCAAAACACTCCACAAGACCCACGTTTTTAGTCTTTTGCCTCGTGTGCAACACGATTCGATTTGCATTACTAACGGGACGAAAATGTTATGATAGAAAAAATTCACCCCGTCCCGCCGTCCGTCCCAAAAACATGAACGACATGAAAATATATTTTCTTACAGATTCAATCACGAAAATCAACAGCATGGGATTCCAAATTTTCGCAACGGCCGACCATTTATCATGGTTGAACTTCCTTCCAAGGCGTGCGATAGATAAACATTCCCGGCACATAATAGTCACTAGTACCAGACTAACGCAAGCTCATGATGATAATAGGGAGAAAGTTTGTCAGTGAAGTTTGGCCACCAGAGGGTACATTCATTTAAGCTAGCGCAAACGGGCGAATCATTGACCTTACCGGGGACTGACTCTACTGGCCTAATCATTCCTTTTTTGCCGAATTCTACGATCCATACGCCCGTACGTAGGACATGTAGGAAGGCCTGGTGGACGCTACACATCACGGGAGACGCGTGTTGGTCCGAGACAGACAGCGGCGTGCTTTCGATCGCGTAGCGGCGACGCACCGCTGCGACAACGTGCGGGACCAAAACGCCTGTCCCCAGTGAGACCGTGTGTTTTGCGCGGCATGCCCCGAATCCGTTTACCATTGCTGAATGTAGCCCGATTCATAGAGGTCTATTTTGTAAGCATTATTTCATGTACCCCTCAGCGTGAGAATTCCTTGTGCAACACTTCGCTACATTATATGTTTAAGTTTCCCCGCGCACCCCCTACCACCCGCCTTTGATCATGTATGAAGTCGGCGGCAGAGGGAGATCATCAATCAATTTTGACAGGAGTGTCGCGCCAGTCTGAGGAGAAACGATCTCCCGTGTTGTGTTGAAGAATTTGGAGTTTGAAAATATCTGGAATAACTAATGCTAGAATAAACATTCACAAAATCATTGATTTAACTTGTTTTCTGTTATAAAATTTCCTAAACTGCAATTTAACCACTGAGTTTAAGGGAACATGGTGTTTTCCCGATAATCACGTTAAATGTTTATGTCCGGTCTTTCCTCCTCGTAAGCAAACTTCCAGCTTGGCCAGGTGCAAGGCACTAGGGGTCAATGACCTGTAGGTCATATGTAGTATTGAAAGTGACAGAAGTGGCAAATATTGTCAAGAAAGCCCAAAATAAATCGTTTTGAATATATGTATGCCAAAAATGGGAATGTAGTCCTTTAAATATTTGTTCAAGCCACATATACAGCAAATTTCAGGTCATTCGGTTGAAATACCAGGGCGCAGGAGGCCAAGATATGCTAAAAATAGCCTAAAAACCACAATAAAATCACTTTCAAGGTCAATATCAAAAAAAAGGAAAAGAACGCACATTGGTTTTTGCCTACATTACCTCTGTACCAAATTTCAGGTCATTTGGTCAAAAAATGACAGAGATGAATCGATTTGAAGATTTGACAGGAGGAGAAGAAGAAGAAGAAGAAGAAACATGAGAGAAAACAATATGTTTAGCCATACTTATGGCTAAACATAAAAACAATATGTTTAGCCATACTAGGTATGGCTAAACATAATGAATCAACCGAAGGGCACGGATCAGCAATAGAAATCTGTACTGGCAGTAGTGTACAGCTAAGAAGATGCAGGGTGTCATAATATCATACGTGAACAACTCACCCCACACAGTAGCCAGATATGTCAAGTGTCCAAAACGTCCGTCACAAACAATTTCTATACGGCGCAAGCTTTCGCAATTTCAAGCAATGCCACCATATTGGTTTCTGATGACGACAATTTTAGGGGTCTGCACGGGCCTAAAAATGGAATCTTGTTTTTTTGACCAAATATTCCTTCCTTCCCTCCCTCCCTCCTACCCAGCGGTGCATCCTGATGACGCTTCTCTATCTGATATCCTGGACGCCTTACACGGCCCTGGCGATCTGGACCATGGTCGGGCCCCCGCCGCCGGTGGAAGTCGGTTTGGTGGCCGCCCTGACCGCCAAGACACACTGTGCCTTCAACCCCATATTATACACGCTCATGAGCGAGGTAAGGCGGGGTAAAGGTCTTTCGATTTTATGACAAATCGCATGCATGGAGAGAAAGAGACAGAAAGAGATAGGAGGGAGGGAGAGAGAGAGAGAGGGGGGGAGAGATGGAGGGAGGGAGAGAGGGGAGAGCGAGGGAGGGAGAGAGAGGGGAGAGCGAGGGAGAGAGGGAGGGAGAGGGAGGGAGGGAGGGAGAAAGAGAGAGAGAGAGAAACGGGGAAGGAGAGAGAGGGAGAGCGAGGTAGAAAGAGAGGGAGAGAGAGTTTAACAGAAAGAGAGGATGAGCTGTACTAGTGTGAAAGGCGGAGAGAGAGTATTGAGGAGAGAGACAGAAATGGGAAGAATTTCTATGCATATTCTATATTGTCTTACGTTGTACATTCATTACGTGGTGCCGCTAACACAACCGTATGGATTCAGTGTGGTTCCGCAGTGGAATCATTTTTTTGGTATTGCAAAAGTTTCTGCCCCTCCCCTCAGGTGTACCGGAAGCTGGTGCTCCGCACCATGTGCCCCTGTTGCTTCAACCGGATCGGCGGCAACCTGGCCAGGGCACCGGCGGAGGACAGCAGACACTCCGGCAACCCAGACATCTTCACCGTGGCCTACAGCAGCCGCGAGCAGGCCGTGCATATCAGGAATCCCAGGCGGTTCTGTTTCGTCATGGAGACGGCGTCAGAAAATCTGGGCATTGACGACGAAGTCTTCACGGGCCAGATTGTTCCGTGCAGTCGGCTGAAGACGGGGGGACCCAGCGTGGAGGGTTTGGGCGGCCCCGAAGTCACGCAGCGGCCGTCAGTATCGGGAAGTGAACGGTCTCTGTCACTCTTGCTGGACGTCTTACCCAAGCGACGTTCGAGTTCTGAGAGGGCAGCTTCGTCGTCCGTTCGTGGTTCTCACAATACGGTGTCGTCGTCGTCACTGAGGCAAACGACATGTCATCATGGGTCTTCACAACAACCGTCTGGGAGAAAGGATACTAGAACGAGACAGTCCCACACGGACGGGAAAACTCGACCCACCGGAGGTCGCGTGAGTAAACGTTCATCTAGTCATTCCCAACAGGCGTTCGACGCAGTAGCCGAGGCATGGCGTGAAGCAGAGGCCATGGCCGGGGGCTATAATGTAGAGCGTCAACCACCAACAGACACAAAACCCACGAAGTGCGCCTCGGAATCGCTAGGGGGCAGGCCTTCCAACAAGTGTAGTACAGATGCACATGATCTTGGGGGCTCGCACAGGTACATGGCTAGTATCAAGACATCTACAGGCACGAAAGGACGAGCGAAAGATCAGTCAGGCGTCAGATGGACCGAGGTTGATGATACAAAACTCTCATCTGCTTCAAAAACATCGGATGGAAAGAAAACAAGTAAAACAGACAGGACAAAGAGAACCGTTTTTGGCATGTCGAGAAAGCACGCGTATATTGTGGATTAGGGCCCTTCACACTTGTGCGTATATTCAATTCCACATGAGTTGCGTATTAGTATTTATAAAGGTTAAGTTTGCGGAGCAGAAGTCGTTTTTTTCAGTACCCACCGCTGTGCAGCCTGGTTATCAAACGTTAACCGAAGGAAAGAAAAACGATTTTTTTTCAACCGTAAACTTTACCTAAGACAAACACGTAAGTACGCAACACATATGGGCCCTAAATAGTGGGAAGGTACCCCAATGAGTATTATCTAAATATGAGCTTCTGATCTGGCCTGAGTTGTTCTTTGATAGAATTGTTTTTTTTAAAATCTACTGAAAGATGATTTCTGAAAATGTAGTACTGAAATGTAAGTAGAATTTGTGCGCGTGAATTCTGATATTGTTAAAGTTAGCCATCCACATCTACAAATATGTTACTGTAATGTAAGTTGGAATATACAGTGTCATAACTAGATAGATTGAATTGTATGCTTTTCATATTCTTATAAAAGCTGTCCTTTATTGTGTTATGTATGCAATGGGTTTGTTCCGTATTTCAAATGATGGTGGTGAAGAAAATCATTTTCATGAAACTTGAAACTCCTGTATCACAACTCTTCTCATCATTTGGGATCTTTTGGTTCTCGCTTCTCGAACCTCGAAGTTAACTTTTGGTTTCAAATATGGGTGTGCTTTTACTACACTCTAGAAACCTGTGAACAGAGCATTTCCCTGTCCCTGTTGTGCATCTGCGAGTCTTGCGTACTACAGAGACCCCTAGCGGTTGTTTGAAAAGGCGCATCAGGCGTTTTGTCTGTTGCGGCGTCTTCATGACAAACAATACGATTGTTTTGAGTCTTCCTCTAGTTGCTATGTCTCCTCTTTACGTAAAAAATTGATAACAGTTTACAACTGCACAAATTGTATGTCTTAATCTAACGATATGCACCAATGTCATTCTTTTCTAAATCAGAAAAACATCACGGTATTCGAATGCAAAGAACAGAGAAGCAATAGATGGCACAATCTATGACACAACAACCATACTTCTAATTCTAGATCTGGCGATGAACATGGGCTGTAGTTGTATATAATAGGGAACAACGAAATATTCAAGACAACGCTCTGGCACAATGACACTTTAATTCTAGTCAAGTACAGAGCATAATTTACATTAAACTGGACAACAAGATAACAGTCTAAGAACATTTTCATTTCGACAGACCTCCCTTTAAACGCGCACGAAGACAACAAACAACAACAAGTGGGTGGTAGGAATTTGAGAAGCGGAATGTAATACTGTAACCGTTATATGTTATCCTTGTGCCGTCGGAAGTTTCCGGACTTATTCGGGTATTGTCGATAATCTTCGGAAATCATCGTATGCCCAAAATATGCCCGCTTTCTGACAGTGATTCCGCACACGACATTGCATGCAAGGGTTGGGAGAGAATCCATGTGGCGTACATCTGAAATGAAACTACGACCCTTTGCATTTCAACATTTGAACACTCCGTGTTCTTTTCATTTGTGAAATATCCCAGTTGCATTCAATTTAGCATGTTATTATCATATTGCATATTGCATTTTCTTATGATAATGATATCTTATAACGTTTTGTCACTGCTAATGGTTAATCTCTTATGCTTATTTTTCATCCTCTGGTCTGTATGAGATTTTTGTTATATCTTTGGTCCATATTTCACCTTATGATTATCATGGTTGTATCATGATTGATATTTGTTGAAATATGAGAAACCATTCAAACAAATAATAAACTTTGTATGTAAAACGCTAGAAGCGCCGTCCTTTCCCAAGTTTTGTGTTTTGCATGGTCGATAAGCTGGGGGGATCTTTTGTTTATATGTACTAATCTATTCAGATGCTCTATACATAAAACTATTAAACTAAACAATTGTGTTTTTTTTGCTGTGGAACATGTATTTTCTATGGTCTAAACATGAAAATATTAATACAGCAACATTATATATATACATGACAACATGGGCTTAGCTTTGTTTACAACAAAACAAAACGATGGGAAAGGCAGTAAGATATCTCCCGTGTTTCTCAATTTTGGGTAACAAATCCCTCTAATTCAAATTACATATGTCATATCACGCTGAATTTACCATCGGAATACAGGACTTGACGAATTGACAAAGAGTTCATCTTGGCTGGCTGGCAAACGTAAGGACTCATCGTACGAAACAAACTAATTGTGGATAGAAATTATTCGTTCTACTAGAGGCAGGCGTTTTTCTAGGCTCTTACGAAAGAATGCCCTGCACTAGTTCCACATATTTGTCGTCTGCAGGCGGCTTGCGGTGACTGGAGTTCAGATATTTTGCCAGGTTGGGCACTTCACGCATGTAGCTCAGGAAGTCCTGAAAAGAAAAGATATTTCAATTTGATTTAACAGTGAAGTGGAATGATATAGATTGTTAGCGTCTCGCTTATAGTACTGTAGTAAAACACAAGTCTTGGCCAGGGCTACCCCAGGAACATGATCACTGGAGCCGAAATGTTTCTTAACAGTGACAGCTTCAGTTGTTCCAGATAAAGACGTGCGGTTCCTAGAAATCTCGCAAGAGGGAGCCTGGCAGCCATCTCACGTCACATTGGTCCATCCCATCATCTCTGGCTTCAAAAGACAGACAGGTTGGTAAAATATGTTTTGTTATATCATGAAAAGACAGGTAAAATAGCTGCTTTAGCTTTACCTTAAATAGAGTATTTTTATTTGCCTACGTAATCACCTCGGTGCACGAAGGTATTGTTTTCGGCGTGTATGTACTTCTGTTTTCTTGTGTGTCCTTATTTCCACATGGCACACATATTGGCACTTCTCCCCGGTGGTAGAATAAGTCGATTTATCAACTTTGGCTCAGACAGCTGACAGAAATTCCAGGTCATGGGGTCAATGCGACACAGCCGGGATCGAACTCATGGCTTCTAGTTCCTGAGGCAAGATCGCTAACCACTGGACTACACACGATACGAGACCGTGGTAGTGCAGCCAAAACCGCATTTAACAAATCCTTCCAAAGTAACATTTCAAAAGTGATCTCCCGATAAAGTGCTTTTGATTTTTCCCACTTAGCGACACCGCAGGAACCGTGCACTACGCTCCAAATGGAACAAATCTAGCGTAATGGTAGCGGCTTTCAGCGCGAACAATCGCTCAAGCAGTTCAATTGTGTTAGAGGCGTCATTCGTCTCACACGTAATACGTGGATGAGTGCTAGGCTGTTAGTCTCGATAGGTTTTATTGTCGGGCGTTCCGTTTGGATGGAGGACTGTATGGCCACTTCTGGCCTGTAAAAAGCGCGGACGACCATTAGCTTGGGATCTGTTCCAGGTCGTTGAGCAAGGTACTCCTCGGACACAAGTCCCGCTGAGATATCAGAGAAGCTAATGCAAAAAAAGTAACCTTAACGACCACAAGTCGCGCTGAAGTACTAGAGAAGCTAATGCAAAATCTTAACCTCAGCGACCACCGGGGTATAATTTCTAGCAAAGTGTACATGATCCAAATTCTCGGTATGATGTGGTAGAAGGTGCAATAATGATTTCTGAAGCCCTGGTCGACTTCTGTGTTTTCTTCATTGGAAAAGACAACCTTTCATGAAACAAAGAACGCAAAAACAAAACAAAGATGTTTGGGCCCACCTCCAACTTGGAATAGTCCTCCAGCGCGTAGGGATACAACTCCGAGATGGTTAGAAGCGGTTCCAACAAGGCCACATCAGCAAACGTCATGCCCGTGCCGACCAGGAAACCAGTCCCGTTATCATCAAGGGCCTGAAAAGGGGTACGTAAATCACTGTAAAACATGATGCTACATGCCCCGTTGTCTGCTTCTGTGCTACGTCTCATACCACGCAAGCCACATACGTAGCTTTTTGAAGTCTCTGCCAACTTACGGGAGGTTACATCACTTTCCCTTGAGACAGATCTAGAGGTACACAGTATGGCTTGTTAAATGCTGCGAATACATTAGTACACTAATAGTAAAATGCTTGGACATGGGGTTAGGCCTAATATTGCTCCTTATTGTGGCGGGACAGGTAAAACCTGCTGTAAACATGATTCTGGATGGAAAGGTTAAAGAATATCGTATGCTTTAATATTTGTTTAAACAAAAAGCAGATCTACAGTGGATGCTACTTGAAGACAAAAGAAGAATGTCCAGGCTATGCGAGATGCCTAAAATTACTAATAAAGTGGTGGCTATACCATACCGGCTACATAGATGGAGATACAGATACAGAAGCCTTTACACGGAAGGGCGGTTATACCCGCTATACAGATGCAGATATATGCTGTAGATATATATCTAGATTGACCTGCTCGAATATCGGCAGCCATCTGGGCAGCACGTTGTCCTGGATCTCATCCTCGGCTGCCGAGCGGTCCGGCGCGAAGGGCAGGGCGTTGAAGATCTCGTTAAAGTCTCGCGCGCCTTCAGCCAACATGTCGCACCTACGATATAAAGGACCACAGTCATAGCGATGAGATAGAAAAATCAGAGACATATCGGTTAATACTCTACACACATGATAGTTAGATCATGTCAATCTCTATCCTTTAAAAGTCTTCAATTTCATGTAATTGTCAAGATTTCTGTCTTTCTTCGTTGACACGATGTTATCAACCCAAAAGATGCCCAACACAGGTACTTTGGCAATGGTCAACGTATGTTATGGTTCACTAAAACGACGAATGTATTTACAGATAAATCAAAGCCTACATTCGGACAAAATAGCGCCGTATTTTGTCCGGTTGCAGAGTTTGATTTACAAGGACACCTAACCTTAGCGAACGTAACGGAAAACATAGTACAGCTACAAGTTCAGCACCTCGGAGAGCACATGTGCTAACGGTATCAGCCACCTCATCCGTTCTGAGTGCGCAGTGTGATGTATTATGATCTCAAGTCAAATTTCAAGGCCCCCAACTTGTCAACAGTCCTTCGTTTAGAAGTGCTGTCCACGTGGATACTGTTTTCCTCTCAGGGGCCTTAACCTCTTAGTTAAAAAGTTAGAATCCTCCCACACCATAAGGTGTATAGGGCGGTGACCATCTCTGTTCCATAGCCATAGGGCCACACTGTGGTGGAATCACTACAGCAGGGGGCTAGTCCACTGGTTGTGGAATGTGTTTAACTTCCATACTGTTTCAGGAGTATGTGCCATTTTTAAATAGTCTTTGGTATGACTCAATGCGCCTCTTGTCCAGAGGTGTCCTACCTGGGGCTTGAACCCCAGTCCTTCTGGTCCAAGTAATTTGAACCAGATGTGGCTAGTAGCAGAAGCGCAGACCACTACACCACAGGGACACCCCTCTTACCTTACCCATAATCCCCTACACTGTGAGGCGGTATGTTACAGCTACAGCGATCAGTAAGTGTCATCCTAGTAGAATGTGTAATCAGTGTAGTTGTTCTATCCGTTCGTATGAGATTGTGTCAAAGGGAGGTATCTGGGAGAAGTGCGTACTTAGCCGACTCCACGTTGTTCTTGCCATAGAGAGCAGCGCGTCTGGCAACATGGCGGACGATGGCTCCCACCTGGACCAACTTCACCCCGTTTATCTCCAGCAGAGGGAGTTGGAGAAACAGCAGGTCTCCACCTAGCAGTCAAAAAAAATTGTTAACTGTTGCCAAAGTTTCAAAACTTTAAACTTTTAGGGTTAAGAAAATTGCATTTAACCCCAATGGGAAACCGAGACTTACTCTATGATATTGACTGTCAGCACAGTCTTCGTCAAGGGAAGAATGATCCGTTTCTTCCGTGACGTGACATATCACGCGTCAGGCACATAACATAACACGTGACCGACACGTTAGATAGCATGTGACCAGCACGGGAGATAACACGTGACCAGAGCGTGACATAAATGTTACATTACACCAGTAATAAGTCAATGATATCAGATGATCTAATCCAGCACCCACCTATATGGTATGCGTATACTAGCCAAAAGTGCTATAATACTTACCTTCCCGCAGCTTTTCTAGCTCTTCTTTCGTTTCAACGTACTTCTCGTCAAACTGAAATGCAAAGTGAAAAGAAACTAAAAAATTTTCTCCATACTGGTATTATTTTTTTCAGCGCGTTCAATGAATATTCCTATGCAGTTATCGACGCAATCTGATGTATAGATCTACACATAGGATAAAAAAGCAACTAACCTACCTTAATCATTGCTGGCTATCACACCAAGGTTAATCCTACCTACTCGCAGTTGAAAGCCTGCTTTTATTCGTGTCCTCTGTCGTGATGGTTCGTGTTTATTGTATAATGGAACTGAGTCAAATGGATACCATTACTACGCAGGACACTCGCCTGTGGTGAAGCACATTTTAGGGTAGCAATGTATGGTAATCTCTGCAGAAATTGGATGAGTGTGTCCACTGTGATTAATCATTCTGTTTCAAAGCAAATGTTCAAGTTATACGACAAGACAAAAAATGAATTTGCCACATTTCCTATGGACACCTATTAATGATCAGAGGCCTTCATCCATTTTTAGATCCTATGCTAGTTTATCTCTGTATTTCGCGACTGGTAAATGTAGCGAATTTGTAGTTTCACATGTGTAATTAACAGCAAGATAACGTTTGAATTTCAATAGATCTTTCGATCACACTGATTCATGTCTATAGAATTTCAAGCATCTTTTAAGACGAACGAATTGTTCTGCATGTGTGGTTTAACTGATACCTCAATTATGGCTAATTCTACCTCAACAATATTCAACTAATGGTTACGTACCAAAAATTCTATTAGATGAATTATGGTTATTCCCGTCGATAATATGTGTTTTGGCGCTTGAATGTCGCGACCTACATTCAGAAAATAGCACTAATTTTCCCAGTGGGTGTTCAGGCGCCTGTCTCTTAGTAATTGAGGCATTACCACCCAGGGCAATTTAGAGGTCGCGACCAATTACTATCTACATATTCGTACACCATCAACGCACAATTAACTGTCATTTCGAGGAAATGTAATTTTCACAACATTTAAGCGGACCAAACATATATGTAAGCGAGAACTACAAAATTAATAGTTACGCCAATGATAATATTGGTATGTCTGAATTAAACCAAAAGTAACCTGAGGATGTGGGCTTTTACTAGACTGTTTGCCAAAATACAAGCCTTGAAAAATAGTCTACTGTACTTCGTGAAAGCTAGCAGCTAATGATAGTTTGCGAATGTTGCTGAATGTCAACTGGATTGGAGTGAAAACAAAATAAGATACGTACGTTTTGGCCCATCTAAAAAGGATTTTCCCTTGATTACAAAAACATGAAAATTGTACTTGCAGAGTTTGACCTTTAAACTAACGATCGTTTTATGTCGTATCTGTGGTGACCCAAAGCGACTTCCCATAATCGTACCTCTATCCCGGCTGCCGCCAACACCAGCCGGACGCTCTCGGCCTGGCCTCGGCCGTTAAAGTACGTCAGCTTCGGTTTTCCTGGCTCGGACATACTGGTCGTCTTGCTCAACCCTCGGGTCAATCTGTAAGCATGAAAATAACATATTTCAATATTCAAATGTCTTCAACTTCTGTGGTGGCTACGACTGAATTTTATCATCAAAAAGAAGACAAAAATGCCCAAATCTAATTTGCGACAAAGTGAACAATTGCCGCTACATTCTTTGTACAATCGTAGCACGATTGCAAAATTAGCGATTCTTTGGATAGTCATGCAAATAGCGTGCAAAATTCAGCTGTCTAATGTCTAAGATTCTTGTTGGCGGTCGGTTCATTCACAATCTGATTAAAAATCCCACGACATCAAGATCGAACGACGTCCCACGACGAATATGACAGCGCCGTACGTCAAACACGTTAATGAGTTTATAACCCATGGCGATGTAGCGTCATTAGACGTAATACGTGTCTTTAGTCCCTATTTTCATGAAACACGAAAGGACTGAAAAAAGTTTCATGTCTAATCAAGATGAAGTTATTCAAACGTTACAAACGTTACAAACCTCTAATGGACACCATCTTCTGACAAAATGACACAATCTTAACCCTTTAAAAAGCTGAATTTTCCCTATGACGTCTCCGTGGAGTTTTGATTGACAGATTAAACAAAAATGAGGTAAGGGTTACCTCCAAATCTAACGTAAGCCTTCTTGCGCAAAGTAGGGTAATTTTCCTGAAGCATGCTACTATTTTTAAAAGTTGAAAAATGACGTCTCTGTCGAGTTTGATTGACGGATTTAAAAAAAAGGCGGCGAGGGCGGCCTCCAATCCTAACTTGAGCATTCCTGCGCAAAGTAGTGTAATTCTTCTGAAGGATGCTACTATTTCTTAAAAGTTGAAAAATGACGTCTTCGCGGGGTTTAATCGACAGATTAAAAAAGGCGGCGAAGGTTGCCTCGAATCCTAACTTGACCTTTTTTGCGCAAAGTAGTGTAATTCCTCAGGAGAATACTACTATTTGCGGTTATTCAGTTGACTTTAACACTAGTGCGCAGACCAGCGATATTTGATACCTGCATAAAACCGATCCTTCTGTACGGATGCCAAATCTGGGGGACAGAACAACTACATGATTCGTCGCCCATTGAAAACGTACACAACCAATTCTGCAAAAATGTTCTTGGTGTTTTTAGAAAAAGTAGCAATGTGGCATGTAGAGCAGATTTAGGTAGATTCCCATTAGATATAGATATATGTATATATATAGTTAAATTCTGGTTACGTCTGGTTCAAATCGATAGATCTACACACCCCCTCCAAGCGGACGCACTCCATCTACAGCAAAGTCTTCCGACGAATACCCGTAGACGAACATTGTTACAACGTGTTAAAGATATATTAGATTACAATGGATATTCCTATTTGTGGCACTCCGGTAATACACATTGTAAACCTGAACATGTCGGAAAAGCGCTGAGAAGGAGACTAACAGATATATATATACAATCATTTTTTCATACCTTGGTAAACGACAGCGGTAAGTTAAGATTCTATGCAAAATGTAAAACCATGTACAATATATAGAGAGTTATCTTGATCTTGCAGATTTTGATCTGCGCTCAGCCATTAGCAAAATTAGAGTTAGTGCTCATCCTCTTGAAATAGAGAGAGGCCGGTATAGAAAATTACCTATATACGAAAGACTTTGTAAGTATTGCAATACAAATGCCGTGGAAGACGAAATACACTTTATTTCAAACTGTTCATTTCATGATAATGCACGAAATGAGTTGTCTATTCAGACCACTAAATCTATCCGAATTTCCCTAAGCTTACAGACAAAGAAAAGACTATTCTTCTTTTAACTACCAAAAACCCACAAATTATAGAAAAGGTGGGACATTACGTCTTCCATTGCTTACAAAAGAGAAGTCAAACCCTTCACTAGTTATAGACAATTACATTTGTATAATTTAGATAAGCAGCTTTTATACCTATTTTGTACACTGTTCTTTTATGTATTTTATCTGCATTTAGCCTTCGGGCATGAATTTGCAATAAGCTTATTATTGTGTAGTGGCCACGGGACGCCTGTATGCGAATTATCTGGAAGCGGATGTGCATGTCTGATGAATGACGTTGGTGCAAGAGTCACGAGGAGTGCGATTATAGAGAGAGAAAGCTTTCCCAGGCGACCGTTCTTTCACTCCGAATGACGTTGCGCAGGGCAGCCATCCGTGTATCAGATGTCACCAAAGCGCATTAGCTTTACCTGTCTGTGGTGCTGAAAAACGTGTAGCTGTGTCGCGTTATTGATTTCATCAGTATAGACCAGGCAATGCAATCATTTCTTAGGAAGATGAGCGTGGAATGTTTCATTTGCTATTCCATGAAGTCTTCAACAAGTATTGAACGCCGTTTTTCTATTCATTTATCTTGTTGGTTTGTCTGTTCAGCACGCACAGTCAGGTCTGCCCATCTAGCCTGTGGCTATTACCAATGGCTAGCCCTGCTGACAAAAACAAGACATCACAAGGGAATTTTGACATGGACAGCATTATGAGCTATAACACTATTCTACGTGATGGCTGTTTCTTCGTTTCCGAAGATCACTGGGAAGGTTGTCCTCCATTGCAGGTTCTCCTGTGGCTGTGTAGCCCAATCCTTGATCTGCACACCCTGCTGCAGGCCGGGCATGTAAAGCCCCGTGTAGGTGGTGACTGGGCAGCAGCAGCTTTCATGTGGCTTTTCTTCTCTCTTCTTGTACTATTCTAAGTACACGTAAACTAAGTACACATAAAATCTATTGTATCCTTGATTGTATGTACGTAGATAATTGAACGCCGTAAAGAATCCCAATGAGCTCTGCCTCTGGTACGCGGTACTAAATAATCTTAGGATAAAATTCATATCACCACATTTTTATTCATATTCATGTTAAACTCATTCATGCTATTCTATAAAATACGATATTGACGACACGACTTGTATTTTTTACTTACAAAAGTCTGTGATTTAAACGAACAGCGCAAATGAATAGAGACGATTGTCCGCAGGTGTTTTATAGGATTAACTTGCCAGCATGTAATGTCGACTTTGACAGATTCTCTGGATGGAGTCACAATGCGCTAAACCTCCCTATTTTATCAAATAACAAGACTTATGAATCAAGTCACGCAGACTATTCAAATGTCTCTCTGTGTAATGGGTCACATACATGCCTCTCATGGATAAAGGGTGTCGATGTTAAGGGTAAACTATTATGTTACCTTTAGTTCATCTCTAATTCTGTATCGTGTAGCGTCCACCTTCATTAGACAAGGGTGATTTGGAAAAAAAGACTTGAGCTCACATTTACTGTCGTTGGTCTTAAGATCCCGACTCATGGACCAGACTGGTAGCACACGTTGACTTAAAGAAAACCTGACGAAAATTAAAATGACTCATATCCATACCTCCCGTCTCAACCGCGTTGTGCTTGACAATTATAGCTACTGCTGTGTATCTCTTTCTAGGTTATAATTTCGAGATAATAAAAGCTGCCTGGGTGACCTGTGTATTGCTGTGTTGTTATATCAATAAAAGAAATAAAGCTAAAACTAGAAAAATAACTTTCTTGCTTGCTTGGATCAACACACCACTAATGATAACGAATAGTTATTCATTGAAAATAATGCGCTTTCTCCTACCGTTGTTAACGTTCTATCACACAGTTAATGCAATATTGTGTGATATTGAGTCTTGATGATATCAACATATATTTGATTGAGCAGATTTTCCTTATTGACGAAATATCATCAATGCACCATTGAATTTTCTACCTCCTCCCAGCTTTGGTAATCCCAACTAATCTATTACCAGCACGTTATTGACATCAGCTTCTATCTCGCGCAGATTTTCGGGATGGTTATCTAAGTGGGGATATGTAAGGATTGCTTTTAATTTCCAGATCAAATGATGTAATGAAAATCCAGACATGGCCATCTTTTATTCACGGCAAAATCGATAATTATTCTCATTAAATTTCCCTGGAAGAAATGGCACGAGTTCAATAGAGTATTAGAGCACGGTTAGGGTAATCTATCATAGCATGCTCAAATATCTATACTACCTTTATGTTTAATTTAGTTTTAGTCTATGTAATCTCTGTATTCTATCCATGTTTTCTTAGTAATTGTGATTGGTTGGTATCATTTTTATCAGTTGTATGATTTTATTTATATTCCACTGGAGATGCCGGTCCTGTATGCGTTCCTGTTACAGATATCTCTCTGTGAAGCTTTGATAAATAAAAATCTGAAAATGGACAATTTTTAGCATGACACAACTTTCATGGGTGGTGAAGATTATCATTGATAGATCCTTGATAAACCGAAGGTTTCTCGAAACTGTAAAATTCGTTGCGAGGGTGGAGAAAACGGAATATGATCGTCTCACGACGTCCGTGTGCATTTTACGACAGCTTGATGACATGTTCGCTTGTTTGTGTTAGTTGTGCCCCCAGCTCTTCCATTTTTCTGCACCTTAGTAGTAACCAGAAGCAGGTTTATCTGCAAGGCCATCTGCTCAGAATTCATAAGGTTAAGCGTAGTGCCTCGGGCATTATTTCATGATAACCTGTGGCTACTCGGACAGCCTTGTCTTAGCTCCGTGTCAGTCTAACCAATAAGCTGATTCATGGTTTGAATTGCGCATGCGTGAGGGCGAAAGCCCCTAGCTTGTTGACAGTTCTTTTCTAGACCATGTTTGATATACCCTACTATATGTTGTATGTTGTAACAATTGTATATTGTTGTACCATAAATATGTAATGATATATGTTGATAGAGTTATTAGGACTCGAATGACTGTGTATCTCTGCTATATTGTATCTGACCCTTACCTCTTCCCTCATGACCTCAATGAAAAGCGGCCTGCGTGCCGATTTGAGCTTATCATGAATAAACAAAGGTTCAAACAAACAAACCATGTCCATGTTTATGTCCCAGGGGACTTCAGTTTTGGCACATTACAAAGAATACACCACACTGTGCATGCGCAGTTCAACCCGTACACTGGCGTATAGAATAACGATAAAACAAATACGAAATAGAACCGCTGCGCGCGTGGATGCCATCCGCGGAACGCCAATAGTGAGGCCTCACAGTCACACCGCAGGGCACGTGGAACTGTTAGCACGCATTAGCGTCAACACCGCGCTTTGATTCAACTCACTGCGTCTGGTAGCCTCAATAGGATGATTGGCCTTTCAGTGCGCCAATTTGTTCCCTTTCACTGACATGAAAGGGCAATATCATCCCTTAGATTAGGATCGTGGTCACTGTACTGTTAGCGTCAGATGCTGGGCGTTCTATTTTTCTTGATAGATGAAACTAGCGCTGGTTTTAATTGTTTATGATAATAGAAACACGATATACACATGTACATAATGGAAAGGTTACAGAAAGGTCAGATTTGTCTTATAGCCACCTTCGCGAAGTGCTAAAGCATTTCGTCGCCTTGAATAACTCTTTTATTAAGTTTTTCTTACAACTCTTTACGTAAGTTAGCTTAAATGTTTGTTTTCATGCTGTGCATGAGGCATGCTCGCTGAGAAATTATTTGTTCCTTAACAGCATCAGGTAATTATTGGACACTGAAGAGAATCACGTCGCCAGAGGCCATGTTTTTGTGAACAGAACACGAACATGTTTATTCCCAAGGTGATCTCCTTATGCTCGTTACTTTCAAAATTATTCAAACACCTGCGTCCTTTTTTCACGATCTGGTACGTGTTTTAATAAAAGTCTTTCTAACTGCTGTACATACATTTGATCTCTAACTGGTCTTTTGACTATTAAAAAGAAGCAAGGTGTTCAAAGAAACCACCAAAATGCATCCTGATTTTCTACGTTTACAGACAAAAAGAAAACTACACTTCTAATAAAACTGCATAACCCACGCATTATGGAAAAACTGGGGTTCATTGTCTTCCGCTGCGTCCGAAAAAGAAGTCAAACCAAACGAGTTTATATCTAGAATGTTTATTTATTTATCTAGCGATTGAACCTAGAGTGGCAACATTTTATTATCTTTGATCCCACCACCATAGAATGATTTTAGCGAAATCTGTGTTTTTCTACGTATTTGAGTTATGTGATGAGCTCATCAATTCTGCTCATGGCTGCGAAAGCAGTTTTTGCTAAAATAAAGCAGTCAAAAGAAACCTCTGACCTCTGACCTGTTGCCTGCTCCTTTCACGAGAACGTTCTTGTATTTCCGACCGCGCGTTTCACGTTAGCAGCTGCGGGCTCATAATCGGGCTCATAATAAGCACCCTTTTGTACTGTAGGCAGACCCAGTCGTACATTCAATGAAAACAACTCCAGATTCAGACGGTAGCAACGCATCAGGTGGTAACATTGGTCTATTCTGTTCTGTCACGTTCGAAGCTGCACTAACATACAATATACACTAATATAAGATACCCATCATTTCCCGTCAGTTTTCTTGATGAAATGAGAGCGTTTTTCATTGGCACGATCCCTACAAAATATTAGACGATCCGTGGGAGGGATGAATTGAAGCCTCGTATGGTCTTGTCTTTTATACAGTTGAAGATGGAATGGTGAGGGCACTCCAGAATATCTTGGTCAACACTACTACGATGTAGCCCGTCTTGTTTAGTACGTGTCCATGGACAGTTCCTTTTTTACTCCTTGTACGGAGTCTGTATTGTGTGTGTGTGTGTGTGTGTGTGTGTGTGTGTGTGTGTGTGTGTGTGTGAGTGAGTGTGTGTGTGTGTCTGTGTCTGTGTGTGTGTGTCTGTGTGTGTGTGTATGTGTGTGTGTGTGTGTGTGCGTGTGTTTGTGTGTGTGTTTGTGTGTGTGTTTGTGTGTGTGTGTGTGCCCGTAGTTATTTGAATGCACCGTTAGAAGGGTGACAAGATGTGAGTGGAAAGATAACCGCAAAGGTCAGACTTGCCAGAGTGTCAGGAAGTGCAGGTCAAAGGTGGAAGAACTAGTCAGACATGGTAGTCAAGGTCATGGGGTGATAAATAGAAAAGGCTACTGATTTACGCGGAGGTATTGTTTTTGGTCTGTTTTTTTCGCAGTTATGTATATCCATATACTAGTTTATGATGTTTTGCACCTTATCTAATCCAAGCTTGCACCTGTTGCATTCTAATCTGTCTAAACCCATAATAGAGAGGATAGTGAAGCACAGCGACTACCTGGAACTTATGTATTCTTAATATCATAAACTGATCTACCATATTAAAAAAGAATTAAACCAAACAGTGAAAATCTATGAATAAACTCTAAAATGTCCATGGTTCATCTTCAACATCAGTCACTCAAAATCTCACGACTAGACTATCATCTGACGATCAAATAACTCTGTATAGGTGCCATTGATAAAATACAATTTCTGAAAGGGTTGAAAGTTTCAAGATAAGGCTGTCTATTCAGCCAGAACAAGGCGACTTGTAATGTAACGTTTGAATGATTTCATCTTGATAAGACATGAAAAGAAACGATGTAAGCCCTCGTCCCCTGCGGCGTCGTGTTCCATGAAAATTGGGATCAAAGGTGCTTCTCATGAAGGAAATTTCCCCACAGACATTATCTTCTTATCTGCTCCAAATGCGTGTGTTTGCGTGTGTGGGAGGGGGGTGGTTACTATCAAGAAATATCTGAATTCCCGCGAATTAGAAATTTCTTCAATAGTGAATTGACGAGGCAACATTCCGATGAAAAATCTGGACATGATCATCCGTAATTCGTCACATTTCTGGTTTGCAAACAACAGACAAATAGGTTGTGAAGGTTATGAAGGTCATAAACGTGTGGAGCGGTATCCTGAAACAGACGAACGTGCTGCAGTCACGTTGCGCGGCAGGCGGGTGTTTCCTTCTCCCGTCAGGGTCTGTAAATGTCAGGTGAAGGTTACTGGTCTCATCCAGTGCCGAGCCGCGCCTTCTCAACAACAGGCGAGCTTAGTGTGCCAAAAACATAAATAAAAAATAAAAAAATAAAAAAACAGTCTAAGAGTGCTTAACTTCGACAGGAGTGCACTCGTCTAGTATCTATATGATTCCAGAACCTGGCTTGGTTTATTTTTAATTATTTAGCCCGTACTTTCTCCAAAATTTGGCAAAGAGTCGAACCTCTGAATCCGAAACATGAAACAAGAAAAAAAGCAACAAAAATGTCCGGGAGTGCAATCTTTCAACTTTTCTGTACAGTGTTCTGCTGAGGGAGATGCTATTTGGTCTAGAATCTTCCTTATTTCCTTAGGTTAAGTTTAACTACTAAAAAAAATCGTTTTGAGTTGTTCTCTTTTCAAAGATACCACAACTATGATTTTAATATGTACCCGTTCAGTTCACCTTACCACAATGCACCACTCTGTCAACCCTAAAACGTGCAGACCAACAGTCCCCGAGAGATTTCATCTCACTATTGCTGTAAATCCGAATGAGGAAAACGAATGGGGACTTACTTTTGTGGAAGAGTGGGAAATGACGTTTCTGTGGCATTTGAAGTTCGCGGTTGAAACAATTCTGTAGTAACGTTACGGTAGAAATGCAAACATATATTCGCGGTTTCATGATTTCGCGGTGTCAAAATAAAACTACCGCGCGAACATTTCAGGATTTACAGCACACCAACTACTGGCTATATTCCTCCGCCGACCAAAGTGTTAAGGTCTCAATTAAAGCTGCCCTTTTCACGTCCATTAGCAAATTTGTCAGGATCGCCGCCACGAGGCATGTGGTTATAAGACGAGAAAACGCCGCCCAAAGTTCGTGCGATGTATCACGGTAAGGGCCTGGCCATATTCGTCGTGCGATGCGTAAACAGAATTAGGAAAACGTTGATGAAGCTTAGACATCCAGGTAATAAGATACGCCAAAAACAGTTACTCCTGCAACTAGTTACCATTTTTTGGAGTATCAGAAAAACATTCAGGGATACAAACTTTGGCTAGACTCGTATTTCACCATATCTGCCAAATTTTAAGGGTACTTTATGCATTCCTAGCGCCGGAAGACTTATTTTCTGACGATTCTATCAGTCACACACAGCTGTCAAAATTTCCAGGGTTAACGTTGTGTACCATATGTCAGGATGTATATCGATGTTACACTATATAGATTTTTGGATCGATTTTGTACTATGTAGATGTACTAATGATAGACTTAATGTAGCTGTATAGGTATAAGACTAAAAGTATGTAGCTGTATAGATATTAAACTATCAAGACTACTTAGATGTTAGACTATGTAGATGTATAGATGTCAGACTTTGCAGATGTATAGATGTTATACTATGTAGACGTATTCACCCGTTAGACTGTGATGTCTAGCATTTAATGTGTACAAAAGACCATGAAGTCTGTTCAACAAGTGTTTTATTTCATGTGGCCTAAAAGCAAATTGCTTTTCAGAAATGCCATGTAATGTGTTGTCCACTTATTGTACACTAAAGTCGATCCTCTTCAAATGCGCCAGCCACTATCACAGGCAAATCACATTCCAGCTAGCCCGGCGATTCTACGGGCATTTTAGAACCGACGTCAGCAAATGCAAAGATTTACCAAAGATATAACCACTTCGTTTAAGCGTGACCTTGGTGTAAATGCTTTTGACGGAATGGAAATTTAAATCACCAATTCAAAGCTTTTCTAGCGGTAACCTTGGCATCCGTTTAAGACGCAGTTTTGCTGATGACAAGCGTTAACTTGTTATTTCGACTGCTTGTTTTTGTTTTCGGTGGAATAAAATGACTGAAATGAAGCGAATTCTAAGTCTTAGTCTAAAGAAGCTAGTGTATGTTTCTGACAACTTCTTTTTTTCGACCTGTCTCTTTGTGAATTGTGCCAAGTGTATTGTAAAAACTGTACTGCAGGATTTTGACACTTATTTTGTACAAATCCCTTTTGTTATTGTAAAATTTTGACCATGATCCAACATATGTGGTCTCCATCCGTCTAAATGTTCCTGTAACTGTCACTCCCAGATGCACCAATGACAAAGCACCTGTTCACATCGTACGTGTCAGAAGCAGACGGAAAAAACAACAAAATATAATTGCTTCAGAAAAGTCTGATCGTATTACGTAGCATGTAGAATGACAAGCCATTTGCTTTTCAGCAAGGCATTTTCATCCATAGCTAAAACAGTGTCATTTTGTATTACGTTTACAGATCCAGAGGGCACAAGGCTTATCATGTTAAAATTTGTACATATGTCCCAATCTGAGGGTGAGTGTGTCCAGCATTGAAGATTGGCTACTCTGACATCCCGTGAGGCTGTTTTTGTTCACTTCTTGACAATTTTGAACGCTTGGTGTTTGAAACCCAACACCGCTAGACTATTCTTTGTTTTTTGTTGTTGAAACCTTTGCTATAATATACGTTATATTCTGGGGGTTAATCTTTCTCACTAAGTCACGTTTTATCTGATCATACATTTAGTCTAATACACACATTGCAATAGAACGATTCATTTGTAGGGAAAATTTACCAGTCCATTTTGACGAGAAGCTATAAGCCTCTTCGCTTTTTCTTTTCCCTCTTGTCGCATTCCCCGCAGTTAGCAATTCACAGGATGTGGGGCGAGCAGTTGGTTGCCTAGCAACCGAAGTGCGTATTCGTCCTTCGTCTGACTGATCTGCTGAGGGAAAGGCATTATGGCGGAAACGGCGGTTTGGGGGAGAACTGTGTGTTACAGACGCCGCCGGGGGTTCAAAACGCGTTTGAATATGACAAGAATATTCATGTTAATTTCTATCTTTTAAACATCTATGCTGTTTTCTCCCTAATCGTCCATATTCGTCCGTCAAAATGATGTGGAAAATGACATCACACGAACATCAAGGAGTTTTATAATGATTACACTCGTGTGAGGAAAGATTTCACGGCGATAGAGGTGTGTCTCCTGTGTTTTGATGTTTCATATGCTATTAGTGATTTAATTGCTTCAGTTTTCCGTGTTTGGACGATATATATATATATATGTATACGACGGTTCACGGGATAGTTCTCGTGTGGGAGGGGGATATGTGTATGTCTCTCTGCCCACCGAAGCACGCAATATACCTCTCCTCGGTCTCTTCAAAGATTTGGAGATGTGTGCTCTGTAAATACATCTTCTTCTGACACATAACGAACGGATTTACGCTTAAAATCCAATAAAAGGCGGCACCAACCTGACTGGGGTTAGATGGAGAGCGGCACGGGTCAGTTAGTACAGCCGCACTGGCGTCGCTTGCCGTGGAAAATCTCTTACGAAAAGGTCACCGGGTGGTAGGACGGAGGTTCTCGGGTGACAGGACGGACCCAGGCCGAGCAGTGGCAGCGAGCAGAGCGGTGCATTCAGGAGGAGACAGGCGGGAAGCTGGAGGTGTCCTGTTGGAGAACGGCGCACGTACAATACCGGGCTTCCCTCTGTGCTGCGGATTTATACCATTAGGGCGAGTGGAAACCGGTTCGGGGTTTCCCGTCATCATTAAGATACTTGCAACGTGACCATCGTCCACATAACATAAAATACTACCCTCACCATCGACCGTTTTCCATTTGTAACTCATTGATTTTACACCGTGGTACACGTACCAACATCTGTTTATAGTGTAGTATACTCTTATTATGTAGCATGCAGAATGACAAGCCATTTGCTTTTCAGCAAGGCATTTTCATCGATAGCTAAAACAGCGTCATTTTGTATTACGTTTACAGATCCAGAGGGCACAAGGCTTATCATGTCAAAATTTGCACATATGTCCCAATCTGAGGGTGAGTGTGTCCAGCATTGAAGATTGCTTACTCTGACATCCCGTGAGGCTGTTTTTGTTCACTTTGTCAATTCTTGGAACGTGACCATCGTCCACATGAACTACTACCCTCACCCTCGACCGTTTTCCATTTGTAACTCACTGATTTTACACTGTGGTACACGTGCGTTGCCAACATCTGTTAATAGTATGCTGACTACGTGCATATTGCAGACTCTGTCCTTGGTACTGAAATACATGTATTTGTATTTTCTTTAAATGTTACCAAAACACGTTATATAAATAGATGTAGATTAATCTTCCACTGTCTTAGAAAAAGGTCAAACACGACAAAGCAAGATTTGGCTAGTTATAGGCCAATGTATTATAGGATTAAGGTTCAGATATCATTTTAGTTACCATTACTAACGTTACATGTATTTGCAATAAGCCCTCGGGCATAAATTTGCAACGGACATTGTGTAACTATTTCTTTTCAGATGTTGCAGACAATGTTGTTGATTTGTCATTGCCTGACTTATGTTCTTCCCGGGCTTCTGACATAAACGCCCTTGCAGTTCCTAAACAAGCCGCTAGAAGGACCTACACCGTAAGGCACCACGCCTTTCCGGCCTCATAAACCATCTGACACCCAATATCAAGACCATGTCCAGGAGATATTAAATCCGGTTCCAATGCAGTACCAATAAAAGGTGCTAGGAGTTACATACACAATTGACTTGCATCTTTAGTATTGCAACATCTACCCACAAAGTAATAATTTTTTTACCTCCATGAAGAGGGTTTGCTTCCAGCAAAGGTATTGTTTCTGACTTGTTTGTCTGTTTGTATGCTAGCTAACTCATGAAGCTATCTATGCATTGTTAATGGTATGTGGTATGTGGTCACGTCTTCATCATTTAACAGCGAGATCGCTCTAGGTTACCCAACATTTCAAAAACACCTTAACCTAAAACCGTCCAGAGGATCTTGTAGTGACTCAACAAGCACTTCTCTGTCGCATCTACGTCACTAGAAATGGTTATAAATTCCCTAGAAACTGCAAAAGCACACTTCTACGCGAGGTGTCGTATTGAAAACACTTCAGCAACTCTTCTCCAACCCACTCAAACTCACATCCATTATGATTCGTCTGCTGAAAATAATTTTCAAGTCAAATATGATGAGACATTCTCTCTTTATTTAGCACAAAAAGGTCTGTTGTGTCTGGGAAAGCCGGCGTTAATGTGATCTTGACTAATTTCAATGTGTTAGAAGTGCTTTTGTCCGTTAGAAGGACCATAACTAGCAGAACTAGTAGCTGTCCATTTTGGCTAATGGATTGGAAAGATCTATTTCTGTGAATTGTAGATAGAAGCTTTTGGAACTGAACTGAAATTAAAAAAAGGCTGTAATACATACAAGTAAGTGTTCAACTATGTAATATACTGTAGCAGCACAAGTCATTTGAGGCATTGCAACACATACATGAAATACATGTATATACAAAAATGATACAAAATGTCCTTAAATATTATGCATTTAACAGTCTTGAAATGCATAGAAATGGATAAAACTTAACCTTACTGTATCAACCCAAAATTATCAAACGCAGTAGTTGCAGTATCTTTTGAAAATAACTGTTTTCAGGAAATGATAATAATTACATTATTACCTGATTGTATAAACATCTTAAAAATGACAACATCCAATTGTTGAATGAAAAGTGACTAAAACTTTACATTGATGAAGGTTAGACATCCAGTTAGTAAGATACGCCAAAAATAGTTACTCAAGCAACTGGATAAAATTTTGAAAAGTTTCAAAATTTTATCCAGTTGCACATTAGTGTATTTCTATAAGTACACTCAAGTCTACCACATTAGTCTTACTCCGACAAATACATTGTACACTCAGGAAATTGCCGCAAGAAAACTTTTAAAATGAAATCAGACAAAAACAATGCGTGCACGGATGTCACCCATAAAACTTACTTTCTGTGGCCTTAATAAAATCCGCTGCAACCTGTGGTTTACGAATGCGTAGTATCACATGAAAAACATTAGGTTCAACATATTAGCTTTTCACATAATAATATTCCATTCTACAATGACCACACAGCAAGCCCAAAGCTTAATGCGATCATTTAATTCTGAAAACTAGGGTACTAATATCTATGTAAATCATTTTCATTTAGATGGTAATTCAGAGTAGCTAATAAGCATCCTTTGCAAGGCAACATTTCTCTAGATGGACAATGCTATGAATAGTATGGCAGCTACTGCAATCAACATGTACTAAATAGACAAATTCACACTGTCCAAGACCACCAAACTGCTTGTGTCACAAAAGGAACGTACGGTAAATTCATTTTTTTTTGTGGGGATTTAATTTTGCGGTAAGAGGAAAAAGGAGATTTTCTTGTTTTTTAAAGTCTGCAGTTGAAACAATACTATACATGTCATACATTTTCTCCTTTTTCCTCTTACCGCAAAATTATGATGTGGTGTGTGTGTGGCAATTTTGCAGAGGAGAGGCCAACGCAAAAACCACTGCAAAAATAAAACCACTGTGATATATATCATATAACTTTCAAACACATTCTAACAATGTGCATGTTACACAGTCAAACATGTTTAACATATATCTGACAGCTGACGGATATAAGATATGTCCATTCAGTGATATTCACAGTTTGGTGGTCTGTGAAGGCAAAAACCCTATCCAATGATGTTGCTACAACCAGCATCACTTGGACTTTAGTCTCCTCTGTTTCTTTTCCATGACTTGCCGCCGGAGGGCGCTGTTGAAACGGTATGCCACCCAAATGTACAGGTCCTCAGAGAAAAGTCTCGTGGCAAACCACTGCAGTACAAGGAGAGGAAAAAGTGGTAAATTCTTCAGGGTACTACTGTAAGTTCATCTATTTTTGCAGGGACTTAATCTCGTTATAGAGGAGGGGGAAAGAGGTTTTTGCAGTGTTTTAAGTTTGTGGTTGAAACAATTCTGTAGTACAGTAGTTATACGATGGAAATGCATCTGACATGATTTTGCTGGGGATAAGTCACCATGAAAATAAAAACATTGCATACATTTCACGATTTGCAGTATTCGAGTCTTAGGATATTTTTGCACCACTGTAAATTGTGTAATGGCCTAGTGGGTTGCATGCGTGTGGTAGATTGTGGGTTCAATCCTCAACTAGGAAATTATACAAAAGAGTGTCCGACCTGTGCGATAGTGTGCGGCCAGTACCCTGTAGTCCTAGTCGAGACCCCCAGCGTAGACAGCGCGGCCCTGGCGTAACCGGTTGCCGACGGAATGCCGATGCTGGGATTGTTGATGATATCACTGTAGGCTGTCATCTTTGTGGCGACGTAGTACGGCGTGAGGCACTGCACCGTGATGCCTGCATCTTTGTACTCGTACTGCAGGGCCTCGCTGAAGTGGGCGACATACGCCTGGAGGCAACAGGGCAAAGGTCACTATTACACACAGGAGCATGTATTCAGAACGTCATGTGTAGTACGGTATATAGCCTGGCATGCAAACCTCTTAGAGCTGCAGAGTCTCCTTTGTCCTCTTTAGTAGACGTTGCATCAGAGTAACGGCTGTTGCATGAGACATCCCTTTGGACTCAACTGAATGAGTCTATATACCGGATATCAACCTTAAATACACGACAACAACCTTAAACACTTACATTCTGCATAGGTGCTACACACAGGCATCCAGGGTCCAAATCAAGGGTCAACCAAATCACACTTTTCTCACCTTCTTTAATTTTAGACAGGAAGTAGAATGATACCTTAGTAGCAGAGTAGGCTGTCATCAGAGGTGTCGGCCTTAAGCTGGAGGCAGAAGCAATGTTCACGACAGCGCCTCGCTTACGCTCCACCATCCCCGGTAACACCAGGTGTGTCATCATTGTCACCTGGAATACAACATGTGTAACTTTGGGAAAATACTTCAGGCTCTGACTTATCAGGTACTATGAACTGTTTTAAGTTTGCTTGGAGTTTTGCAGTAGGAGGGTGAAAGAGGTGTTTGACTTTGAGATTTGTAGATGAAATAGAACAGTACTACAGTAGTAAGACAGTGCATGGTTTGGCTGTAATAAATTTGTGGTGAGAGCTCACAAAATAAAACTGCAGACATAAAACCACCGAAATTATTTTATGATTTACTGTAACCTTTTTATGTTGCCTATCACCTTGTAACAGGTTGTTGCACAAGACTCCTACATAAACAAGATGTCTCTCTTGAGTTTTTGATGTTAGACAGCATAATCAGAGTACATGTATGTTCATCCTATATTACTGTTGTCTACTGTTGCCATAGTTACCGTTGCCACGTTGACATTAACGATGTCCCACAGTTTTTTCTCGGGAACTTCCAGGAAGAACTGCGGATGGTCGTACATCAACCCGACGTTGTTGACTAGGATCCCGATGTCTTTCCCGCGTAGGGTCTCTGCGATGCCAACGTAGATTTCCCTGCCTTGACTGAAGTCGGCCTGGTCAGATAAATATACATGTGTATGTAGAATCAGTCAAAACAAACAAGCAAACAATAAAGTATGAAATATTTAGAGTTTTTGTGAAACTGTTTTATCCATTATTGTGAATTTTCTGCTGATTATTTCTTCGGAATTTTTTCCTACTTGCTCCCATAAGGCAACAGACATGCATGTAGAAGGTATAGATATGAGGCAGCATATAAATGCCTGGATGGCCGGTGGCTATTACAAAAGCTATGCAACAATAGGCTTCATTTGTTTAAGAAGTTTGTAGATCTAGAAGGGCAGGAACAGCAGCTTAAGACGGTGCTAGTATTTTCAGAAATATTTCCTTAATGGCAATGTTGCAGGTAACAAAAACAAAATAGCACTGCAAAACAAACAATAGAGCTATAGCAGACAGGATAGAAAGAATTGAAAGGGAGGATGAAAGAAAGCGCAAAAGACAAGAAGCTAACAGGAGAATCAGAGATATAGGTAATACTAATAGAGACAACAACAGCAACAACATCAACAACAACATGCCTGAATGATGGCTGTTTCCACCCCAAACAGAGACTCGATGGTCTGAGCGGTGTTCTCCAGTTTGGTCTGGTTTCTGCTGATGAGAACGATGTTGACACCGCGGCTGGCCAGTTCCTGAGCGTACGCCTTCCCAATGCCATCTGTACAACCTGAGGAGGAGAGATTTTGCAAAATTTACCTTCATCATATAAAACATAAACTACATGTATGTATTTTTCATTCTGACAAAACTGTTAAATGTTTTAAGTGTTTTCATTCTCTCTCTCTCCCTCTCTCTCTCTCTCTCTCTCTCTCTCTCTCTCTCTCTCTCTCTCTCTGTACATGAGTGAGTATCTGTGTGTGCTTTGATGTTAAATGGGAGGTTGTGAAACTGCGGAATACAGGAAAAATCGGTACACAACCCCTTGAAGGAAAAGAGCATATATACAGAAAAAGCATTATAGAAACATGTACTAGACAGATAAAAGGACAGATAGACAAGCAAAAAGATTACAAAAGTCTTTAGACTTTACTTTAGACTTTACTCCCTTGGGGTAAGGAGAATTCAATCTGATTGGGCCGTTCCAAAAAATAAAAATGGAGGGGGGGGGGGGGGTGTGTGAAGAGGCTGGATTTTGGAAATTTTCCACCCCCCTATTCATTTAATCCGACTACTTCAATACCCCCCTTTTGATTTCATCCACGTGCCCTGACCCCCCTTCATTTTCATCCGACTAATTTCATGAAATATCATTTTCTCGCCAATAGAAGGGTCTGGTGGTCTGTAACTTTGTACATACATACAAGAAGTACATACAATGCCCATGCACACATTATTCAGCCTATAGCACCTAATAGGGAGACAGATTTTGGAAAAAATGGACTCGACTGTGATTACCTGTTAAGTACCGACCCGAGCACCCCACACAAAATAAAAATCCAGATTTTGCTTGACCCCCCTAGAAATGAAATCCAAAATCCGGCCTCTTCAACCCCCCATCCATTTCTATTTTTTGGAACGGCCCATTGAAACCTCATTGCTTGGGGTGAAATAACTTTTTAACACCTGATACTATCATAGCACCTGGTAGATTCCAAGATGGCCTACAAATGACGTCACAAACTAAGATGGCGACGTAGTGGTGCTAGGGGTATTATAAAACGGAACAGGTTTTGCTAAACCTGTAACTGGTAGGAAATCAGAAACACGTGGAAATCAACCTACCTGTTACAACAGCCCAAGGACCGTACCGCTTCCGCAAGTCCGGCTTTCCGATTCTAGAGACGAAATGCACGCGTGTCCCGCCCAGAAAACCCAGAACCAAGTCAAGAATCTTCTTCCCGACGTACACAGCACCTAAAACCGCCAAAATATCATTGTAGTAGTTGATAGTCTTGGAAATTTCGGCAGCAAGGAACGAAAATCGGTCTACAGCCGCCATGTTGTTGGTGAACTTTGCCCTTGCTTGAAAATGGTGGCCATATGTAAGATTTCAATGCCAGCTGATCTATGCTCAATTAAATACTTGTATATGCCTCTTTAAATCATCATTTTGAACAAAATAAGCTATGTCTATTTACATAAATGATTAACGTAGTGCTTTACAATATATTTATGCTTCTAAATGGTGCACACTTGGAATATTTGAGGAGATATTTTACAGGCGTAATTTTGTGCACTATAAACAGCTAAACGTTGTTTTGATTAGATGACCGATAAGATGACCACATGGTGTTCCCAGTATGGAAGGAAAGACGCTGTTTGTTGAAATCCAGAAGCAAGTTGGAGCTGCGCATTTTGTACTGCCTGTAGAAGCCGTAAAGGACAGCAAAAGGTGTGTTATCTAGTGTGCCCAAACCCTTGTATGTTGTAGTGTTGTTAAATGTGTGTGTGTGTTTGGGGGGGGGGGGGGTCGTTTACTAGTAAATAATTTAAAACTTCATGATCATACGGTGATTTTGGATTTTGTCTTAAAGTTTTGGAATTAAGAATGCCTCTCTTGGCAATCTTGTTGGCAATACAGACAATGATACCAATAAGAAAAAGATCTAGAGTTCTAACTTACATGTATCTAGATCTGTTGATTGCCTTGATTTTTGCGCGGTTGCACCAGTCTCCAATTACACTAGACTGATTAATAAAAAAGTAGTTGCCTCACTAAAATTCTTTGTTGCTAACTATAGTATATATACAGGAACCAAGGAGCTTTTAATTAGCTCCTTCCAGAAACTAATCAGATATTCATATTTTTATCTCACCCAGTCTACCAGTCCTCGTTCACCCAGACAAAATCACGGTTGGATCCGGAGACGGAGGGTCCGTCTATCGCTTTCCAGATGGCTTCCGTGTTCGTCCCAAGTCCTGTAGTGGACTGAAGTGGCTTGATGGGGATGGACTACACCTCAGGCTGTCAGTGGTGGAGGAGGAGCAAAAAGAGGAGGAGGAGGATGGAAGAGGGGAGGAGGAGGGACCTGATATCAAGCCTGGCAAAACCAGAATGTGCTGCGCCAAGTGTGGACAGCAACTGCTCAAACCATCATTGTAATATGATATTTCTTTTATCATGCTGATTGGTGTATTTTGTTTTTGTTGGAAGACATGTCAGATTAAACTTCTTCATACTTCATTTTCATACAATCATGTACCTACTAGTACTAGTAGTTTGTATTTGTGACTTCTCCTTTGTAATGGCAATACTATAAGGATGTCTTGAGATACTAAATCAATTTTTGTTGTTGTTAATTAATGAATCATAGACACTACGATTTTCAGCAACTTCATCATAATTGGGAATACAGGCCAAAGTCAATGCACATGTGGCAATGTCATCCCTAAAATCACATAAGTGTGGCCTACTACTAGTAATACTCTAGCTGCACTTCTCCCCCCCCCCCTCCCCCAGCTGTGCTAAAAGAGTGCTGCCCCTCCCCTCGGATGGCTGGCAGGAGGCGGTCGCACACAGCTTCTGTCACAAGAGTCAGGACACACAGAACATGGCCGCCCAGACTCTCGCGCCCAGGCAGGCGGACATCCTGACCGGTACCGGACACGTGCTTGTACACGCGAAGGCCATTCATAGCGACAACGTGGAAGTGGTTGTTTCAGAGGACAAATTGGTTTGTGTACACTCATTTTGTATTTTCCTATACATGTATGCCCAACTGTTTTTATCTTAAGGTTTTTTTCTTGTTATGCCAAAAACATATTCAATAGCGACAATGTGGACGTTGTGGTTTCAGAGGACAAAGTGGTTTGTCTACATTTTTGGCAACACCTCAGGGGTGTTACCATATCTTGATGTTTGGTATACTGCTGGGCACATGCTTGTACATACGAAGGCCATTCATAGCAACAACATGGTTGTTTCAGATGACAAAATGGTTTGTCTACATTTTTGGCAACACCTTAGCAGTGTAACCGTATCTTGATATTTGGTATTCTGCTGGGCATAGGCTTAGTTGAATACTGGTATATTCTAAAAATTGCTTTGCTGCTTTGGGCATAGGAAAATTATTTTTGCACACATTTACATCAATTTATGAATGTTTTAAAATGAGTGTTTACCACATGTACATTGTTTCTGCAATAGCATGGTTTCTTGAATATGTCTCAATTAAAAATATGCTGTTTTGTCTATGTTTTCTATTCTTTTGCTTTGGACCCAAACTTGCAATATCTTTGAAAAATTGCATTATCTTATAAAAAATTCCTGCCAACCAGCATCATGTTATAACTACTGTACCAACAGACTCTTTTTTCATTTCTTGCACAGGTACAGGTCCCACTGGTCAGATGTAAACGATGTAGAAGTCAGGTGGGGGTAGGGGTCACATCAGGTCAGTGACCTTTGTCTTGATTGAAATCGTTTGGTTGGGGACTGTAAACTGATTTATATTTGCAGGGACTTGATTTTGAAGTAGAAGGGGAAAGGCGTCATTTATATTGTTTAGGTTTGTAGTTGAAACAACCATTATGCCATGCAAGACAGAGCACATGTTTGCAATGTGTTGAATTTGCAGTGGGAGGTCACAATGAAAACTGCAAAATTCTAATGTCAAGCCGATACAAATATTTCACGATGTTCAGTATGGCTGATGTATGAACATATGGAGCCTTTAATACATAATAATGTATCAACAATCTTCACCTTGCAGGGAAAAAGAGCACCTCAGCACAGGAGACACCACAGCCTCCAGGTGCCATCAAACTGTACCTGTCTGAGATCACACTACATGCGGAAGGTTCCACCTGCTCACCTGTCACACCTGTCACACCTGGCCACACGTCACCTGAGCAGGATAGCGTCTTGGCACAGCAGCTTCTTAAGGAGTCGGAGTCACAGTACTGCCTGAGGTTTGTCGTACAGGACCTTAGGGCGGACGTCTTTCTTCTGGTGAGTATCGGGTAATACTAACAGTAACTGTAAATCTTTAAAATTTCACAGTGCTTTTTGTATATGGTGGCGGCCTCTTCACATCAACACACCGCAAACTATTCAGAATTTCTGTCTCCAGGACCCGGTCCTAGGGCGGAAATTTACTTGTTTAATAACATCAGAAAGGGTGTGTATTCAACATTGAATCTTACAAATCATTCTAACAATTTTTGATTCCTGCTGCCAGGTAATCAAGTTAATTTCTTCCCATGATGTGATTGTCCAAGTAAACACATCAGCTGTTTCAGAACCTGGTACCTGGTAAACAGTGCATTATCATCTCAAAGTACAATGTATCATTGCAAGTTTTCATAATGCTTGCTTTTCTGCTATCTCAGCTCCTTTTCAGAGATTAGTTAAAAGATAAAATCCTCCCACACCATTATTGATGTATAGGGCGGTGCCCATATCTGTTTCATAGCCCTGGGCCACACTGTGGTGCAATCACTGCAGCAGGGGGCTAGTCCACTGGCAGTGAAGTGTGTTTAACTTCCATAATGTTTCAGAAGTATGTACCATTTTTATAAAGTCTTTGGTATGACTCAATGCGCCTCTTGTCCAGAGGTGTCCTACCTGGGGCTTGAACCCCAGTCCTTCTGGTCCAAGTGTGGTGAACTAGATGTGGTGAGAGACAGAAGCGCAGGCCACTACACCACAGGGACCCCCCCCCCTTTCAGAGATATGTGTGACAATTTTACAAGTGGTGACAAATATGTTCAAGTAAGTAGAAGTGACACATCCTGACATAGGTTTTAGTTCTTCCTACTTACCACAACTGTTGCAGAGAGGCCCTTTGCATGTAGTGTTTCACCAATAAAGACACAATTGATTTTACTGTGTATGAAGGGTACTGTACAAGCATTTTGTCTTGGTCATTTTCTTAAAAAAAGGATTAAGATTTGAGAAGGAAGATATTCTATTGAAACCTGTTGTTTTTTGTTAACTGCTATTATGACAGACAGTGTGGATAAATAAAGAAAGAAAGGATGTAATTTAAGACTATTACAGATGCTCTCTACAAAATTTTATTCCCTTATGGAACGAATCTCTGACATTTTAACTTGGAACAGAATAGGAACCTTTACCACTTTGTTGCCAACATCTTAGTTATAATTCATTTGATTTCAAAATGAAATACTCATTTGACAACCTTGAAGCAAAATTGTTATTGTCCAAAATTTACAACAATACAGATAAAGGAAGATACAGTAATTGTCATTTACATTTACATTTATTGTCCCGTACAGCAAACAAACTGCAGTAAAATGAATGTAATAACAAACTAGCATAATCAATCATCTACCACAGTGCCAAACTATTGTAAAATGGGAGCTGATTTTTCAGGTATACCATCTGATGTCTTTGAAAATGATGAATTAAGCCAAATGATGAGTTATCATATCAATGTATGAGAGATGGGGCATTTTGGTTCTTATTACTCATCTTAGGTTCTGCAACTTCCGTCTCATCTGCTTTTCACGATAAGAATAGATGGCAGCTTTTACACGATTGCCAAGGTCTCCCCAGGCAAGGGAAAGATTCTTAAGTGAGCTGACAATGTCAGGATGTGCAGTGTCCTTGCCATAGATACTCCACCTCATCTGAAGTGACTGTTGAAAGTAATTGATCGCTTCTCTGTAAATACCAAGGCTACAAAAGGCTACACCCAAGTTGTTAAGTGAGGAGGCAATGACAGGATGTGCAATGTTCTCACCATAGATTTTGCGTTTCATCTGTAGTGACTGTAGATAATATCCAATTGCCTTTCTGAAATGACCAAGGTCATCCCAGGCATTACCCAAGTTGTTAAGTAAGGAGGCAATTTCAGTATGCGCAGTGTCCTCGCCATAGATACTGCGTTTCATCTTTAGTGACTGTTCATGATAGCTGATCGCTTTTCTGTAATCACCAAGGATACTCCAGGTGGCTCCCAAATTGTTGAGAGAGTCGGCAATGTCAGGATGTGCAGTGTCCTCACCATAGATACTCTGTTTCATCTGTAGTGACTGTTCATAATACTTGATGGCCATCCCGTGATCACCAAGTTTGCTCCACGTGGCACCCAAGTTGTTGAGTAAGGAGGCAATGGTAGGATGTGCAGTGTCCTCACCATTTATACTCTGGTACATCTCTAGTGACTGTTCATAATAGCTGATTGCCTTTCTGTAGTCACCAAGGTCACACCAGATGACACCCAAGTTGTTAAGTGAGTCGGCAACGTCAGGATGTGCTGTGTTCTCACCATAGATTCCCCGCTTCATCTGTAGAGACTGTTCATAATAGCTGATTGCCTTTTTGTGATTACTAAGGTGGATCCATGCGCTACCCAAGTTGTTAAGTAAGTCAGCAATGTCAGGATGCACAGTGTGCTCGCCATAGATAGTTCGCTTCATCTGTAGTGACTGTTCATAGTAGCTGATCGCCTTTCTGTAGTCACCAAGGTCACACCAGATGACACCCAAGTTGTTAAGTGATGAAGCAATGTTAGGATGTGCAGTGTTTTCACCATGGACAGTCCGCCTCATCTGTAGTGACTGTTCATTATAGCTGATTGCCTTTTTGTGATACCCAAGGTGACTCCATACGCTACCCAGGCTGTTAAGTGAGTCGGCAATGTCTGGATGCCCTGTAGTGTTCTCACCATAGATACTCTGCCTCATCTGTAGTGACTGTTCATGATAGCTGATAGCCTTGTTGTGATCACCAAGGTTTCTCCAGGTGATACCCAAGTTGTTAAGTGAGATGCAAATATGCGGTGTTGCAGTGTTCTCACCATGGATAAGCCTCTCCATCTCTAGTGACTGCTCGTAATAACCGACAGCTTTTCTGTGATTACCAAGGTTTGTCCAAGCCCATCCCAACTGAATAAATGACTTGACAAAGGCAGAATGTGCAGTATTCTCACCAAATTTTGCTAGATTTTCCTGAAGTGTTAGCTCTGTGCATATCTTAGAATTTTCGTAGTCACACAGACTTGCATATACCTCTGCATGTAGTTCAGAGGAGTTGTCAAACAAAAATGACTGCTCTTTTTGTGTCTGGCTGTCAATCAGCCGTGAAATCAAATGCTTCAACGGCCTTGCTGTGTAATAGTATCTCATGAGCTGCTTTCTATTTGAGAAGTAAAATACTTTCTTCAGTTTTGCCCCAATGTCTGTGTCTGCTGACACTGACGATAAGGCTGACATGTTTTCTACCTGGCCACCATTACTCGTATATGTCCGCAGCCTCAGTTCTGCTGAGATGCTGACCATCACCTTCAAATGATGTGCGTTGTCACTATTAACAACCCCACCATTTTCCAGCTTCTGAATAGTCTCCCAGATTGTTGTCGGTTGTATGTTATTACGTAGGGCCAAACAGGACACTGCAAAGCTTGAAAATCGATACATTTCTTTCTTCACATTCAACAGACTGGCAGTTAGATCTTTGACTTGAAACAGTGGTGCATTTTCAGTCAAATCAGTGTTTGCCATTTCCAAAAGAATCTTCCCGTTGTTTTCCTGAAGTTGCTGAGTACAAAAAGACATGTACTCATCCACCAAGCCCTGTTCTCCTGTGATCAACGACACATTTCCCAGGATACTAGCCAGATGGTAGCCTTTCTTCAGATGGACCATAAAGTCGTCTTTTAGAATGTTGGCCATATGACATGGTGTGTGGATAAGCTCGCTTGTCTCTGTGCCATTGCTACCCCTACCTAGTGGAGTTTTGCATGCATGTGGCATGGCTCCATCAAACGAAAACCCATGCAGTGTTACAGAGTCATAGTACCAGCTGTCTAGTGGGTCGTCTGAGTAGAAATTATTTAGAGACTTAATCCCCATAGCTGGTAGAATGGTTTCTCCCAGATTGATCACTTTGAGATGCAGGTAATGAGTGAGGTTGCGGAAATACATATCATTATGGTCTTTTTCCTCCTCTATCAAAATGGCAAATTCTAGATCAGAGTATGGAGTTACCAATCCTGTGGCTTGTGAACCCAAGCCTATTATGGCATACTTACAGGGAGGAGGGCCCATTACCTTTATACATTCATCTACAAGCCCAGATATGAACATCTTCCGTTGATGAACAATTGTCTGAAACAATGTTTTGATTGCTTCCACTCTCTGCTCCTCAATTTCTCTTAACTCGGGGTCTTCATCATCAAGGCTATAAGGATCTAAGTTTTCATCAATCCTTTTGATTTCTCCTTCAACATAATCCCGATCCTTCTTTAACATCAATTTATGTTTCTCTGTATCATCTATGTGCTCCATTTGTACAATATTCAGCACATTCTTAACAAATGATTGGGTTATGTTCTCGATTGCTTCCTCTATGTCCTCTCTTTTTAATCTTACCAGTGCTGCATTACAAAGTGCTGCAGCTTTGGTGAAATCACTTCCGTCTTTTGACAGGATTCCTCTCTTCAGGTAAACATCACCCAACCGGTATAGAGGCTCAGCCTCTTCTCTGTGTTGACCTAGAACAGAAGATAAAGAAAGGTCATCAATCGTTGTCTTTGATTCATATTGTCAGCAAACATTAAAGATCTAAATGGGACATTACAACAATTTGATAGATGATTGTATATGTCCCTTAAAGTTTGCACAATATTGTTGGCTGTTGTTACCTATAAATTGCTCCTAAACCTAGATACCCAGGATCAGAGGTGCAAAGATTGCAGTTTTGAGTTTCATTATTACATGTAGTCGCATTACAGCTTTTGCTTGAAGTACAGGCAGTGATAGAGGCTAGGATAAAGACCATGTCAGTAAACAGAGGGCTGTTTCTCTGCTGGAATCATATTACATGTATTTATATATTGATGACTAAAAAATGATATGCCTTTTGGACTAACTTCTTATACAAAGACTTACCTAGGATGTGAACAGTCTTGAGCACAGCTGCAAAGTGTTGTTCTGCCCTGTCCAGGTGCTGTAAAATGCAAAGTTTACACTCTGGTGAGTCATGATCCTTTTTGCATTAAGATTTTTTTCACGAATTGCATGATGTGTAGGCCTTTACACACTTGATCATTTTTGAGAGGCATGTGCATAACTGTTATATTATTCATTACTACTCACCATTTCCCTGATCTTCTTTGCATAACGGATACGATGGTCCAGAGTCTGTTTTGTCTCAGTATCCTCACATCTCATCAGGGCTTTCTCGTACATGGCAGCTGCCTTGGAGAACTGGGTTTCATCAGAGCTTTTCCTGCCTTTCTCGAGATAGAAATCTCCAAGAGATTTCAAAACCTCAAGCTCCAAGAAGATGTTGCTATTTTCTATTGCGGTCACTAACGTTTCTGTGTAAGTCTCCTCAACTGAAAGCTGGTATTCGTTGTTACTTCTGTCTAATTTGTTACAAGTCTCTGCCACCCTTAAGACATTGTTGTCAGCAGTACCCCAGTAGTCTTGTGACAACCACCGATAGTGTGGAGTGTACCCCTGCAGCAGTCGTTTGGAGAGTTTCTCCATGTAGTCGATACGATGTTCCAGTGTTTGTCCCATGTCGCGATCCTTGCAGCGCAGTAAGGCGGCAGCATACAGGGCAGCAGCCTTGTCAAACTCTCCTGAATCTTTGCCGAGCTTGCCTTTCTGAAGATGCAGGTCGCCAAGACTTTTCAGGACTTCGACCTCCATCAATGGGTCCATGCAAACAATTGCTTCTCTCAGTGCCCGCCCATAACTGACTTCCTGGTCACACTGACTCTTGAGGCACAACTCCAGGTTCTGTAACTTGTCTGCCAGGCTGGTCATATTACTATTTTAACAAAAAAAAAAACTTCAAAGAAAGAAGAGAAAAATTTGTTGATTAAGATTAAGACAGTTTTGTTACTTTGATACATTTGTGTATTTTTTAACCTTGGAGGTACAAATTAAGAATTGAAACCCTTATAATTAAAGTCATAAACTCCAAAACGGCGTGTTTTTTTTCACTAAATGATAATTTTAGGAAGTAAAGAATGCATACTACTTCACAGTATACGATGAAGTACTCACTAATTCTGTGCACACCAGAAAGCATTCAAGTACTCTCTTATCAAATTATTAAAATAAGCGATCTCAGACTATGGCTAAATACAATGTGTCTGACAAGGCCTGAAAAAAGGTGGGTTACAAACTTCGATTTTTGGGGCAACAAGAAAAACAAGAAATATCGCCTGATTCACCACAAACAGAATTGTATAAAAGTCAGCTGATTACGTATTTATTTATTGAAAAATAACACCCCTTCTGGAGTTTAAGACTCTTTTGAATGCAATTTCTATTCAAGTCAATCTAAGGACTAATCTGCTATTATTACCCATCATATAAATGTAGAGTCTCCATAGTATTTTATTAAATGAACTCGAAGGTGTTGATAAAGTAAACTTGTCTTAATACATGTATTCTGAAACCTTCTCATCATTGTAATGCCCAAATGATAGAGTGAGATCATTAATTAGCTTGAAATACTACGAAATATCTGTGCCGTTGTTAATATACCCCACCAGTCCAGAGTCCACAATACACATACAAATCTTTGCAGACTTCCATATAGTCCCTGAACTGTAACCTGTTGATGAACAGACATGTCTAAATCTCACCTGGATGTCGTAGATAATCCACAGCTGTGAACCAGTCAGTTGGAGACCTGTTTCTTCCTCCTTCTACACGGAAAAGTTCTGTTTTTTTCTGTACCACTTTCTGGGACTTTCCATGCAGTCATGGGGAAATCAGCAGTTAGTCTTGTGACCGACTCTGTAAACCATGACCATAATAGATCACCTATTTCAGTTATTACCTCATTGTTTACACCTCTGGTCACTTGGCATTGTGGCTGCAAGTTCCCATATACATTGTGTATATTTTAACTCTCTGTTGGTGCAACTGCCAATTTGAAAATATAAACAGCCACATTGTATGTGGAAAGGTTGTTACATTGTCAACATGTATTTGCATATCATGGTAGAAAGAGGCCCTGACTTCTCTACTGATTTGCGTGGAGATTATTGGAAAATTGGAATTTAGTTTTCATAATGATAAAATTTGGCTCCCAGCTCCCTTTCATGTGTGAGAATTTAAAGGTGGTGACACATTTGAATTAATTAGTACTAACAACTCTACTGACCAAGGTTTCAGTTTTAATACTGTGACAATAGTTACAGAGAGACCCTTTGTTTGAAGTGTTACACCAATGTTGACAATGTGGGAATTAATTTTACTGTGTATAAAGTGTCTGTACATTTTGTATTCATTATCTTGTTATGAAATGGGTGACATTCAGTTTGGGGATGTAAAAAATCAATTTATTTGATTCAATCAGACTTCTTGTTTCTTGTTTACTGTAATGATGGAAGATAGTGTGAATAAAAGAAAGTAATTTACAACAATATTTCAACTGCTTTCTACAAAAGTCCATGCCATTCCTGCAGAAGACTCTGGCAACTCAACTTGAAACAGACTGGGAAGTTCAACCAATACCTCTAACTTACTTACTAACATCTTGCTATGTCTTCATTTCATTTCAAAATGGGCGCATATAGCAACACTGAAACATGATTATCAATACATGTTTATTGTAAAAATAGTACAGCAATACAGATAAAGGAAAATGATTACAAGTCAGTTACAATGGCACTGTATAGCAACAAATAACAGTTACTGTAAAATAAAACTTATAATGTACCAGTACATTCAATAATCTATGACAAAGCTGATATACTAGTATTGTAATGGAACTGATTTTTCAGGCATAGCATCTGATCTCTTTGCAAATGATGTATAGCTGAAGAGATTACCCTTTAGTAAAGATAATAAATCACCTTGGTTCTGATAACTCCAGGTTCATCTGTTCCTCAAGCTCAAAATAGAAATTGGCTTTTGAGTAATCACCGAGGTCTCTCCAGGTAGTGCACAGATTGTTGAATACATCTGCAATGTCGGGATGAGCAGTGTTCTCACCATAGATAGACTGCATCATCTGTAGTGACTTTTCAAAACAGCTGACGGACATTCTGTGATCACCTAGGTTGCTCCAGGCGACACCCAGGTTAATAAGTGTATTGGAAATACCAGGATGTGCTTTGTCCACACCATAAATACTCTGCTCCATCTGTAGTGACTGTTCATAATAGCTGATTGCCTTTCTGTCATCACCAAGATCACTCCAGGCCATACCCAAATTATTTAGTGAAGAGGCAGTGTTAGGGTGTGCAGTGTCCTTACCATAGATACTCTGTCTCATCTGTAGTGACTGTTCAAAGTAACTGACCGCCTTTCTGTGATGCCCAAGGTCACTCCAGGTGACACCTGTCCTAAGTCATTAAGTGAGAAGGCAATGTCAGGATGTACAGTGTCCACGCCATAGATACTCTGCCTCATCTGTAGTGACTGTTCATGATAACTGATAGCCTTTCTGTATCCACCAAGGATGCTCCAGGCACCACCCAAGTTGTTAATAGAGTCAGCTATGTCAGGATGTGCAGAGTCTTCACCATAGATAATACGCTTCATCTGTAGTGACTGTTCATGATAGCTGATCGCCTTTCTGTAATCTCCAAGGTTTCTCCAGGTCATACCCAAGTTATTAAGTGAGGAGGCAATGTCAGGATGTGCAGTGTCCTCACCATAGATACTCCACTTCATCTTCAGTGATCGTTCATAAAAGCTGATCGCCTTTCTGTAATCACCAACATTACTCCAGTCACTACCCAAGTTGTGAAGTGATTCAGCAATTTCAGGGTGTGCAGTGTCCTTTCCATAGAGACTCCACCTCATTTGTAGTGACTGTTCATAATAGTTGACAGCATTTCTGTGGTCACCAAGGTTCATCATGCCATTACCCAAGTTGTAAAGTAAGCCAGCTATGTTAGGATCTGCAGTGTCCACACCATATATACTTTGCTCCATTTGTAGTGACTGTTCATGATAACCGATCGCCTTTCTGTAATCACCGAGGTTGCTCCAGTCGTTACCCAAGCAGTGGAGTGAGTTGGCAATGTCAGGATGTGCAGTGTCCTTACCGTAGATACTCCAATTCATCTGTAGTGACTGTTCATGATAGCTGATGGCCTTCCTGTAATCACCGAGGTCACTCCAGGCATTACCCAAGTTGCAAAGCGAGGAAGCTATGTCAGGATGTGCAGTGTCCTCGCCATATTGTGATAGATTCTTCAAAACTGTTTGCTCTGTGAATGTCTTGGAATGTTGGTATTCACACAAACTTCTGTATATCTCTGCTTTTAGTTTAAAAGAATTGTCAAAGAATATTGACGACTCTTTCTGTGGCTGGCTGACACTACGCTGTGAAATAAATTTCTTTAATGGCCTTGCTGTGTAATAGTATCTCATGAGCTGCTGTCTATTAGAGAAGTAAAACACTTTCTTCAATTTCTCCCCAGTGTCTGTATCTGTCGACATTGATGATAAAGCGGACATGTTTTCCACTTGACCACCATTGCTCATGTATGTGCGTAGCCTCAGTTCTGCTGAGATACTGACCATCACCATCAAATGATGTGCATTCTCATTACTGACGACTCCACCAATTTCCAGCTTCTTAGTAGTCTCCCAGATTGTGGTTGGTTGTATGTTATGAAGTAGGGCCAAACAGGACACTGCAAAGCTTGAAAATCGATACATTTCTTTCTTTACATTCAACAGACTAGCAGTTAGATGTTTGATTTTAAACATTGGTGCATTTTCTCTTAGATCAGTGTTTGCCATCATCAAAGGAATTGTCCCATCATTTTCTTTAAGTTGCTGAGTATAAAGAGACATGTACTCATCCACCAAGTTCTGTTCTCCGGTGATCAAGGACACATTTCCCAGGATACTAGCCAGATGGTAGCCTTTCTTTAGATACAATGTAAGGTCATCTTTCAGAACGTTGGTCATATTGGTTGGTGTGTGGATAAGTTCACTTGTCCCTGTGCCATTGCTACCCCTGCCTAGCGGAGTCTTGCATGCATGTGGCATGGCTCCATCAAACGAAAACCCATGTGGTGTTACAGAATCATAGTACCAGCTGTCTAGTGGGTCGTCTGAGTAGAAATCATTTAGAGACTTAATCCCCATGGCCGGGAGAATGGTTTCTCCCAGATTGATCACTTTGAGATGTAGATAATGAGTGAGGTTGCGGAAATAGTTAACATTATGCTCGGTTTCCTCCTCTACCAAAATGGCAAATTCCAGATCAGAGTACGGGGTTACTAATCCTGTGGCTTGTGAACCCAAACCTACCATAGCATAATTACAGGGAGGGGGGCCCATGACTTCAATGCATTCATCTACAAGCCTGGCTATGAACATTTTTCGTTGATGAACAATTTTCTGAAACAATGTTCTGATTGCTTCCACTCTATTCATCTCAACTTCTCTTAACTCGGGGTCGTTATCATCAAGGCTATATGGATCTATGTTTTCATCAATTCTTTTGATTTCTCCCTCTGTGTAGTCTCGATCCTTCTTCAGCATCAATTTATGTTTCTCTGCATCATTGATGTGTTCCGCTTGTTCTATATTTAGCACATGCTTAACAAATGATTGGGTTATGTTCTGAATTGCTTCCTCTATGTCCTTTCTTTGTGATCTTACCAGTGCTGCATTACAGAGTGCTGCAGCTTTGGTGAAATCACCTCCATCTTTTGACAGGATTCCCCTCTTCAGGTAAACATCGCCCAACTTGTACAGGGGATCAGCCTCTTCCTTGTGCTGACCTTTAACAGAAGATGAAGAAAGGTTGTTAATTGTAGTGACTGTCTTGTCTTCCATTCGTTTTGTTGGCAAATCTGAATGTGATGCAACTTGAGACTTGAGCAAGAGGTAGTAAATCGTAGTTTCGAATAACACTATTGGTTGTGTTACAGCTTTTGTTTGAAATGCCTAGATGGTGGCTACATAGGCTGGGCATTGAGACCACGTCAGGAGTATATTCATAACTGAAACTTGAAAGAAATGTCATATCCTTTTGACGAACTTGATACAATTTCAAGACTTACCTTTGACATGAACGGACTTGAGCGCAGCTGCAAAGTGTTGTTCTGCCTTGTCCAGATCCCCTGTCTGTAGAGCCCTGCAGCCCTCATGCAGGTGGTCTTTATATATACTGCATTAGAAGGTCATGATATGATAAATGGGAATCTGTTTGAAAATATAATTTCCATATAAAAATCATATGAATATTGGTCCTACCTCTGAATCAGAAACAATAGATGAAGATAATAAAATGATTGCAACAAAACTAAAAATGGAAATGAAGTTTCAATGTTTCAGATTTCAAAATTTGTGAACCGCCTATATGTTAGTATTGTGAGTTACAATTAGTGTTTATTTGACAATTATTTTGTAATTAATGCAAGTAACCCACAAACCTGACATCATCTTCCATTGTTGTTGAATTGGTGTTTGCATCTTCACCCTCTCCTATATCCTCACTGTAAAGAAGTATTACGTTGTCATTACACAAATCTTAGCTTTAAAGAATGCTTGTAGTCATCCGATATGTAAAGGATAGGTGTGACAGGTAGTTTAAAGGTGCCCTAAGCGATTTCAGGGGGTAAAACTTGAAATAATCTGGGGAAAACAAGTCTGTTTGGTGAAGTTGAAATTGACATTTACTTCCCCATATTAGCACATCTGCATCATTATTTCATACTTTGGGCGTTTAAAAATAGCACGGAAGCAAGCCACAAAAGGAGTATTCTATTTATTGGGTCCCCCCAAAAATCAGCCCAGAATCCAGCTGTAACCGTTTTCTGTCGACAATTTTCGGTAACTTCCGGCCGCGTGACGTCACAATGCCCAAGCACATTGAGCCATGACCATGTGATTATTTCTTCTGAAGCGTTTGGGACTTATCGGTCAGAATCGTGCATGTTCTGAAAATTTGAAATGATAGCTGGCCTCCAAGGGCTCAGATTTTCAATGAGTTCCCACCACACAACGACATTGCATTTTTGCTCCATGATGGTCGATATGCGATGGGATACTGTTATCTTAACTTACTATGGATAGAAATCAGAAAAAGATTGATTTTGAATACCTGTATGTGACTTTCAGTGCCCCAATATTGCTTAGGGCACCTTTAATGTAATATGGCCAGCTGCTGCGATTGCACATGTGACTATAATAGTCCACAACATGGCACACCAGTAGAATTACAGATTGTTTAAAATCTTAATCTACAACTGAAAAACACATCACTTTCAATATGCAAGGAAGTTGCCGAAATAAAGTCTTAGATGTCCCCTCGCCAAATGATTAATTTTTGACGAGAGCTTCGATCGAAATCTGCAATCTTTAAATGAAATCCTCCCCAGATTGACCTGTATCCAATCAAGTTTTTTGTGTTTTTGGATATTTTTGGCCAGCTGATCGGAAATATCAGAAACTGTATCCCCACCTTGGTATGTCTGGCTGTCCCGCTGGTAGTCTTCTTCCCCTTGGGTCATCTGATGTTGAGTACTGCAAAATAATTATTTTGATTTGGTAATTGTCAGCATTTGTATGCGCAGCACTCTCTATACTGTTGCAGAGAGGCCCTTTGCATCATTTCATTTCATTTCATTTATTTTTATATATGCTGCATTAGAAGGTCATGATGTGATAAATGGGAATCTGTTTGAAAATATAATTTCCATATAAAAATCATATATATATTGGTCCTACCTCTGAATCAGAAACTGTAGTGTGCTATACTTTTATATATCCTACAACAATATACATTCACCCTCTGGTACACATGTAAGTCATGCTCTTTCTTGCACTGATTTTACAATAGTTGCATGACTGTATTTCTTTAGTTTTACACACTTGATCATATGTGCGAGGCATATGCATAACAGCTATACTCAGTCTACTATTATATATATAAATTAAGGGGGAAGAAGTTGACTCTAAGATTAGCTTAGTTTATCACTTGTGTATGTTTAAACTATTGTATATATTTCACTGTATATGTCACTTACATGTTGATTGGATTTATGTTAGATGACCTGTACCTAGCCCCTTGGGCAATGTACAATAAAGGTATTCATTCTGTTCATTGAAACTTCTCACCATTTTCACTGCTTCAGCTTTAATCTTCTCTGCATAACATATCCGATGGTGCAGAGTCTGTTTTGTCTCAGGATCCTCACATCTCGTCAGGGCTCTCTCGTACATGGCAGCTCCCATGATGAATTGGAATGCATCTGAAGTTTTCTTGCCTTTCTCAAGATAGAAATCTCCAAGAGATTTCAAAACCTCAACTTCCAAGAACATGTCGCTATTTTCTATTGCGGTCACTAATGCTTTTGTGTAAGCCTCCTCAACAGAATCCTGGGATTTGTTGTTACTTCTGTCTAATTTGTTACAAGTTTCTGCTACCCTTAAGACATTGCTGCTTGCAGTACCCCAGTAGTCCGATGACAACCACCGAAAGTGTGGAGTGTACCCCTGCAGCAGTTGTCTGGAGAGTTTCTCCATGTAGTCAATGCGATGTTCCAGTGTTTGTCCCATGTCTGGATCTTTGCAGCACAGCAGGGCAGCAGCATACAGGGCAGCAGCCTTGTCAAACTCTCCTGAATCTTTGCTGAGCTTGCCTCTCTGAAGATGCAGGTCGCCAAGACTTTTTAGAACTTCTACCTCAATGAAGAAATCCATGCAGACAATGGCTTTTCTCAGTGCCCGCCCATAACTGACTTTTTGGTCACACTGATTCCTGAGGGACAACTCCAGGTTCTGTAACCTGTCTGCCAGGCTGGTCATATTGATATCAGACATATAACTATGCTAAGTCCAAACCAACCTTTAAAGAAAGGAGAGAACAATTTGTTTATTAAGGCAATATTTTGTTACTTTGAGACATTTGAATGTGATCTTGGAGGTACAGTCCTTTACAGCAATTTCTATTCAAATGAATCTTTCAAATGAATCTTAGAACTTTTTATACCATTGCCATTGTATGCAATGTGCATGTAATAGTCTCTGTAGTACAAGTAAACAATATTTTGTTACATGAATTTCTCAATTTCAATGTTGTAACCCCCATGTGACCCCATCGGGGCAAAGTAGGGGGGGGGAAGGTGCTTAGTCAACAAGTCTGGATGTAATGAAACCTTCTCCTATGTGAATGCATGCATTGACAACAAGCATTACTAATCCTATAAGCATTGCCTGCCATACCCACATGAGAGAGTGATACCATTAATCAGCTTGAAATACTACAAAATACCTGCGCCCTTGTTGACCTACCTCCACAGTCCAGAGTCCACAATACACACGATTGTAATACACACGTCTTTGTAGACGTCCACAGCACCTGTAACCTGCCAGGATAGGCAAACATTTGACTATCTAAATCTCACCTGGATGTCTGAGACTCCACAGCTGTGAACTGCCTGGACAGACACTTGCTTCTTTCTCCCTCTACACGCAAAAGTTCTGGGTTTTTCCTCTACCCTTTCCTGTACCACTCCCGGGACTTCCCATGTAGTCATGCCTAAGTAAACAGTGAACCATGTCGTGGTATGATAGGTCTCCTATTACCTCATGTTTACACTTCCGGTCACTGTGCAAGGTGAACACTCTAGTGCCAAGTAGGCCATTGCACTGGTCTTCTATCAATTATGCAAATGATTCAATGTTCTGATTAATATTATCAAATTAGGTTAGATTTACACATACATTGTATTGACCATGTGTGTTATTCCATATTTAGATGTGGCTGCTGAAGTCTGAGACCAGACTGATGACCATCTCCACACGCGGTGCTGTCTCCTCTCACAATGTGCTGAAGATCCTGTACCTGCCACTCCCCAGGAACGGTGTCAACAAGTAAGATACTTTACTGATGGAAAATGAGATGCATTTTTGTATAACATAATTATGCAAATGATAAGTTCAATGTTCTGAATATTGCATGTAAATTGTTTTGACTGTGTTTGTTATTCCATGTACAGATGTAAATGAAGTTATTCTGAAGAAAAGATGAACTTAAGTTCCTAACACTAAAATTTTGAAATGTACATTCTTTGTCAAGGAACGAGCAATCCACTGCTTCTGTGACGTCACGTTGTGCAGATAGAACTCATGGCTCGGTGAGCAGTGGATCATAAAGAATGTCTAGACATTAGAAACTCCTCCAATAATTGAAAAATCTGATTGTCATCCCATACTACTACACCATATTTTATGAGATAGACTAATTAGCCTAATAGAATGTTATCTATGTACCAGTGAATGCCATACTTTGTACCTTGTACAATTGTGCAATAAAGTTATTATATTATATGTTGCATAGTGTGCTGTCACAGGGAAGTAGTGGCTTGCTCATTCTTTGACAAAGACTGGAGTGAAACAGTCAAAAACTAATATTGTATGGAAATCAGTTAAACTTTGCTTTAGAATGATTTCTTCCAATGTCAATGACGTTCAAGCTAACATATTCTGAATTTTGCTCCTTAATATCATGTTACTGTATGTCCTATAAAATCTTACATTGACTGTTATTTAATCTTCATCCTCATCCTCATTATTTCAGTCATAGAAAGATGTCTGTTACACTTACAGATGCCAGCATCTTTCCAAATCCGAAATGAACAATGCTATAATTGTAGTCTTTCTATGATGTATTCTGATTTTGTATTTCCTATGATTAAGGTTGTTATTGGAGAGTTGGAAAAAGGACGAGAATGTCGGCCTGCTTTCCTATCCCAGAGACACCTGTCTGCGCCTGGTGTCTCACCTGGTGAGCCACACCCACAGCTTACCTCCGTCGTTACGCAGCATGAACAACTTCATGGTAAGGGTCGTTCTCTTATAGCCTGAGTACCATCCTTCGGAGTGACCGCTGGCTAAAAAAAGGTCGCTTGCTAACCACAGATTAGTTAGCAAGCAATTTTTTTTTAGCACAGAGGCCACTACGGAGGATGGTACTCAGGCTAGTTCTCTTAATGACTCAATCAGAAATCAATCGCTAACATGTTCAGTAAAGTAATTATGGAGTTTTAACAAGTTCCAAACCGTGTACTACATGAATCAAAACAAACTAACAGCAAATATTCTGAGAGAGTGAGAGTAGTATGTGAGTACATGCATAGGTCCCAGCATCTTTATTCCAGCAAAATATATATTATACCTTAGATGCATGATGCAGAATATGTTGTTTAACCCACACAGGCTATTTTTCTGTGGCACCAAAAATCAGGGGACCTTATGCAGCTTGTTTTTGCACTGTTCACAAATGCCAGATATTCAAAATAATGTACATCTGCTAGAAGTGATAATGAATGTCAATCACATAGAGATTTTGTTTGCTGTTGGTATATTCATTGTTTCATAAGATTTAAGAAATCTACTCACTAATTTTCTTTTATCTTGCAGGTTGGGTTTTTAAAACTGAAGAATGTTCCTGTCTCTATAACAACATAGCAACAAAATGTAGCTCTGAGAAATAGATTTTGATTTCATCCAACTTGTTACATCAAACTTGTATTGCATAAAGCATACTTAGAAATAAATAAAATTTATATTACATCTACAGTTCTTTGTATCATATTCATTCCTGTACATATATACGCATACATGAAGTTCAAATTCATATTATGGAGGACGGATGCTTTGAATAACTACACTCATCACACAAAAATTCAGAAACTTAGTTTGATCAATCATATTGCTGTTATTACTTTATCAATTGTATTGTTTTACGTATTACTGGATTACTGATTTATTTCCGTTTACAATGATGTCCCGTTTGCTATGGTTGTGTATTCATGGATTTAAGTCTTCTTCCCAATGTCTTTGTGGTTGTGATACTTGAAGTTTTCTTCAGTGTAAAATTCTGAAGGTGATATAAACCGCTGGTTTGGACTTGCACGCTGCATGCTCATATTGCTTGTTACATGTCTATGTAGTTATGGTACAGTTATGCTGGCAACGCTCTTTTTTTTTAAAGCTCTAGTGACAAGTTTTAGTAAGAGAATCGCTGACAATAAGCTGATTCATGGTCTGAACTGTGCATGAACAGTGTGATGCATTGTGGGTAATATGTGAAAGCTGAAGGCCCCTGGGACATAAGCAACACATTTCTGGAGTCTGGACATTGCATCAAGCAGAGTCTAGACAAGAACTGTTTACAAGTTGGAGACCTTCACCTTTGACCTCACATGCACATGCGAAGTTCAAACCTTGAACTGCCATATACTGTACATGACATCACCCTGATATATAGGGATCGTACAGAACAATGAATATTGAATTTTGTGTCACTTGAATGATTAAGCTTCAACTGGTCAGTGTTCATCCTATTTTATGTGAAGATGGCCCAGACTTGTAATTGGTTTAAATGTCTGGTCAAGCAATCTTGTTAGAGACCTGTTCAACCAGGTTTTCCAGGGAAACTGTGGCACTTAAAGTACCACCAGTCGGGTTTTGTTGTCCACACGTCCATCATGTTCTTGCATTTGCGACTTTCCCACCAACTTGCCTCATTTCCCCCATTTTCTCTAGTTCTTTTTCCAGTCTGTCCGCCTTTTCTAACTCGTCCATACATTTCCTGCACTCTTCCCACCTTCTCCTCGCCTGATCGTACACCTCCTTCTTTCTGTTGTAAATCTTAATAGCTCTGTTCATCTGTTCCTGAATCTTAGCCAAGTTCTCGTGAGCATCGATGAACTCAAAGTCGGTTTTGTACTGTTTGGTCTGCTTCTCCAGTGCAAGCGAGTTTTCTTTCAGTTTATCGTACTTTTGTTTAACCTCTGTCATCTGTGAAGCAATCTGGTCACAGATGCGTTTCTCTCGGCACATTTTCCGCAAAACCCCGTCTCTTTCCGCCTTACTGATTTCGTCTTCCTTTTCTGTCCGCGCTGACCGAATGTTGGGTAGACTCTGGCGCTCCGGTCTTGGTCCGTCTCTGCTCGAAGGGTTACTCTTTGTTATTGAAGCGTTGTTGAGCAGCTGGATCTTCTTGGCGTTCAGGTTTACCAGTACGTCCGGTAAGCTGTTTGTCGTTTGGGACCTTTTCTGTCGACCCTCATGCTCTAAGAGGAATTCTTCGTACTCATCTTCAACTAACTTCTGCTGCGGTAGCGCTATGCTAGAAGAACGGGAACGGGAGAGCTCTTCGATGAATTCCTCGTATTCATCTTCGACGTATTTCTCCCGCATTTTACCGGAGGTTTTACGAACGCTGCCGCTAGAGAGCGGGCTGTGACTACTGTGGGCAGGCCGCACTAACTCGCGGCGACGGCCGGAAGATATCCGCGGGTCTCTTTGGTCAATGTCCCTGGTGATGTAATGAAAAAAAAATTGTATCAGCAACAAATGAATACATATTGTGAGTTGACATTGGCCATGAGAATAATAAAGGTGAGATTCTGTAAAAAATTAATTAATGATAGTGCAAGTCGTGTACATATCAGCTGATACGAAAAGGCATTGAAGCTTCGCAAGTACATTTATTAAGATTCAGACGACATTTAAAAAAAAACTTACTATGATATTATACTTAATTCGTATAACAAGAATAGTATCTAGCTTACCTTGACAACCTATTTACTGGTTCGGCTTCGCGTTTCAACAAATGGCCCTCGTACGGGCTCCCTCTGGCGACTCGCTGCTCCTCTGCACTCCCCGCCTTGAACGCCGTTTTCCACCGCCTGGCCAGTCGGAGACACTCGAACGTCTTCTCGTGAATGTCCGGAATCAATCGTAGTACTACGTCGTACTCTTCGGAATACGTCATCACAACCTGAAAAAGATTTTGAAAACAACGTAATATCATGCAATCCACCGACGGTAAAGTTGTAAAAATGAAAACCGTGAAAGAACTGAAGAACTCTAAATCCTTTTATTCATACTACAACATGAACATATTGGACAACCATATGGATATCTATGATAAGACCAACTACACTCACCAACAGTTAAGAATACGTTGTACTTCTGCCATTTAATACAATGCAAGTCGACGTCGTGCGACATAAAACGGATGTTTTTAATGTAAACCGAATGTCAACCGATCATTTTCTAGAATAATTAACGTTACGACTAGGTACGGATCTCGGTACGAATATCCACGACTTTCACATTGTTTTAGTAGATAAAGTGGTTATGCGAAAGTCGTCATGCTATAGCGTACCTCGTCCACGATCTCCTGACTTGCCCGGGTGAGCAGGGCTGTGTTGACGGGGCCAGGCCGCAGGAGCTGCCGCCAAGCCAGGATGGTCTGCTCCAGGGCGTGTCGGACCTGGTGGAACGGCAGGCAGGTATGGGTATGGGTAACGTAACGTAAACATCGCACGCACAACTGTCAATTAAGGGGTATCATGTTTCCCACCACATAGACTGTTGTTGAAAAGTGTCTATCTCTTAAACTCTGTAAATGAATGTTCTTTTTCATTAGACCTTGCTTTTAAACCGTATCAAAGTTTGTTTCAGTCTGTTTCTAGTTGTTATTTACCGCGCAAATGTACATTTAAGCAAATGCCTTACACCATTGTAATCGACAGTCTGACATACTCAATAGTCTGGCTTTATGCATAGATTGATAGGATTAGAATGTCCTCAATTCTCATAACTTCGAAGTGTTGGCCATCATAGGGCCTGACCTAAAAGTGGGAGAGCTGCTAGGAGTAGACTGTTTACGACTAGACGGTTGTCTCACCTGTTGAAGATGTGTGTTCCCGCCGTCTTGTGCCCAGAAGAAGTCCCTCAGAGGGAGGAAGATGCCGGTGCGAAAGTCTCCCAGCAGCGTGTCGAAGATGAAGAGAAGGTACTGGAACTTCTGTAGCGAACCGTTGTCGGCTTGGCGGCGATCTGAGGTAAAACAAAATCACAATATTCAATAAATAAATATGTATTGACAACTTGAATGCTTACAAGCATTCTGTGTAATCTCTTGTATCATATAGACTTTGTTGATGATAAAATACACTTCGAAGTCTTCAAAATATAAAAAATGATTTAGAATTCCTGAATTTTCATCTGGCTGTATGGCCTTCTTCAGTATTACTGACGTCACTGCGTATGCCACGTGACTTTACCGTACTGTTCCCACGCTGGATCATTTATTCTGATGAAGGCTATTGCGCAGGCCAAAGTCTGGGAAAACTACATTGTCAAAGTTTTTGATTGAAGTTATAAGTGATTATGTTTTTTCAAGACAAAAGATAAGCTTTCATGCTGATTTCATGACATTTTAACTCACGTTCTGTCGCCTGTTCCTGATCCCACGTGACCAGCTCCTGGACCTGCTGACGTGACGTCACGTGACCGAACAGCCTGCCGTGCGCACGGTTCCACCTGGTCACGACGTCATCAAGTCTGTCCGCGAAATCCTCCAGGTACCCGGATGGAACCAGACCCCGGATCTCTGACTCAAAATGGCCGCAGCTTTTGTTCAGCCAATGTTCCCGCTCCTGGGGGGTCGACTCCACCCATTCCTCTCGCTGTGAAATGCAAATAAGGTGTCATGAATATGCAAATGATACATAGCAGGTATGCGCACTGGAATTTGCCGGAGCCTCAAACTCTAGATATTTTATTTTGGTAGTCGTCCGAAAGAACATTGATATTTGTATAGACAGCTGTTACTATTTATTTTGACAATTTATTTTGGCATCATTTTTTTTCTGGCTTGCTCAATGCATATGGTCACCACGTAACCAGACCCGAAGGCCACTTCGAGGTTGAATTGGGCTGGAATCGCATCTCTTCAACCGATGAAGTCAAAGATTCAATGCTCGAAAGTGAGTACTAACTGGCCCAGAAGGAGGAGCAGGGGTTACGAAGGCTGTCGGGAACATTCGCCAACCCATTTGTTGTAAACGGCCCATTGCCTTAAACGTCCAAAAAAAGCCTGGGTAAAAAAAAGACGTTTCGGCTCATTTGGGCTACATACCACATACATCTTCTCCCAACCTTTGCGTTCTGTACACAGAAAACATGACGGCGCAACAACGGTCCGTAATTCCGGGTCCGCTACTGCGTGACCGTGTGCGACAAGTCCCGTTCGCGCTCCGTCGGCCAGTCTCCAGGTAACGTTGATCACCTGTCCACGGCGGCCGCCCGAACTGAAAACCTCTGGCACGCCTGCTTACATACCGTTACCGCGTGGCAGTGATGGATACCGAGCAGCATTCAAATCGCCGTTCTATCTTTTTGGACAAGAACGATTGGATTTTTCTTTTGTTTGGCACATTCAAGGCCATTGGTGCCTGTTACTAACCATACATCCAAACTTTCGCCTTGATAGCTTTATACGTTTTTCTTCCTATAGAATGGTATTGCCTCACTGTACAATAACGAAGCGACCATATTTGTCGACGACCGCCCTACGATTTGTCGTAGGGTTTTCAAGCAGACTGTGACAGAACCAACCGCTGTCGACTTTTCGGTGACAAGACACTGGCTAGATTCTGTATACGACACAGAAGTCTATTGATACAACAAAAGTACAGCGACTTTCGTAAGTCTACTAACAGTCAAGTGGATACAAATGAATTAACCTATACAGAAGGGTGTATATGAATAGATATGAGTAAATCAACATGTTGAGTCCAACGTATCATTTACACAATTGGTTCTTAGGTCTAGACATTCTTTGATATATTGACCTATTTGTATACAGTAAGGGTTATCTCCCCTAGAATATAGGCTCTAGCTTTGACTATTCACTACTGACTAGTGGTGGCACTAGCGCCTATCTACCCTTCGGTAATAAGATAGTGCATTTAAAACAGTTGGTGGTTGTATTCACCGGTATGGATTCTTGTTACACGTTACAAAAGGCACAACGACTATAGTCTGGTGGCCTAGACAGCGGACTTTATGTAGTTGATAACTAGAGCGTAAATGTGAGATAAGTTTCAAAGATAAAGTCTATTTTTGGTGGGGATAAAGTTGCTGTTTAATCCTCAAGTTTCCAACGATTTTCGTGTAAATTTGCAAACTTTAAAAAACAAATATGCAGTCGCCTATTTAGTTTAAATCGTCTATTTGTGTACGTACTTGTTGTGAATGGGGTGATATTTTGTGTTATAGATATACCACACCGTCTTAATTAATTATTCAAAGTTATTTCGATTTAAAGTGATACGTGACGTCATAATGACGTAGAATATTCATCTAAAGAACGATTTGCGTAGGCGTTTTGAAGTGATATGGGTTGATATTTCATGTTGTAGATATACCACACCGTCTGATTCAAAGACAAAGTTAGTTCCGTTTAAAGTGGACTTACATGATTAGTGTCGTCATTGTGACGTAGACTACCATCTAAATAATGATTTCCATCAACAATTTTTTTAAGTAATATGGGTTTATATTTCATGTTGTAGATATACCACGCCATTTTATACAAATTTACACGATTCGTGTCGTCATTATGACGTAGCCTTCTCAACTAGATAAAGATTTGCGTCAACGACTTTTGAATTGATATGAAATACAACAGCTCCCTCGGCAGATTGAGTTACTTCAGCACAATTAGGGCCTACTTTATGAATAGAGTAATTTTCCACTATGCCCAAGGGCCTATCAACAAATTCAGGTTGGTTTTGTATTCTACATACCCGACAAATTGATGTCACACGTAATTGCAAGATAAAATCTACATCTGTGAATGAATCTATAATCTAAGCTCCAAACGGATAACCGAAGACAAAGGCAAAATCTTCTCAAGTTTCGAAAAGTTCTTTTCACCAAAGATTTCGCTTGTGATACTCAGGCAAGAAAAATGTTTCTTCCCCATAGCTGCGTTAAGATATATAAACAAACGCAACTTTTGGATAAACCCAGACATACAGAAGAGTCGTCGTTTTTTTTTTGCACTTAAATACGACAGAGTATACTTAGTAGTATCTGAGGTCAACTCGAAAACAATGCTGCCAATACATTCGGTAGAGAACTAATCAGAGGAGCGAAAGAGCCAGAGCGAGAATAGGATTGTCAAATCATACAGGCTGACACAGACACGAACACACACACACACACACGCACACACACACACACACACACACACGCACGCACACACACAGCGATTGTTTATTTTCGCACGAGTATCACCAAAGTCTGCTGTCCTTGCTCCACTTCTTACATTACCAAACTGCCTGAAGAGAGTTGATTCAAAGCTGACTGAACATCTGAATACCTCGAAACATCATGCGCGAAGTTCGCATCAAAAGAAGTTGTCCGAACCATGACACATTGACGCAATCCGCGGGATACGGTCATGACAACAATTTATCGTCCTTTGTGAATAGAACTCTTTCGCAAACTTAAACGTTTTGTTTGGAACTCGCTTCTGATAATAGTCCAGCACATTTTTCTATACGTCCCATTGGAAAACTGAACATAAGAAGAAGCTCTAAAAATTCCAATAGTTGCAACAAGTTGTCGCCTTTTTTTCTACGTTCGTCTTTTAGCATAAGCCAGAACTTCATTCCATTGAAACGATGATTTAGGCCAGTTACATATATTTGCTTAATTTATTTTGTTTCATAAATATTCATAGAAGCTTTGTTACAACAAAAACTACAGTGACTTTCATACGACCAACTACCATAAAGGTCCTCATTTTTTTGTATGAAAGTTGCTTATTCAGATATTCAGAATCCGAAGACTTTTTCTTAAGAATTTGTGACATACATAAGTAGATCTACTAAACAATCATTTTAGCGATGTTACAATGACAAAACAAAACAAAGATTTAAAGCTGACGATGTTTTATGTTATTGTAAGAAAACGAGCTCAATTCGGGCGTTTCTATCACAACAACTGTCAAAATAGAACATAGACAACGTCTCACAATGTCCTTTCGTAATATTCAACTCAACATTTGAATCAAGATTTCGCAACAACATACGGGATTCGAACTCAAAACCTTCATATCCAGAAGCAGGGATTCTGGCAACAGGACAACTCTCTCGTCCCATACAATTGAGACAGACAATAGACGATGTACAGGCAGCCATACTCCTTTGGCTTTGTTATCATAGATAGTGAGACCTCTCCACGCTTTGCTTCATGTGGCCCCTTTCTGAGATAACCCCATGCTGAGATAGAACTGCCTACGGACATGGGCTTCCACAACAACGATCTATCCACGTTACACACCCATACATACGAGTTCGTTAGAAGAACGTCTTTTCCAAATCTTAAAGATTGAAGGTGTACTTACGACGTAGTCTTCCATGTTGTCCGGTCCGCGGTTTCTTTAACGTACTGAAGGTGTCCCTGTCATGCCTGTGTGCGTCTCTGTGATCCACCTGTAAGGTAAACATACGTCATGCGTGCACGCAGCAGAACGCAAAGGTGTGGAGATGAAAAATGATACCTCCTTGGGGGTGTCGTTCTGCGGCCGTCACTCAACAGGAACAGGCTTGCCCGACGAGTCTGTGGGTTTAACAGGACATTTTCGGCAGCGGTCGATGTCCTCTAGAACGAATTTCATGGGATCGGCCGATGTTAGCAAATCGCCGATTTTTAGGCGAAAAATACGCTTAACTCTCTTGGCAATTTTGAAATTCGGTGACCTTGTTGCATTCAGTACATTCGGTCGATGCACGTTAGTATATCAACTAAACAATCATTTTTGGGATGTTACAATGATCGTACTATACACATGTAGGACGACCTCTTTGCACAGAAGTCTATAAAGAAGAAGTGTTTGAGAATGGAAGAAAGGGGTATGAAAATCACCTGAATACTGTAGTTCGTCTTTCTAACGAGATACGTAATGAGAGTCTTGGGAATGGGTGCGGTAAAGGCGAACAATAACCCGGCATTACCGCCGCTGCACTATGCACCGCTGCAGACGATAATGTTGCAGTGGTGGGGCATGAATTTTCAACCTTCATGGACTGAGGAAAATACAGTCAAATACCGTTTTACAACACGTATTTCAACAGTTTGGTGTCGTGGAGGATTTTGAACGTTTTGGAGTGATCATCGGAGCGGGTGTAAAGGTATAGATACTAAAAATCAAACTAGGTTTCAGACGTTTTTGGCGGGAAAAATCACTTACCGAGACTGTGAGAGACTAACGTGTTTTCACACATATGAGCATGACATAAACAGTCTGAAACTTGAGACCAGACGTACGTATTTCTTTTCATTGTGACAACAATCGGAGTAACAAATATAGAATTACACTGAACGATTTTTCAAACGTTTATCTAGACTTATGATGCATGTGTACTCATTATGATAATAATGTCAAACGACAAACCGCGTATAAAAGAATTAATGTTGTTTTTAAACGGCATTTAAGAAATCGTTTGACAGTTTTTCTAAAATGTGCATAAGATATGAAGCACGAGAAGCTTCAGAATTTCCGACAACTGCGATAAAAATTAGATTCTCTATTTTGTAACGTCTTCAAACTTGGTGGATGTAGCTTAAAATGGTTAAACAGAAATAGTATTTCTCGTAGTGGGGGTGGGGGCGCAGTGACCCAGTAAGAATAGAACACTTAAGGCGGTACTTAGATCATCATACTCAAAAGTATTAACATTCTTTCTCAGATCCAGATATAGATAAATGTTTTCCACCTGTATGGTCAGAATGAGTTTTCACGCTCCATTTCCCTCCAAACAAATGGTTTATTCCAAAATCGTCTTTCATCTATTACGATATGGAGCGTTACCACTACATATCCGGGTGGGTTGGGTCTCTTTGCAAAGGACGAAGCTATCTTTTTAAGCCAGGAATCAAACTGTTAGTGTTTGCTTACCAACTGCATACGTCAGAGGATGACAAGTGATTGACAACCCGGGGGCATGATGGGAACGCCCCCACCCCCCGCCAAGGTGTGACAAGATCTGGTCGAACGTTCAGGAATAGTGTCACAACTTTCTTCCAAATATTTTGAGCGCACATATTGTCTTAATAGAAACCACTATATGCATAGTCGTTACTAACCGCTGCTGGGCCTTTGAAAATAGTTAAAAACCGGTGAATAATTTGACATAGGACGAGAGGGGGTACTCCGGCTAAGTCCTCTGTGAAATGTAATTTTGTTCGATATATTTGTCTCAAGCAAAGTATTTGGGGACTATTTAGTAATCGGTAAAATCTGCGTAATTGGCTTATTTTTGACACATGGCCCTTGCACTTAACACACCACTCAATAGACTGGTTACCATCCTTATCATCCGACTTAGGGTCACTTTCATTTTGTATTGCCCCTTTCCACATACAGTATCCAGGGTGCTAGACGTATTGCGTAAACGTAAGATGCCTGGGTTCCGGACTACCCACATAAAAGACTTGTACAGCGTTCTACCTCCTTAAAATACAGTTCGACTGCTACTATGTAAACCCAGTGACATGTTTAACTAGAAATCAGAACCCAGACGAAGTTTTGGTGCATGTTACGACAAAGAAAGATACTAAATGAATGTAAACCTGAGACGACTACATTTGTAAGACAACGCAGCACAAAATTGCTACACAATAAATATATGTTTCCGTTTCGCGTAAGCTAGCTCCTAAGATATAGAAATAATGCAGTTGGGAGATGAAATGTTGTTTCCGTTCCTGTTACGATACTCCAGGCGATCTGCCTTCAAATTGCCACTGACAGTCAAAACAAATACAGCGGCGCTCTTACCTGTTTGGAGTTGTCTGTGAGTATGCGCAGTTGACTTATGTATGGTTGCTATGACGACGACAGTTGCCCGTTTTCTGACACAAACTTCTGAGACAGCTCAGGAAATACCAACTCTTCAACAGCAATTGGATTTGCTACATACTGGCTATATAGATCTCTCGTCACACTGAGGCATTTTATTACAGCTGCAGACGATACACATCTCCAAGACGTCCGTCGCCATGGCAACGCAGACGACCAAAAGCCAATCTCTCTCACTGACATTTCTGCTTCAGTGTCACCAAACTGATAGCAATCAGTTTTTCTGCCATGAGCCGAGACAATGTTCTTCACATGTGGTGAGAGAAGCTACTGAAGTATGATATTAGACAAAGGGTTTATCTATTAGCGTGAGAGGGAAAATGTCAGACGACAAAGAGTGCGTGTGTCTTCAAATGCCACTGAAATCAAATAGATCCTAATCGAGATTAACACTAGTTATACCTAGTATTTACGAAGCCCCGGAGACTCAAGCGGGGTAACAATTGCTTGCAAGAGTGATTTGCGCTAGCATATGACCATCTTTGGTTGGCTAAACCTTCCAGAAAATTACCCCATATCATAACATTTTCTAGCTCCTCAAGTTGTTTGTTTGTTACCGAACGTAATTTTGTGACCAAATCGGGGAAGTAGAAAGCGTTAAGATTTTGCATTCCAACATCTCCTTGGATGTTACTGCATTCGTCTCTTTTAAAAGGAGTGTAAATTTCGTTACTGTACTACATTCGATAGGACACAGATTTCGATGTACAAGAGAGTAGTTGCAAAGAAGATGATGGCGGACAGGGGGCGCGCGTGCAACCTTCTGTACTAAATGCAGTTTGTGGTCGGATGAAGTTGAGCGGATAAAACGACTTGCTTTGACGGGTCAGTTTTACGAAAGCGGTTGCAAGAAACTTGGATGATGACTTACTGTAGGTGGGTTTCAGAAATAGATTATAGCAAAGTAAGATAAAAATAAACTGATCCTGAAAGTAAATCGCTGCATGCTAGGAAAAATAGCAGACAAAATGAGCGGCATGGCATAGAATGTAAGAAAAGGTTATTGTCTGATATTGAGGTGTAAAATATATGCTCCTTTTGCGTCGTTCACATGCAAGCGATCCGGCGTCGGAAGAATCACTTCATAGATGTGTCTGTTATTTTAGATAGTGATCGCAAGGCGGCGCTTTTGAATTTTACATCACACCGTACCGGACACACTCGCGGGACCAGGAATGCTTTGAAGATATCTGATCCTACCTTCCTTCGCCGCATATCTAATCGTTTCGGGGCGAATACAGGGGAAACCTAATAATAAAGTCACAGCATATTAGCTACAGGTTGGGTTTTCCGACAAATTACTTGCTCCTGGGGCAAACAACAACAATGCAGTTTTAATACAAAATTATTTTTCTATATTTCTTTGCACTGAAAAATTCATATCAAAATAAAAATTAATGTCAGAAGTGGGATTCGAACCCACGCCCCCATTCGGGGACCAGAACCCTCGCTTTGGATGCTGGGAAGGGACTTCCACCCTTGAGTCTGGCGCCTTAGACCACTCGGCCATCCTGACATGTTGAAGCACACAACAGCCTCGATGAGACCAATCCCCAATATCACCATGTGAACGTTTCTTCTGCTTTATAGGTTAGGTTCAGTAGTTGGAAGGTAAAATAATCTATTTGGTTTCTTTCAGAACAAAAGTGTAAACCGTAAAAAGAATTTCCGGTCATTGTTATTTGAGATTGCCCAATGGCCTTATGTAATAAGCTCGTCAAATCTCGAGCATGCTTTACATGCCATGCCAGTAAACTGCATCTGAAAAGGAAGCCGCTAGGTGGACTGATTTATTTCTCTATGGCTTCTAATCCCAAATACTCTGATTCCAACATGGAAATTAGGAAAAGAATTATTTTCCTACTGTTGAAATAACAACCATATTAACAAGAAAAACTAAAAAGCTCAATCGGGTTTGACGTGCATATGCACCTAGAAAAGAATAAGAAGAAGACTTCAAAGGGAGGACATAATGCTATTCTACAAACAACTCAGTTAATGCAGCCATTGTATATATATACTTGTATACCTAACATCAGAAAGTGGCGTACATAAAAGTTTAACAAACGTTGGCCTTTTGCGTGAGAGATTTCGATCTGTTATCGCTTGGACAAACCCTATATATCTCACGTTGTCTGACGGTGTGGATTTTCGCTAGCACGCGATCTTTTGAAATACGCATACATGATATCTGATCTAGACTCGCCGTCCCATTACGAAATATGTACACCAGACAAATTTAATTTGAAAAATACGTTATTTTGGTTTAAAACTATAGTACATTAATAAATAAATGTGTTTCTTGATTATTCGAGAAACTGATTCAACTATAAAGAAATAATAAATATTTGGCAATACTATTCCAATGTTAGATGGTTCACTATCTATTAATCTATCTATCGATGTACATGTACATTATTCATATAAGGATATAAAGGGAATGTATATTTAGACATTCATTCTGGAACATGAATAGAATGGGTATAAAAAAGTGACATTTAGTCTGTAGCCCCTTTGAATTGGAGGTATCTAGCGATGTCTGTCTGGGTGATAGACACGATAGTAGTGAATCGCAGGGATGCTCTGGGACTTTCTAAAAAAACTATCACAATAATTAGGAGAAAAAAATTACGGAAGCCTCAAAAGTTTAAACCGGTATGACGTTGGTTTCACGTATTTGTGCAATCTTTCTTCTTTTGCCAATTTCATTTTCAAAATTTTCCCGTTAATGTTTCGTATGGCACGGACCCTTCTATAACTGTTCTTGGTCTGCAAAACAACTTAAAGACCTGAATTTTCCTAGTAATAACTGTACACATAATTCATAAGTCATATAATGCATACTTCTAGATGACTATAACATGTCTGGCGACGGTACAAAAGGTCAGGACACAAAGTCACACAACAGCGTCTCTATCGTGCGAGTCCTTTGTTAGCCACTCTTTCATGCACGACAATTCCCCTTTGGAACATTTGTTTTCACTAGCTGGTGACAGACAAACGTGTTCTATACAGCAACTAAAGCTAACAATAACAAACTTCACTGTCAAGGAACAAGCCTTGTATTCATGATATAAGCTAGGAGGTTTCACTGTCAAGGAACAAGCCTTGTATTCATGATATAAGCTAGGAGGTTTTAAAACCTCATTGGTGTAACCTACGTTGCGTAGCTACACGGACTTCATACTTGGTATACGTTGATTCTCTACTGCTTTTGAATTTGATGCACATATAGCTATGTCGTCTGTCCGTCCGTTGGACTTAGCGCGGTTATTCGTACAGATCTTTCCCAAGTTTGCAGGGATCGTGGCTCGCGAACACGACAGATTCACGACAGCAAATTGAGGAGGACGTTTGTGGTACACTTGTAGATTTGTCGTATATGATTCAGCTGTCTTGATGCGGAAAAGGTTGTCGTTAATCCTTGTTCAAGGTCTTTTCTGTCACAGCTTCGGCAATAACGTCGTTATTCGTACTGATCTTTCCCAATGTTGTAGTAACCGTTGCTCGTACAACAAATTGTGGGCATTTGTGGTATAGTCGTAGATTTGTCGTACAAAATTTACCTGTCTTGACGCGGAAAATATTGTTATAAATTCTCGTTGAAAGTCTTTCCTGTAACAGCTTCGAAAAGGACGTTGACATTTGTACTGATCTTTCCAAATATAGTAGTAACCATTCCTCGTACAACAAATTGAGGGCATTTGTGGGGCAGTCGTAGCTTTGTCGTACAGAATTCGACTAACTTGTGACGGAAAAGAATGTCGTGAATTCTCCTTGCCGATAACCAGTTCTGTATGAAATGATATTTGCTAGCACGAAAAGCATACGACAGAAATTTCTGGACGTTTGTATGCATGACAGTTGTGGATTTGTCGTAGAAAATCCAATTGTCGTGTGACGTAAAACGTTGTTGTATATCTTTGTTGACTGTCTGTTCTGTCATATTGTACAATGTTCATAGCTGCGTCGTTAGCTATTTTGTTTTAAGTACGCGTATTCGGTATGCACATGATGCTTGCAGGACAGCAACTCGAGGACGTACTTGTTTTGACGAGGCCATACCGTGGAAGCCTGCCCTGTTTGGTACCCACCACAGTCCACTGCGAGCAGTGAAAGAGTAATGACGAAAGTCTGACGTAAACAGATCGGGAAAGAAAACATGCAGACATACACGGTAAGTACAGGTGTTTTTTCTCACTTGTCCTAACGGATTTTGTAATAGACATGTATACCGTATGCAAGTGTTTTTCCCGAGCCTCCTGAAAAAGAAGGTAGGTATGGTGCATGTATAACGTTGCTAAATATAGTGTTCTCTTTTCTGTTACATTTTGCTAGCCATTCATTTGAGACTAGAGCTAAATACTTCTGTTGCTTAAGATAACCAAGGAGGTTAAAATAACGTATACCTAGAACTATTTGAAAGTATACTTTCAGGACCTTCCCATGAATTTTCTCCTAACCACTGGCCAACCAAGGTCAGCGTTGGGTTGGGTTAGGAGTAGCATGGAATCCATCTCACTCTACATTTGTAGTCCCAGTTTGCTCCTCTGATCACATCTACGAAGAATATGACTTTCCAGAGTTTGATTTGTCTAAATTCATAGTCAGCAGTGCAGACGATTCTTAAGACTAGTAGACAGCCTCGCCGACCAACTCCCAACCACAGATGGCCTTGCTCACGACTAACTCCCAACCGCTAACCATGGTCTGGAGAGGGTCAGGGTCGTGACGCCATGGTCTGCTATGTGCGACAGAAGCTTTATTCTGAAGTCATATATAGGTTGTTGTGTATAGCCTTCTACTTTGTCACCCAAAAATTTAGCTAGCACGAAGCCATTGCGGTGTGTGTGTACTGCAGCAGAACTTCTGGTTTTTGTATCTTTTATCCTGGACATGCTATGGTCTTGTTTCTTAGGTTGCTGATAGCTTTTGATGCAAGAACGTGGTTTAGGTTTGGTCTCCCTAGAATCTAATTCAAACCGTTTATAATTTTCACTCTTGGAAACATGATGTGGTTATCATTAATTCTCTGTGCACGTTTTGTGTTGATAGATCGTCCCCTAGACCTCCCCTGTTGTTTCAGTCCTATTCTCTTTTCTCTCCATGTCAGCCCCCCTCCCCACGAGTCACCATGTGGATTACTTTCTATATTGATCACTGGCTTCAGTGACAGGAAAGAGCTTTAGATTTTTGCAACCTTCGCATTTGTTTATTCTGTGGGCAGAATATGCTTTCTACATTGTGTGTGTTTGTTTTGTCAACAATAGAACCATCTGCCCTGGCACTGAATAAGTGCCGACCAATTACTTGTCTAGTCAAGCGCACTAATTGTCCTAGATGTAAAGCCACTTAAACGACGCGCCTTTCCAAATTTCGGGGTGCCTTACGTCACAGCGTCAGTCGTAGCTTATCGTGCCTCAAGCTTGCGCACGAACTAAGACGTCTTGACCTACGTCTTGACAGGTAAGAAAAAGACAAGGAAAGGCATGATCGCCGTCTTCCTTCAGGCGTCGTCAAATTTGAGATAGATCGCGATGCGTACGTGTTTTGACGTATGCAACCTGCTTCTATCTCTAGAGGTTTTGTTGTGTGTAGAAAATGTGGTCTGACGGCTCTTCTACTGAAAGGGCCACAGCCGACATGGATTCTTCTGACTGAAAATCAGTCGAAGCATAGCCTTCGTGACGTTATAGTGAAGAACTGACTGTAGGGCACAGGTGGTGAAATGTAACATTATTGTGGTTTGTCGGTGCTGTTGATACAGGTAGGTCTTTGTTCCTTAATTCTTTAGTGAAGGCACTTGTACGATATGATGCTTCCTTAGACAATCCAAGATCTGAAATCAAGTGTTTTGAACTTAAGTCCAAACCAGGCATGTGTTTGGCTGTAGCTCGCTTTGTACGTCCTATACTGTACCTGCAATGTTATTAATCTACCCTTTTTACTGTACTAACGTTAGAAACGTACAAAAACATGGTAAGACAAAATTGTAGGTTATTCTGGCTGCGGTTTTGAGGCTTGAAATTCATGGTTAGCAACTGTATTGATAGCTTCGTTTGATAAGACGTAACTTCTGGCTGTGCATTGGAACTAGTGATTGTTTTGTAAACATTTTATAGGTAGACGTGGTGCATAGTACTGTTGTATGTTATCTATGACGTAAATAAAAACCCGTTGTGTTTGGCATTTAAGATTCCTTAAAGAGTTTCTAGCAAAATGCACACATCGCTGCTTCTTAGCCAACGGAATGTTAAAGGAATGCTCCTAGTAGCTTCCTTTGAGACTGTAAATCACAAGTGAGAATGTAAAAACGACAGAAAAACTACGCTGTCTAAGTTTGGAAACATATTTTTGTTTTCAATTAGAACATATTCGATGCATGACAAGCTGAAAGCTAACCACAAACAACTATCATGACTATCGTTACTTTCTCTGCAGAATCTGTAAGAAAGATATCTACCTCGTGTTGTTAGCTTCTTTTGTCAAGAGCAAATGAGTCGAAAAACACATGTCGTGTATTTTCGACGCGTCAGTAGACTCTTTATTGTAGAACAATGGTGTCAAGAAAATTAGACGCAAATTAAACTCTGCGGAAAGTTATAACATTTTTATTTGCTCACTTTCGTTCAATGTACGATTCTGAAGGCATCGCGTCAGTAAACTCTTTATTGTAGAATAATAGTGTCGAGAAAATTGAACGCAAATTATACTCTGTGGGAAGCTGGAACGCCTCTATTTGCTCACTTGCGTTTCTGAAGACCTTTTGTATAGTACATGTACAATCAATGGCATATTTGTGTACCATTACTAACACTAGTTACATCCACACTAAAAGGTTATGCTTTTGGTGCAATTTGTGTTTTTGTCTTTGTGTTTTTCTGCGCCTGTGTGGACAGCATAATGTTAGATCTTAATACATGTATTTGGTATTTGAATAGAAGTCGGGAAAGCTACGGTAGAAGTCGATAATAAGCCTCCTATCGGTTTTCTACGGCACTGCAGCGGAACCTCAGGTTTTGATATTTCGTTTTCTGGACATGATATGATTTGGATATGATTTTTTAACTGTTGCCTAGCTCTTGGGACCAAGAGTGAGTGGTGTACTTTTTCTCTTCAAAATGTCTATAATTTAAGTAAAGAAATGTACCAGTTACTAGTACAGACTGTACTTGTGTCCCAGGGGGCGTAGTCATGTTTTGAAATCCAAAATCTGTAAAACATCTTGGATGAATTTCGCTGAGCTGACACGCCTCTTACTTTACTTTACGTAACGTAGCGTAACGTGACGTTTACGTCATGACGTATGTTGGAAAAGCTAAACGCAAGGAAGTCACCGCATGTTTTACTTGTTTTGCCACCGCCCTATTTTTTCCAACCCAGATAAGTCTAGTAACAGTAATTAACATGATAAATGACCACCAACTGATTTTGTTATCTGCGTTGCCTAGCGACAAGGGAAAACAATTTTCATAGATAAAGATTGGCTCCTTGAACCAACCGCACTACCTGTCGTGATCTATCACATTTGTCAACGCATCTCTTAAGGGGTTATAGACATATATGTCACCGTAGATATTACACTCTGGCAAGCGTATAGATCACGACCGCAGACTCTGTAGACAGAGATCACGATCTCTGCCATTACAATAGCTGATTCTACCGGTAGAGATCCCGATCGATATCTGTAGGTACGTACGTATGCATTTTTCCGTGCATGTGGATGTTCACTTAAAAGACAGAGTCAGAACTTTCAACTTCGATTCATATCCCTTTAGATCAACGGATTGACTTCAAACTCGGTATTCATAAACTGGAGACCAAAACATAATTCTAGCATCATGATCGCGATCTCTTTGAGAGAGATTCCAATCGGGATCTCGAGCTGTACAATTTAGCTCCTTGTTTGGCTACCAACAGCTTTTACCCTTCTTGTGAAATAATAAACCAGTCTAATACTACTACTACTACTACTACTACTACTACTACTACAGGCAGAATAGGCAATTCTGCCAGTTCGCAATATCTACGTTGACATATGTATACTAGTACCATTTTCAAGCAGATGTTTGGCAAGATGTTCATTATCATTGTCAAGAAAAGTACCAATATACATATTTCTGTGCCCTCCCCCTCCTCTACTCCCTCTTCCCCTAGGAGAGTGAGTTTGTTGCTATGGACCCGGCCGCCCGGATCCGGTGGCTCGGTGCGCAGTGCGGGGAGTTTGAGCGGCAGCTACAGGCCGCCGCGGTGCCGGACCTCGTCCCCAGGTTCAGGGCAGGACTGGAGGAGCTGGTGGTGGTCTGGGAACGAGAACACGGCCAGACCGGTGAAAAAGTAGACGGTGTTACACAACTTAAGGAGCTGCGAGACTGGGCAGCCTCAAACGGTTAGTACGTTATATCACGTCCGTTATCTTTTTTCGTTTAGATTCTTTATGGCGAGTTTCTTCTTATCCTGTTCTGGAGGTTTAACATCTATTAAGTTAAACGTTAAACATAATTCCACCAGGGTACATAATTCCGCCACCCTGAAAAGATACCTCCAAACAGATCTCCAACCTAACGTCCCCCAGTATAATGCACTCCTGTAACATATCTAAACTGTGCATACCTGGGATTGCTGCATTAGAGATTTTTCAAACCCTCTATTTTTCAAAGTGGCGGATTTATGTAACCCAGCGGATTAATGTTAATGGGATTTAAGTCCAACATGGGTTCTTTTTCTTACAGGAAAGCCGGCGCCAGTCTTGCATGAATTTCTCGCCACCTGTACAAAATTTTCCGTCCTCCTAAAAGACTTTCGGGAGGGAATCTTCACACCGCTTAAGGAGGCATTTCCGAAACATTCCTGTAAGAAAATAAGGAAGGTCGAGAAGAAGTTGTCAACAACCTTGACATCGTGGAAAGACCTTCTTGAAGAAGCATCTAAGGTCAAGAATAATGGTACGACCGTTGACGTAACTTCTGCAGAAAAGAAAGGAAGAACACATCATGGTTTGGAGGGTCTCGTACCAGCGTTACAGGAGAAGGCACAGCAGGCGCTAAAGTTAGCCATCAAATGGGGACGCCTGTTGGAGGACGATACATTGAAACAGGATGCCGAAGGATCAAACGACAATGTAGGTCACGTTTCCATGGCAACGGACAGTGACAAGACCGTGAAAATAAAGAGTCGTAAAGACCGAGCAGGTGGAAGCAGTCGGGCGGCAAGTTTGTCCTCCAAATCAAAACGTGTCCACAAACAAGGACAAGTGCAACACAATGATAAATCGCTAGGTGCGCCCGTGTCCGTGTCCCATGAGAATAGCACTGTGGTCAAGGGCAAGGTAGCTTCGCCAAGCAATTTGTCGAAAGAACCAAGAACTACTAGACATAGGAAACAGTCAGAAGTCACGTGCAGTTTGATACCTTCAACAAATACACCGACATCAAAGGTCCCTTTGGAGCAGAAGTCGCGGAAGGAGCAGCCAGAAATTCGACCAAACAGGCGCGAGAGTGCTAAAGCAGCAGGAAAACTGGTCAAGACGCCTGTCATTCTTGCGGAAGAAACGTCGTCCCTCGTCGTACCGAAGGGAAAACAAACAAGCAAAAGTCTGCCTTCCACACCTCTGGGGCTTTTCCTCCCTGCGGCCTACACTGGTACTGCAACGACATCACCTAAGCACCACCGCAGATCAAAAAGCTCTATAGACCAACCTCTTACAAACGATTCGTTACAAAATCCCTTGAGAAATAATCGGACTGGACAGAAACTCGACGTCAGTAAGACATCCACAGGGCAGGCGGGGACATCCCCTGTATCGGAGGCGGGTAAGACTGAAGCTCACGGGCGGGTGTCGTCTGCAGAGTACAATAGCAACGCCGGATTCAGGAAAGGCATCTCCGACCTCAAAACGGAGTTCGAGCAAATCCGACAAGACGCCTTGATGTACGAGTACAGTTTGGAGAGAGAGAGGGCGACCCACACCAAGAAACAGCTGACAGACATGGAGGCACGAAAACGAGAGATCAAGGAAAAACTCCAAGAGGAGAAGGCGATCGCCAACTTTCTGACGATCGGTGCAAACGTGGACCGCGCGAGAGACCGGGTGGTTCAGTTACAGACGGAGTTGGCCCGGGTAAACGCCAGGTGTGTGGAGACGGAGAAACGGCTACAGGAATCGTCCGACAGGACGGCGACCCTTGCCGCCGGCATCAAGCTGTGGAGTGAGAACAAGACGGCCAGAAGACTGGAACCGATCGACCGTCGCGCGTCTTGCAAAAACGGCACAGGGAGTTCGAAGGGAGCACGGCAAGAAGGGAAAGCGTTAAGACTTTGAGGATGACTTAAGGCTCGTTTTCATTTATGAAGAAATTAATTCGCTCACCAACAAAATTATTGGAATCGCCGAAATGTATGACTGAATCGCTCAGTCACTGGTCGCTTTCAACTATATCCGACCCAGTTGCTCTGGGCACGAGACTTTCTGCACGTGTGACGTCGCAATGTTCTGGACACAAGACGTTATGCACGTGTGACGTCATCAATTTGTATTGTATGCATGCATGCATGCATGTATGTATGTATGTATCTATGTATGTATGTATGTATGTATGTATGTATGTGTGTATATATGTATGTATGTATGTATGTATGTATGTGTGTAATTATGTATGTATGTATGTGCGTGTATGTTTGTGTGCATGTATGTGTGTCTGTTTATATGTATGTATGTATGTGTGTGTGTGCGTGCGTATGTATCCATGTGTGTGTATCTGTGTGTGTGTATGTGTATATGTAAGTGTGTGTGTGTGTGCGCGTGTGTGTGTGTACGTGTGCACGTATGTGCGTATAATTATGACATCTTAAGCATTTGTGCTATGGACTTGGTCCTTAGATAACCCAAGGGAGCCTAGCTAAAGAAATAAAGTATCTTAGAAATGTATCACCACAACATTTTATTTTCATCACTCACTGATAATACAGCATAACACACTACATACAACCTCGGTATTGGGACAAGTCAGATCCAATGCCAATTTGCAAATGCATACTAACATCTTCTTTCTTACACAAACCAAATTCTCTTGTAGAAAATATGATAATGATGGATAACAAGGTTATTCACTACAAAAAAATCTACATACAGTAAATAGCCGTCTGTCACCTTCCTCAGGGCAATTCTGACTGCTACTATTCTACACTGCAGCTAGATTCGCTACCAATGCGCTACTTACATGTAGCTGCGTCTACAAGCCTCATACAAATCCATCCTAGTTTCTTGTTCTGAACAGAACTGTATATACATTTTCATATATTCATTATTTTTTTCTCTGTTTCAATTAGCCAGAAAACGTTCTTTGAATTTGCTCTTTTCTTCTATATTTTAAGGCATACAGAGTCAGCTACAGCTACAAGGTCATCTTGTATATGTTACAAATAAACATAGATATGATAAAGATATTTCTACATATTTGTTAATGAGTATAATTTTTTCTCTGTTCGCTTTTATCAACAAGAAAAAGTTCATTCAATTTGCCTTTATCTACTTTTAAGGCATATACAGAGACAGCTACAGCTACACTCATGTCTTACATATACATCAATCTAAGAAAAATCCTACTAAGTATCTGTTAATGACTACAGCAAATGTTGCACATATTTTTCATATAGTGTAATAACATTGAGTTGATATATCAACTTGGCCATCATGTCAACACTAGCACAATTCTAACTCACCGATTTCACACTTCACGCAAGTAATGATGACTTGTCTCTACGGAACCATTGATAATACATGTACGTCCACAAATCACTTTATGTCGTTACGAGCTAATCTCCAAGCAGATCTACACGGTGCACCGAAAATCGTATATGCTCCAGATAAGCTCCAGTCAGCCAGATAAGCTCCAGTCCGCACCGTACGATTTTCGGTGCACCGTGTAGATCTGCTTGGAGATTAGTTACAAGCAAACAACCATCGACCAAGGCTATATCATATAATTGATATAGACTTTCCCTAGTTCTATTTTCCCTCTTCGTGTAAAGTAACAAAGATTTAACACAACATATGTTAAGAGTATTTCATCTCCTCAAACGCTCTAAAAAGTGCTTTGTATGTTTCGCATAAGCGGTAAACACACTCGTTTTGTACAGTGAAGCTGCGTAAGACCGGACTGTAAGGGTTGATCGACACTCGGATGGACCCCTACTCTTTTCGATAAGTGTGCTTGGTTTTTTAACGTGCTTGATCTGTGGCTCTCCTCAAACACGGGACCTCTGGCTTTACGTCAGATCCGAGAGAGTGTACCTAACCTCAGCTAGGTACTCATTTTCACTTGAGTCGTGTGAGGAAACTAGATGTAAAAGTGCCTTTCCCAACTTCATGATATTAGAGCCTGCTAGGGATTTCAACCCAAAACCTGTACCTTCTATGTCAACAACCCTGATCACAAGCCTACCTGGCCTGCTGCATGATAAACCCTTGGCTGAATACTTTATTTTGCTGCAATGTGCCATATGTATATTTGTGCTGAAGTGATGAACAGGCTAGGGTGCATTTATTTGACATTGCCACCACAAAGACATTCCTCCTTTTCGCTTTGACAATCCGTAGTTATTTGACGCTTTATGATGGATGAATCATCTTTGCTTACCTGGTCAGTGAATCTGTCCGTGGCAGTGTGGAACTATTGCTTTATTTCTAATTCCTTCATAACTGCTATGCTTTCCGTTATACCAATTTTGACATATAGGAAAGCGCCAGTGTAACGTCAATGGAGGATGCTTTTGTTGTTCATCGACTGGCTCTGCGTGGAGCCATTAGGGCCCTGTCACACTTGTGCGTACATTCAAGTGCGCGTGAGTTGCCCATCAACATTTCTTAAGGTTTAAGGAAAGTTTGCGGGGAAGAAGTTGTTTTCTGCGTTGACCCACCGTTGTGCAGCCTAGTTATCGAACCAAGGAAATTACTTCTTTGGCTGAAAACTCAATCTTGACCAAAAACATGTTGATACGCAACTTGTGGCGTCGTGTGGCGCAACTGTAGAGCACGCGGCTGTCAAACAATGGGTCCAGGGATCTAATCCCAGGTGCGCTCAGAGACATGTCCGAACTTGCGCCCCGACGTTGTGCCCTTGGTAAAGGCACTTAACACGACTTTCCTCACTTCACTCAGGTGTAAATGAGTACCTAGCTCATCTAGGGTTAGGGACGTCCCTCGGATAGGACGTTAAATGGAGGTCCCGTGTTTGGGGAGAGCAACACCCCGCGCACGTTAAAGAACCCACCACACCTTTCGAAAAAGAGTAGGGGCATGCCCCGGTGTGCGATGGTCCAAATCTTACAGTCCGGTCTGGGATGACATCTTGAAAAGGTGATAGTTCACCTGTTATGTCAATCCTTCCACAAAATGTGGTAAATCAAAATAAATAAATAAATAAACTCATGCGGGCTTGTACATACGCACTAGTGTGGCAGGGGCTTTAGACAGAGTCCTAAAATTTTCAGCCATTGATATGCAGGGTTTCAAATATGAGCAGATTTTGATTTAATTTGCGTTGTTACAGCTGAAAAACCAGTTTTGCGGTGTTCATGTTTTAAATCTAGATAGGTAAGGTAATTCGAGCCAGAATGTTTTATGTTTTGTAAAGTCCTTGCACCAGGACAGAAAGAAGATACGGTACGTATATAGTGCTTGCTTAGCCTCCACCAGATTCCATACGATCGCAGGGAAAATAGTAGAAATCGGCCAAATAGAGTGAATAGTATGCCAGGGGTAGTCCGCTATACAGATCCATTGATCGCGTGGAGCCTGGTAGAGGCTAGTGCTTGCTTGCATCGTAGGTTTTGTAAAAGGTATAGTTTTAATCGGTGGGACCGCCTGAGAGAAAGACATATCGGTAACCACTCGCATCCGCGCCGTGCGTGCATCGGGACTCCTTTAGCAGGCGGTCGCTGGGCGGCGAGGGAAGTGCCGAGGCTGCTTCGCCAGTACCGTCGGTGATTTGGAACGGTGTCGTCTTGTGGTGGTCATCTGTTGTCGCAACCGATGCCAGTTTTTCGATTCCACAACCCGTCAGAATTTGTGAGACATTTGACAGTGACATTCCTTTCAGGTGGCTAGGGCTGGCGCACTTAAATTGACGGGCGAGAATGGCAGGGGCATTGGAAATAAAGCAGGCTTCACACGCTTCACAACAGACTAGACTAGAGCTCAAATCAGATCCACATGGCTCTAGCAGACATTTGAGTTTGACCATCAACCACAGCATTGTACAGTCGCAGTTGTAGGGGTTTTTGTATAGTGATGCGGTTACTATGGAGGGATAGCCCAGCTCGGATAGGGAGAAAGACGCCAGCCTGTTATTTGCAAGACCGACGTGCCATAGTTGGGGCAAATGCTTCACGACAGCATCTAAGCTGACGCGCGTGATCCGGTTGTACGACAAATAGAGGGATTCTAGATTTGGTAAGTTGCGCAGAGTCCCCCAGTCAACGGTCTCGATCAGGTTGAATTTCAAGTCCAGTGAAGAGAGATTTATGAGTTCTGGAACTTCTGTCAGGTTCTTGATGCGGTTTGAGGAAGCCGCCAGACGGTTAACATCAGCCGGTACGTTTTCAGGGAATGTTGTCAACTTTAAAAACCGACAGCTCAACTTCACCCATTGAAACGTCATGCCCGTTTTGTTTGACCTTTTACAGCCTTGCGGAAAAGCGAAGCCCCCCAGACAGGCAACCCCCAAACAAAGAACGACAGTGAACCAGAGACGACTAGTTTTGCCTCGTTTTTGTGACTGCAGTTTTTCATACACTGACAACATAATGGTCTTCATTTTTCCAACTTTTCAGCCAAACACGTACGGGAATATCAACTTAAAGAGTACCCTGTGTGCCTACTTGACGACAAGGTGTTAAAGAAGAAGAACACTAAGTACTTTCTTGCTAAAGACGACAGGAAAACTTCACCTTCGATGCTGTCCTAAAACAAAACCAAGACGATTTTGTCAGCGAGCGGTGTGAATGTCAGCCTGGAAGTCTCCGTCTGCACCGGCTCCGCAGTATGAAACGCTACCCAGATAAGTCTGCAGCTGGTAGATAACGTGCCTGATTGGAATATTCATTAATTTTTCTGAGAATCTTGAATGACCATGTGAGCCATGGAAAGAAACATGAATGTTGCGTAAGATCCAACAAAGATTATTAGAAATAGTATCTCTCTCTCTTCCCCCCCTCTCTCTCTCTCTCCCATACGTACATTATGTTGATATCATACATGTACATATAGTACATCGTTGCCAAAGTAGGCACAAGCAACGAAGTCATCTCGTACACTTCGCTGAAAGAGAGAAAAAGGAAACCTTTAAGAACTAGTCATGTCGTAGAATTCTCTGTAGTTTATGGAGGTAGACTGATTTAATACCCAGTATTGACGCTCAAGGCGAAGTGTGATTAGTATCGGGTATGAAGACATGCTAAGAATATCTGACAGACCAAACAGAAGATTATATTGCTGATTGCAGTCCGTGCAGACATTGAATCAAAACAGTGTGGGTGGGAAAGTGCCACAGGCATGTCTGTCTCATGCTCAACATGCACGAGTAGTCTTGAATACCATCCTTGAGACAAGAGCTACAATCGACAAAACCAGACTTAGAAATACATGTTAACATCTTGATTTTGACGTTTATTGATCGATAGAACACTCAATAGGGCTTGATGGCCTTGAACTTCATCTAAACAATCTGCACGGACTTTAGTGCTTTATTAGCTTGAGGCTATAGATTTTTTATAGATAATATCTTGGCTGACAATGCCACCTGTGAAAGTAATCTATTAGAAAAAAGAAAAAAAATGATTATGAGAAGAGACAGAATATTAATTTGCTAACTGCTGTACGTGTCGGCATCTCAGAGAGCCTGTCTAGCTCATTGGTTACCAGAGACGTGGGCGTGAAGTGCCCGGATGTGTATCTCAAACCTTTTCACTGCCACTATGATAAGCTAAAAGTTCCGTCTACAATAGTACCACTATGTCTTGTTTACAAAACTTTTAGCTTGTAAGGGTAAAGCAGTTATCCCCTTTGAGGTGAAGCATGATGCTTTTTCAAGTAGCTAGCGGTACGGTGCGAAGCGGCTCCACTACGGCTCGCGTTTTTGGCCAAGCTCATTGGGTCATCTTAATAAATGTGTTGATAATGACTTATAATATATATATTTGACGTGCAGAGGTTTTAATCATAAGCTCGAGGCTAATGCCTAAGCTCTCTCATACACCGGGCCGCCGGCTTTACGTCCCCATCCGAAAGAACGATCCGACTGTTTTCCAATCGTGTCCAGAACCGGGCGCAAACTTGGGCCGCTGGCTCCACGGAAGTTTAACCAGATGTGGCGAGTGGCAGTGTACGCAGACCTCCACACCACGCGGACATGGAGCTATTGAGCAGCCATGTCCCTCAACTTGAATACAACTGCTGCAGCTGTCTTTTTAATGTCAACACTAACGCGCCATTTGATGCCAAGTTCTTATCCATCTAACCGAAACCGGGGGTATACATACTAGTGTATAATTGAGGTGGATACAAGTGGATATAAGTAAGGAAGTCTTCTTAGATATCAGGACAAAAGTGAGGTAAATCAAACTTACAAGAAACAATCATGAAGCTATAGAAAACTTTCATATTGAATACAGCGCCAAAGGGTTTAATTTCATGTGCTACCGACTGGAGCATCGTATGTTTGGGACTAGTATCTAAAATGTGAAAACGAGTGAACAATACCTGCCAGAGCAGACAGAAGATTACATTACTGGCTGCACATCGTGATGAAACGTACGCCTTAAGGGCAGATCGGTAGCCATTTTAACCTTCAGAAAATATCTTTTTTTTTTTACTACTCTCCAAGTTTTCGATGAGGGGGGGGGGGCAGATTATTTACGTTTCCTTCCCCCCAAGAGCTAAAAATCCCGGCCACTTCTAGCCCCCCCCCCCCCATCGAAACCTCTGCTTGGAGAATACTTCTTTACTAGTAAGGTTGCAGTCTTCGTCTAAGATTGGCTTCTTAAACTTTCCCTATGTGACTTCGATAGCGGAAAACTACGACCATAGTTACCGTTTTTGCTGTGATGCATGGTGAAAAGGTTACCATTCTGGAGGAACTCGACAACGGTCCCATGTTCATATCTTTAACAAAATGTATTTCCATTTTTGCACCGCCTGCTTTCATAGTATCTAATGTGAACATGAAAATATAAACCCGAAGCTCTGTTGTTCTTCGTTGTATTCTGCTAGCCTAATGGCAATATTGGTCTTTAGGATTCACAGCCATTTTCCTGTGATTAGCTTGACCTTGATAACCATCTATGATGAATTGTCTAAAACCAACAACAAGAAAGCTAAGTATCACATCATCTGTGTCTTTTGATGTAAATGATATGTACACATGTGCAATGGTGTATGGTGAGGGTCTCCCTGCCTATATATGTGAGGAGTAGCGAGCTACTTTCATCATTAATTGTAGCCGGCCCGCTCTAATTCAACGTTAAGCGTTGTCGGTGAATCCTTCGCAATTGGTTGCATTAATTCTACGTTTGTTATCCCGAATTCATCGTTAAGCTTTATTGACAGATTAACCGCATCGCCAAGTCGGGTCGACACAGGATTACCCAAAAGACAACGAATATATTACAATGGAACAATCCAATGAACTCGTTCCCAAAATCTTAATTTCGCAAGGACATGTCAATTTACTACTCTCCAAGCAGAGCTAGGGTTTCGGCTGGTTTTTAACGTGTTTTTAGGCGTTTTTGTCATGCCTTCTACTTTGTCATCGTTTTTGTTGTGTCGCAAACCCAAGTTTGCGACACAACAAAAACGATGACAAAGTAGAAGGCATGACAAAAACGCCTAAAAACACGTTAAAAACCAGCCGAAACCCTAGCTCTGCTTGGAGAGTATCAATTTACCGCTAATCGATGTACGTGTCGGTCCTCCTGGATTTACCGTTAAGCGTTGATAATCTTTGCCAGGTTCCCCCCATGCAGACCCTCGTGTGTTTTTGTAAAATCACCTCGGGGCGGTCAAGAGTGGTATTGCATGTAAGGTGTGGGTACAGTGGTTGTCTGTAATGATTCATTGCGCAATGTCTCATCACCGCTGTTACTTGGTACGTCACTTCCGTTTCCGGCACGTTCACGCCTGAGCAACTCCTACTCGACGAGTCATTTATCGTCCGTTTTGTCTGTGGTCTAAACGTCCTGGCTATTGGCGCCCATTTCAGGTAGGTTCAACATATTGTTTCTGTCAGAAATTATCGAAAATATCTTCTGTTATACTACTAGAGGTGCGATTGAGTCTTCTAGCGTTAAGGAAACACAGTCTGTTTAACAGAACAACATTTGAGAAGCGATTTGTTGGACCTGAACGTTCAAGGTGTGTTTGTGGGAATGTTCGGATCGCAGTGTGTATTTACATACCGATCCCAATTAGCGATGAGGCTATAGCTTAAGGCGTTAATCGCGTCTTGTTACTGGTAATATTTCTGTCGTTTCTTTTTATTGAAACGTCACTGTCACGTAGTTTATCACGTATTAGATATTAATCTACACGTTACGTGTAACTCGTAAGCCTAAAACGTCCCACTGGCAATCGTTCTGTCGCGACAGACCCCTTTGGGAAAAGTGCTTAATGGAGTTTAATCGGCTCGGCTCAGCCAGTTTAACAACAGCGAGATAGCATCGGTGACCTTCGCGACTCCGCCCACAGCTAATTCTCCACTTTTCATCGCTTCTAACAAAAACACAGACTGATAGAAAGACTTGTAAATCACGAACTAGAATAGTGTTAAAGTCTAGTCGCTCTGAATGTAGTGTTCGCGGTAAATCTAACACTCGGTATTGAGAAATTCATAAAAAGGTGAAGCGCTGAGATGTTTTACGGTTGGATGGATTTGTGCTGGCAGGTTTTTCTTCTGCTTGGTGAATTATTCACGGCGAACAAAGCTTGTCGTCGACAGGTGAAAGGTTAGCTGATTCTTTGGCACACCTTTTCACCCGTCATGACGAGATGGCCTGGGGGTGGAGGTGATCAGTGACGCGTTATTTATCGGCTGTTTGACAAAAACAACATCAACAGATCGGAATGGATATATGGAAGGCGTGGATAATGTATGTACTTAGGAGGGATATATATATATAATCTTCCTAATATCATAATCGATACTACAACTATGTCCTGAGGGGTTAGTGATCAGTGACACGTTATTTATCGGCTCTTTGACAAAAACAACAGATCGGAAAGGCGTAGATAATGTATGTAGTTGGGAGGAAGATACTTAGTATTAGGAGTTGTCATTTTGATTCAAATTGGTAAACATCCAATATGTGACGTACACATATTATCTGCACAATGATATAACAGATTGTATATATACTAAAGAAATTTTGTGAATAATCTACAGTAGCTCTGAATAACCACAGAAAATGATAGTTGGAATTCATTTAATGACGGGAGATTTGATGCCATTTTTCACCGGGCCATAGCTGGATATCATGGACTATTCCTCAATAACTTTCAATACATGAATACGCAGTCGCTACGTTTTATAAAGAGTATTTTGTTACAATATCTAACAATAAGGCAACTTGTCGCCGTCAAATTCAATGTCAGAAATGAATAAACACATAATGATGACACAAATGATTTATGTGTCAGAAGTAAGCGGCAACATTGATTATACAAATATGTGCATGGTTACATGACATTTGTAAACGGTTACACAGCCCACATTCAATATTTACGTTAGCCCATGTATTTTTCCAGCCTGGGGTCTTTACTAGTCTAGTTTTAGTTGGCAGGAAGCGAACGTTGGAGAAAAGACAAGCTAAACATGGCTGGATCTAAAAATTTGATACCGACGGTTGGGGATAGCTAGAGCTAACAAGTTATGAGAGAAACGTGTCACAGTTGTTTGTTTTTAACCTGGTTGCGTCACTTTTCGTCAAGCTAGTTTTGATTGATTGATTGGATAGCTCAATTAGCATGGATAAAGATGAGTGAATGGAATTCTTTCCGGAAGATAGGGCCATACCCTGACTACTACATCGGAATGTACATTAGATTTATAACGGCACCGCCATATGCTGAGACGCGTTAGAAATTACTTTACCAAAGCGCTGGATTTAAGGCATTATCCACGTCTCCACCCGCCTTTCCTTTCCGCCCTCATACATTGATTTCATTGGATGTAAAACCATGGGAAGGTGATTTGATTAGTAACGATTTGGCGGGTAGATATGTTTCTAGGAGGTAGACTCATTCGATCATCGTCTGGAGGACATCCTTAAAACATCCACCGTTGCTGTTACGAGGTTGTTAAAGGGTTTTCCCTATACCCAGTGTCACTATTTTTGTATCAAACCACGCAGTTCTGATGCAAGTCTGAACGAGGTAGAATTTGGCCCAAACATGATTTTTGTTACCCCCCTCAGCACACCCCGCATCCTGGGAAGTGTACATGCACACCACATCCTGATACTACATATAATCACGTGTTGTATGCGTGGCATAACCTGCCGATTGTCTTCCAATTCTATGACTCACCGTGATATACCTTATTTAAAACGTAAAACACGATGTTCTTTTCACTGGTACTGTGCATATGCATATATTTACCTTACAAAAACAAAATGTTTTCACCAGGCACCACAAAAATAAGAGAAAATACGTTAAATGGCGTGAATTTAAGTGGCTGTTTGTTACATATTTCAGTTTGAAGGATATGGTTTTGATGGGTGCGTACTATATACCATGTATGTTGAAACAAGGTGTAGCTAACTAGGGTCGTTGGCTCTATGGTAGATCACAGCATCAGATTGGTCGCTTTAAATTTTAACGGCACCGGGTTGGGAACCGTATGTCTTGGTTTTTCTCCGGATGTTCGTAAATTATAGGAAAGGTTCACGTGTCATCTAAAATAACACAATATTCTTGATTTAAACTGCGTTCATCTGCGTTTTCAACTAAGAAACAACACCAGTTTTTGTAAGGAGTGAGCAATCCACCCTTTCGATATCATATACGTCAGCAACATACATCAGAAATTCTATTGGAAACGGGAAAGCCATAGATCAGACTTTCTGTAACTTCTGACTGAGACACGTGCTCCATTTGTATCTAGTGACTGTTCATTCCTTGACGAAGCCTGGTGCTGTTCAGTCGATAATTTGGGTAATTCCCATTTAAGTCTCTATTGTGTTGAAATTTATAGTTAATCCTGTTCCAGAATGGCTTGTTAGAGAAATCAATTTAACGGATAGTTTAAGTCTAGTGTTGCATGAAAGCGTGTTGAACCGAGATCAGCATAATATAATTAGAAAATAAACTCAAACTCATTGAGGCAAGACAGGGCAATGTTGCAAGTAATTAAGAAGAAATTGTTTGATGTAGATATTGTGCGTCATGAACGCACGAGCTGGAACATGTAATTTCACACTTGATGAGTTGTGTGATTAGTGTTTGTATTTTGGAATGTCAACAGACTTTCCATTGCGTGTATCAGGTTGACAATGACAGGCTGCACATCATGGCGGTTGTGCACAAGACGGTTATGGTGGACTGTTGGCATCATGTTATGGCTGGTATTGTCACAGGTAAGTAACGTCATGTACTTAAAATCTTTTAATTTTTTCTGGGACGATTTAAGCTTGTCTAACGCTTTAAAGGTTGTCAAGGTGGGATAATGATTAGTAGTGGGCGTTGTGAAGATATGAAATATGGCACGTGCATTTTAGTTGAGATTAACGGTTTGTTTGCAGTTTAACGTTGTGTAGGATTTGTTTTGCTCTTACGCTTAATTTCTGAGCATTTTGTATCAAACCGTCCAAGTGTGAAGTTCTTAAAATACCACAATAAAGCAAAATAAGGATAATATGAAATTTGATAATTTTTGCCTGACGGTATATGCTATGGTAAATCTTTTGCAATATTGTATTCCCCAGGCCGCGATATTTCTTACGGCTGGCTCCCTCCGAATAGCAATATTGGACTGTCTTAATATTATTCCTCTTGCACATACAGACAGTCGCACAGCGGTGCCCCTCGCCGTGCCAGTGCTCGACAGCGGCAGAAGGTCTGAAGGTAGACTGCAAAGACAATGAGTTACCGACTGTACCGCGGAACATCCCGGACAACACAGCAGTTCTCCTCCTCCTGAGGAACGGCATCTCCAGAATTCCGGCTGGTAAGGGTCTTTTGCCTAAAACGTAACACCGTCTATGCAATGATAGTGGTTCTACAAACCAGTTTTACAAAATGTCTAGCAATAACAGTCCTTAGAACTATAAATATGTGCGTTTTACTGTATTGTTGTCTTCAGTTTAACTCATGGTCAGTCCATCAAACATACGAGTGTTAAGTTACAGTCAAACCTGTACAAGTGACCACTTCTACATTAGGAATGAATGAATGATTTCATTGCACAATAATAATTCATTAGGACCACATGGTCAATACACAATGCACAAACATTAGGAATCCTGTCTGTGGTGACCACCTGTCCTCATAGACCAGATTTCATCGGCCCCTGAGTTGTCTCCATGGGCAGTTTTGAGTGTATCAGCGTTACGATGCTACATGTTGGAGCCTTGAGAATATTTTGTCCTATTATCTAGGCACGTTTTCGCGGCTTGCCAGACTTCAGAAGCTCAACCTGAAGTACAATCAGCTGACATTCCTTGTGGCAGATGCCTTCCTAGGGCTGAACAGGTAAGCATCCTATTAGATTCTACCGTAGAATAGAGGGGAGAGGCGACTGTATTTGACAATGTGCTCTTCCTCCCCTTTTTTCTCCACCTCTATTATTCTCCTTGATAAAACATGTTCATGAACAAATAAGGAATCACCTATTTTTCGGACAAACCTCAGCTTCCACAGTGTACCGACCCTCTACTTTGTACATGCACATTTACAGAATTTGTGACTCCAGGATTTTGTCAAGGGCGAAGTACATGTCGCCTCCCGTGTCGTTTAAACATGCGTCTAATTTTCCCTTTATGACGTCCTATATGTGACTGTTAAAGGTTTTTGGCCTGGATTCTCAAAATTTGCATTAACAATTGAATGTCAAGATCTTTTCTAAATTTGATAACTCCATCTTTTGATAAAGAACCTCCCACAAGCAAATGGGTATAAAAATTCAATACAAAGTTTCGAATAGCCTAACAACCTCCTCGTTGATGATTCAAATTAATCACTCTAATATTCACCTGTCCAGCCTACAGGATCTAGACCTGTCGAACAACCGGATTACGGCAATAGACGTCCGGACATTCCGGGCCGTTCCGGCACTCCGGAAGCTGAACCTCTCCCGGAACCGGATATGGCACATGACGGCGGAAACCTTCACCGGCCTGACGTCACTTCACACGCTTCTGCTGGCGAATAATCAGCTACCAACTATTGGAAGAGGTAAAGGAGAAAGAAAACGTCTAATAACCATAATGATGTACAGAATCATGATTTATATGTAACCTGTCTTTTCATTTTAGTTGCGTTTTTCTTGAATAAGCTACCTCACAGTGTGATGTATTGTGGTACACTATATAAGGCCACACCAAGTTAATCTTATGGATGACATCCGCGCGCGCATTGATTTTCGCCTGTTGTCAAAAAAAAAAATCACCTCCTCCAAGCCTACACAGAACTCCGGAACTTGCCGACTTAGATTGCCGCAAAAGGCTAGCATTGTGCCGGCTTATCGGAAAACTGGGGGCGTATGTGGATTGGTATGCCATCGATGTTGGCTAGGGGGATTTTGCGTTTGCACAGTTGTACGAGAGGATCGCGGCGGCCATGCAGCGAGTATCGCCAAGACAATTTCAAACACGACCTATCCAGAGTGGCTCTCACACGTGTCTTTTGCAACAATGAGAGACATGGGAGAGGAATTGAGGGATTGGCAGAGGGATTTGTGAGCGTAAACCATGGAATGCTTAATATGGAGTTCAATGCCATGTATGCTGAAACTGCCCTTATGGGTGTATATGAGTATTCTCATCACAGTCATATATCATCCACAGTCCTCGGAGCCAAATACCTTCTAATAGTCTGCTATAATGAACAAGACAACCTACATGTACCTCCTACAAACAAACTGTGTTCTGTGGTTCAATTCGCAATACCAGCTTTGTACTAGTACTAGTTGCCCTGTGGTTTAGCAGCATTTTTTTTTTGCTGGATTTTTCTTTTTTCGCCCGCGCGCATTAGTTTTGGGGTCTCCAGAGGATGTCATCCATAAAATCAACCAAAGTTGGTGTGGCCTAATGCATATAGACAAAGAAAGCCTCAAACTTAAACCTTAGACCACATTGCATGAAGGTATCATACTGCACATGCGCACTTGGAACTGTGAAATGACTTATTGTAAGTCTTTATATATCCGAAAGAAGTCCCCCTCTACCAAAAATGTATGCATACGTATAACAGTGCAGAAAATAATATTGCTTGACAACTAGTGCGTATTTCATTCTTTTTACTGTGCTCAGGTGCTTCCCAGTACATCGGCTGTTTTGAAGACACCGCGGATGACCGAGACTTCCCGGTCAGCCTGACCCACCGGTACTCCCTCAGCCCCGCCAGCTGCGTGGAGACCTGCGCCGCCATGGGATACAGATACGCCGGGCTACAGGATGGTATCATGGTAAGATATAAACACACAGACACACAGACAGGCACACACACACACCTGCGCCGCCATGGGCTACAGCTACGCCGGGCTGCAGGATGGTATCATGGTACGCTATAAACACACAGAGACACTGACAGAGACACCCACACAACACACCCACACCCACGCACACGCACACACACACGCACACACACACGCACACACACGCACACACACGCACACACACGCACACACACACACACACACACACACACACACACATGTACACACACACACACACACACACACACACACACACACACACACACATACTGTGTGGAGAACTGTGCCGCCACGGCCTACAGCTACGTTAGGCTTCAAGATAGTAAGATTTAAGATATTTTTGGCGACACCGCAGGGAAGGAGCCGATTAGGAAATCATTTCTAAAGAGATGATGTATTAAGTTAGTTTGTTGATTGGCTTATTTCTTTGCTTGTAATCAACGTCATTAAAGAATGGCTATGATGGATTTCGACTGGTTTTGGGCGCTTCAACTCGTTAGAGTATGATTATGTATGTATGTATGTAACTATGTATGTATTGGGCGATAGGTAGGCCTTGCAATTGGCTTAGACATTAAACACGGACAGTCTTGTCTTTGTTGTTGCTGTGCCTTTATCTAACGTTGTTGTTGTTCTGCGTATATCTAACATTTATCTATACACTTAGATACATATAGAAAGACGTGTCCTCTTTTCAATTTTTTGGAAAAGACCTTGTACGCCGAATGACAGTTACTCAAGCAACTGGATAAAACTTGAAAACAGTTTCCAAATTGTATCCAGTTGCTCGGGTAACTGTCATTTGGTACATCGTGATTCCTGGATATCTAACCTTCATCAATACAAAGACAATCTGTATCTCTCCCTGCAGTGTCTGTGTGGACACCGGTTCGGGAAGCACGCGAAGCTGGACGAGTCGGAGTGCGGCGGGGGGTGTTCGGGCGGGCTGCCGAGCGGGTGTGGGGGGAACCTGCGGAGCGCCGTGTGGGCCACAGGACCACGTACGTGTGTCTAACCTTATATCTGTATTAGTGTTAGTCTAGCCTGGGATCAAAACTCTTATATCTTCAGAGTCTCTTTCCTCTTCGCGGCAGCTATGATAGGTTCAGATGCCTACTAGTATAACCAATTAAGATCGTTTGTGAATTATGTTGGGATACACAAGGTCATGGTGCCACTTCATGAGTATTTCCATTCATTATTGCTTTGCTGTCGTTTATAGCGTTGTTCAGCAACCTTCCGGCGCTGGATAGCATCACCCTGCACGGTAACCCGTGGTTCTGCGACTGCCTGCAGCACGGCCTGGTCTCTTTTGTGAACAACAGGAGCAGCGAACAGCTTGGAGGCAGTCCGACGTGCGCAGGCCCCCCGGCGGTACAGGGGACACCGCTACTGAACCTGACAATCGCCGACTTACAGCGACAGTGCGCCACTTTCCCACCACCTACAAATGCCAGTAAGGAATTATTTTTTTGGCGACGCTTTAGGGGCGAGCCTTGTGGTAAAGTATTGTGTGCAGTCTGCAAGAATCCTAGGAATTGTACAGGAATGTGTCCACAGGAATTTGTAGTCCAGTATGTTCGGAATGATCGTCCACAGTGGTCGAAAGTGGGCCATCCAGGCCCCCTGGGGGCATTGTCCTAGAAAACCAAGAGAGTCAGACAGTTGATCACTTTTCCTTGGATGCTTGGTAGAAAAACACACATTTTTCTTCTTACCCGGGAAGACAGGAATATTTATGTACAATTATTTCTCATCCTTGTAATCATCTAACCTTTTTGTTACACCAAATAATAGGCTTATAAAAACATTTCTTTTTCAATTAAGCTACAATTTTCATTACATCCGTAAAACAGGAATTGTGTAGATATGTAGAGTGATATGTTTAGGTGAGCTGGATAGATTTCAGTAACGCTACTCTGTCCACAGCACCAACCGCCGCTCCAGTGACGCCACCTTGCGCCCATCCCCAGAAGGACATGCGGTACCTGAGAGTGATGGTGGCCGCCATTGTCGGCTGCTTCCTCATCATCATGAACTTGGTCTTGATCCTCGTGTGCGTCTTCCTGTCCAGACAAAGGTCAGTCTTTTTCATAAGACATTTGATACATTCCTCTCTTAAGTACGGAAAAGGAAAAACATAACGTTTATTTGATGTCTTCAGCTGATTTATCCAGTCATCTTTTTCGTCGGAATGATTGCCAATGGTTGGCATCAGACCTATGAAATGAATATTGACTTTACACAAAGTATTTCAGTAGCATATCCATTTTCATATATTACAAGAAGAAATTCTTTCTTTGAACGTAGGTTGAGATCTAACTAAAAAGAATTATGATTATTGTTGTTCATTGCCGTTTTGATTTTTAAAAGTTTTCTATGTTTGTAGGTAATCAGCATCTTTGATTTGAACTATTTTAGACCAATCACATATATAGCAAAAATCTTAGTTACGTTTTTCTATCGCAGCTACCGACGCGCAACCCGCTACAACAGAGCCGTGGGCAGTGGGAGGAGAATCAACAACTTCAGCCGGGAGAGGAAAGGCGCCGGCCTCCTACCTGACCTGACCTACACGCAGACCTCCGACGTCCCGGATGTAGAGAGCCAACACGAGGAAAACGACGAGTACGACGACTACGCCACGGTGGTGGACCGACTCCTGCGGGAACCCCCCACCCCTGACACGCCCCTGAGCCCGCCATACGCCGTACCATTCAATGCTAAAGTCAACAACATACGTGTAGACGCTCCCAACAACAACGCAGACGCCGACAGGCAGAAAATGGTACCGGGGCGCAGCACCTTCCTCCCGGTTCACCATTTCGACTCCGCGGGTGACATCACAGACTCAGACACAGAAAGAAGTTCACCCGAGGGTATGAACAGTGACATTTCGCCCGAGCAGCTCACGAGAAATTCAAACAGCGGTTCGTTAACGAACAAACCGGCGTTTCCCACCGTCTGTGCCGATGATGACCACGACTACAGCGAAGTTCTGGACGCCACTGATGCCGAGGACACGGAGACAGTGACACAGACACCGCGGGAGGAGGTGAAGGAACAAAACCGTACTGATAACACTGAGGACCATGACTATGACGATCCACCGATGGAGGACTTACTGTGATTAAGGCATAACAAGGAAGCAAACACCTGCTAACAAATATATCTTCGTACCAATACATTCTGAAGTGTATGAAGATAATAAAATGGATAGTTTATTGTACAAATGAAACAAATGATTGCTTTCAGGCCTGACTCCTGGTTGAATTAATTTCATTGTTGATGTCGCCTTTTATCTTTATGCTCATGTCTCAAGATTCTGCGCAACATATTATCATTTTGCTACAGCGAAGTATGCGACTGAATTGGTTTAACTAGCTATCCATAGGACATCACACATGTCTGGCGCTTGTGATATGGACAGAGAAATTACTTGATATACAGTGCGTGGAATTAAAATGTTGAATAGTACAACTAACTTAAAAGTTTTACAAAATCAAAATAATATTGCAATTGAAAAACGGTTGTTACGGTTTGCATATTGTTACATCAATAAAAAAGCCTTTTATCTATGGTATTTTTCTCGTGATCGTTCTTTCAACTTGAAAAGTCATGTCGAATTTCTAGGACACACTAATGAAAGTGATAAATGTCATTTTTACTGGATGCACGGTAACGTCCTATTAGTTATATGGTTTGAAAAAACTACATCTCTTCTATGTAAATATATACTCTTGTGTATTTATCATTTGGGAACTCTAAAACCAAATAACGACCACAAAATGTCACATTCCCCCTGCCCTTTGTTAGTGTAACATTCCACACGGGGAATCCCCCTTTCCAGGTGTACCTGTGCAGCAGCCGATCGCGAGGTTACACTTGGGGACTTCCGCGTTGGTGGACGCAGTCGGGATTTGGTCATTGTTACTTTTACCTGCTGTCTGAAGGTGACGGCTGTTTTTACGGCAACAAGGCCGCTATTCTTCTCTTCACTTCACTCCAGCGGTACTGAGGGCAACATTGACTTCCGAGGAAGACTGAAAAGGTGTGTAAATGCCCATTCGCCGCTAGAGTCAACAATATACGCGCAGCCGTTCCGAGTAACAACGCAGGTGACAGATAGGAAACGGTACCTACAAAGCAATGGGGAGTTAACATTTGTGACCAGTCGCCATGACATCTGTTAAGGGATTTTTCCAAATTTCCAGGGTACAATATTAGAATTCGAACCCATGTACAGCAAGGATTCACAATGTCATTTGAAAGAGCATGCTTGTACATTTCAGTATTTGTCAGTTGCCCACCCGATATCCAATGACAACATCAACAAAAGACCCCTTTCTCCCCTTACCGTTTTGTCAATGTAACCTACCAACCAGGGTCAACAAAACGTCTATTTCAAGCAGAACAGGTGAGATCACACATGGAAAGGCCTTCACTTTCGGCAGTGCCAGACACAATTTAGAACAGTAGCTTTTTCTCGATAAATGTAGTCGTTTGACATCAAAAGGCCGGTATTCTTCACTCGTGGTAGTACTAAAGACTACGTAAATCCGAGAAGATTAAAAGGTATGTACACGCTGCTTTTGTGTCCCAATGTAAAAGTTAGTATGTAAAACACATTGAATATGATTGATACTGTCCTGTCTAGCAGATATTAGTAAAGAGTCGAGGATATTAAGATATTCGACGTCTTAGCACGAAAGGCATTTGCTTTTAAAGCAGAGGTAACTTTTGGCGGCAAATGCGTTGTATATCTGACTGATGTGGCTGTCCTTCCGAGGCATTAAGAGGAGAGGGGTATCTGATGGTTCACTTTTGAGCTTACACCGCTCGTAACCAGCTGTGAAATGAAATAAGATACTGATATCACTGAATAGCGTTAGTTACTTTTGGGCTCGATCCTCAATTCCAGGTTTCCTAGACATTTTCTTACATAGCAAGAATGTGAAGATATCCTTATTTTCCTACGTCTTTGAGCGTAAAACCAACTGTAAATGAAACGAAAATCCATCCACCCCGCGGTTCGCCAATGTAATGTCCCAGAAGAGACCCCCTTCCCAGACGACCCCGCGCGACAGGTGAGGTCACACCTGAGGACTTCCGCATTCGTCACAGCGATCTCAAGCTGGTATGGTTATTCATACCTACAACTAACATGACTAAGTCGAAGTTGGAAAGCGTTTGTATACCAATAATGCTGCTGTCGTTTACTCTTTGTGATACCGAATCGATGGCAACACCGACTTAAGAAGACTAAGAGGTGTGTTTAACGGTTGGTTATATTCGCAAATGTTCTCAACAAAAACACGATACTTCGATAATTCTAAGTGTTCAATGTTGGAGACTGTTATATAAAAGAAGAAGAATAAGAATATACAACTCACAAGCCATTACCATGAGCACCACAAGAAGCTACCGTTAATTGGAAGGCAGTGTTTGAGGTAATACTTTGTTTATCCGACAGCATTTCCTCTGCAAACAACCACGTACTTGTAGTTGTATGTTGGAAGGGAGGGTCAACTGAAGTAGTCACAGGCAAAACAAAAAGGTACAGTTTACTGTCTCTGCTGTGGGACAGAATATGACAGACATGAGCTACGTTTTTATAGAAGGCACTGCTGTTATCCATGAGAATACCTGGCTGGATAAAAGAACCAATCGGGGTTAGATAGCAAACTTAGGACTTAGCAAAAATACCTCATGGAGGGGGGGGGGGGCAGGCAGGGGAAAACAGGTGGATAAATGCGCTCACAATAACCGTTTATATAAAACGTTCTTACATTGATTCAAATAGAAGTTGTTTTTAAAAATAATGCCTCTGCTCTTTAATTTGCATCAATAGTTTATGGGCTAATGACTAGCGCATAGATCGAAAAATTCTATCTACAAAAGTCTACAATGGGCGTGTTACCTCCTGGATTACACATAGACAAATGCCTCTTAGTAACAACACTGTCTCAATCAACATATTGTTTTCTCCTTTCTTTAAAGGTTGGTTTGGAGTTAAAATAGTAATAGGTCTGACATCAATATGACCAGCCTGGCAGACAAGTTACAGAACCTGGAGTTGTGCCTCGAAAGTCGCCATGATCAGGAAGTCAGTTATGGGCGGGCACTGAGAGAAGCAATTGCTTGCATGGATCTCTTCATTGAGGTAGAAGTCCTGAAAAGTCTTGGCGACCTGCATCTTCAGAAAGGCAAGCTTGGCAAAGATTCAGGAGAGATTGACAAGGCTGCTGCCCTGTATGCTGCTGCCCTACTGCGCTGCAAGGATCGCGACATGGGACAAACACTGGAACATCGCATCGACTACATGGAGAAACTCTCCAGACAACTGCTGCAGGGGTACACTCCACACTATCGGTGGTTGTCATCGGACTACTGGGGTACTGCAAGCAGCAATGTCTTAAGGGTGGCAGAGATTTGTGACAAATTAGACAGAAGTAACAACAAATCCCAGTATTCCGTTGAGGAGACTTACACAGAAACATTAGTGACCGCAATAGAAAATAGTGACATGTTCTTGGAACTTGAGGTTTTGAAATCTCTTGGAGATTTCTATCTTGAGAAAGGCAGGAAAAGCTCTGATGAAACCCGGTTCTCCAAGGCAGCTGCCATGTACGAGAAAGCCCTGACGAGATGTGAGGATCCTGAGACTAAACAGACTCTGCACCATCGGATATGTTATGCAGAGAATATCAAGGAAGCAGTGAAAATGGTGAGTTTTAGATAATATAGCTGTTATGCGTGTGCCTTTCAAATACCGCATGGTCAACTGTGTAGATACCTACATATCATGAATTAGTGAGAATTTGATGTGAAAAGGAGAATGATCAGTTGCTAGAGGATAGATTTATTTGGTAGGAGATTGATACTACATAAAATGATAGGAATTGTAGAAGGGTGCGGCGCATAGAAATGTTGACTGATCATGTTCATTTAAAATGATAATCTTGCAGCGGCCACCATCAAATGAATCCAGACCGGGAGAGAGAAACTCACCCATGGGACACCAGTTTGGAAACATCACAAGACCCGAGGACCATCCTCCTCCTCCCGACATACCAAGGTTGGTATACCTTATGTCAACTTCATAATCGAATAAGGTGGTATTTGAATAATTGGCATTATGGTAGTGATAAATAAACGATGGTACTTGTAAATCTCAGGAATCTAATATTTGCAGCATTTGGAAGCTAAGGTAAACATTATTTGATAAAGAGATGCAAACCAGGGCCTGATTTGCATATCAGAGGAAATACTACAATAGCCTTCTTTGCTAAGGTATGACTTTCAAACTTTGAATAACGTGTTATATGGATGGATTAGATGATCAACTGATAGAATCAATCCAAATTGGGACCTTATTAGCATGATCGTGGAGAAAATTTACAATATGTCAGTCGTAAATGTTAACATCATTTTCCGATGAATTGTGGTCGTGGAACTCTAGTTGCAAAAATGTTTTGCTTCTTTACAGAATGGCTACAGGGGAGGGTAAAGTCTCAAACGCCAGCACCGCAGCGCAGGAAAATGATGACAGGTTTGTGAGTTACTTGTATCAGTGCGCGAAAAAGGACGTATTCTTATTCCTCATATCGACGTAGCCATTACATAATGAGCAATGTTTTGACATCTGAAACATTGTACATAATATATATATATTTTTAGCTTGTTTCAATTTTTAACCTTCCAATATCTATGGTAACTGAAATAGTTCCCGTCGATTCAGTGACGTTTTACCACCCCAACTTACATACGATTCGTATGACAAATATACGAAGAGATTCCCATTTATCATATTGAGACATTCCTCTTCTACAGCACGTATGAGGAACACCTACAACAGGGCTGCCAGGCCCTGCAGACAGGGGACCTGGGCAGGGCAGAACAAAGCTTTGCGACCGCGCTCAAGTCTGTTCACGTCAAAGGTAAGTCTTTTGTCTAAATGTTACAAGATTTTATTACTTCTAAATGTTGCAAGATCCTCGGTTGTTGTCGACTAACAGCATTTTGGGTACTGAAGTGTTCTTTATCAGTAGAACTAAATTCATTTAGATAATTACTTACATACATACAGATTTGTAATATTTGTCAACAAGACGAATACAAGACTAGAACGATTGACGACCACTCTCTATCTTTTGTTCCAGGTCAACACAGAGAAGAGGCTGAGCCTCTATACCGATTGGGTGACGTCTACCTGAAGAGAGGAGTGCAGTCAATAGATGGGGGTGATTTCACCAAAGCTGCAGCACTCTGTAATGCAGCACTGGTAAGATTGAAAAGAGAGGACATAGAAGAAGCAATCCAGGACATAACCCAATCATTTGTCAAGCATGTGCTGAATATCGATAAGAAGGCAGAAATCAATGATGCAGAGAAACACAAATTGATGTTGAAGAAGGATCGAGACTATGTAGAAAGAGAAATCAAAATGGTTGACAACAAAATAGATCCTTACAGTCTTGATGATGACGACCCTGAGTTAAGAGAAGTGGAGGGGCAGAGAGTGGAAGCGATCAAAATACTGTTTCAGACAATTGTTCACCAACGAAACACGTTTATAGCCGGGCTTATAGATGAATGCATAGAGGTCATGGGCCCCCCTCCTTGTAGGTATGCTATGGTCGGCTTGGGTTCACAAGCCACAGGATTAGTAACACCATACTCTGATCTGGAATTTGCTATTTTGGTAGAGGAGGATACTGAGCATAATGCTACGTATTTCCGCAACCTCACTCATTATCTGCATCTCAAAGTTATCAATCTGGGAGAAACCATTCTCCCAGCCATGGGGATCAAGTCTTTAAATAACTTCTACTCAGACAACCCACTAGATAGCTGGTACTATGACTCGGTAACACCGCGCGGGTTTTCATTCGATGGAGCCATGCCACATGCATGCAAGACTCCATTGGGTAGGGGTGAAAAGGGGAGGAAAACAAAAAGCGAACTTATCCAGACACCAAGTAATATGACCAAAGTTCTTCACGACGACTTTACTTTTCATTTAAAGAAAGGCTACCATCTGGCTAGTATACTGGGAAATGTCTCGTTGATCACAGGAGAACAGGGCTTGGTGGATGAGTACATGTCTCTTTGTACTCAACAACTTCAGGAAAACAATGGGAAAATTCTTTTGGAAATGGCAAACACTAGTCTAACCGAGAATGCACCAACGTTTCAAGTCAAAGATCTAACTGCCAGGCTATTGAATGTAAAGAAAGAAATGTATCGATTTTCAAGCCTTGCGGTGTTCTGCTGGGCGCTACTTCATAACATGCAGCCAACCACAATCTGGGAGACAATTCAGGAGCTGAACAACGGCGGAGTCGTCAGCAATGAGAACGCGCATCATTTGATGGTGCTGGTAAGTATCTCAGCAGAACTGAGGCTGCGAACATACATGGGCAATGGTGGTCAGGTGGAAAATATGTCGGTCTTATCGTCACTGTCGAAAGATACAGACATTGGGGTGAAATTGAAGAAAGTATTTTACTTCTCAAATACCAAGCAGCTCCTGAGATACTATTACAGGGCAAGGCCGTTGAAGCACTTTATTTCACAGCTGTCCGGCAGTGAGCCTGAGGAAGCACCGTCAATCTTCTTCAATAATTCTTCAGAACTTAAAGCAGAGGTGTACGAAAGTCTGTGTGATTACGAAAATTTTCAGATATACACGGATCAAACACTCCAGAATAAACTTGTAGAACATGGTGAGAACACTGCACATCCTGACATCGCCCGGTCACTAAATAAGTTAGGTACCGCTTGGACAAAACTAGGTGATCACAGAAAGGCTGTTGGCTATTATGAACAGTCACTACAGATGAAGCACCACATTTATGGTGAGGACACTGCACATCCGCAAATTGCCTATACACTCGGCAACCTGGGCGTCGCCTATAATGACCTTGGTGATCACAGAAAGGCTGTCAGATATCATGAACAGTCACTTCAAATGTACCGAAGTATCTATGGGGAGGGCACTGTGCATATCGATATAGCCGACTCACTTAACCTCATGGGTAATGCCTGGACAATCCTTGGTGATCATAGAAAGGCCATCAACTATTATGAACAGTCACTACAGATGATGCAGAGTATCTATGGTGTGGACACTGTACATCCGCACATCGCTAGCTCACTCAACAACTTGGGTGCTGTCTGGAGTGACCTAGGAGATTACAGAAAGGCTATCAATTACTATCAACAGTCACTGAAAATGAATCAGGGTATCTATGGTGAGGACACTGTTCATCCTGAGATCGCATCCTATCTCAACAACTTGGGCGTCCTCTGGGGCAAACTTGGTGATTGCAGAAAGGCTGTCAGTTATTATAATCAGTCACTGCAGATGAGGCGGCGTATCTATGGTGAGAACACCGCACATCCTGACATTGCCGACACACTTAACAACTTGGGTGTCACGTGGGTGATGCTTGGTGATTACAAAAATGCGATCAGCCATTATGAAGAGTCACTACAGATGAAGCGGAGTATCTATGGCGAGGGCACTGCACATACTGATATTGCCTTCTTACTTAACAACTTGGGTACCGCCTGGAGGAGCCTTGCCGACAACAAAAAGGCTATCAGTTATTATAAACAGTCCCTACAGATTAAGCGGAGTATCTATGGTGAGAACACCGCACATCCTGACATCACCACCTCCCTTAACAACTTGGGTAACGTCTACACTAACCTTGGTGATCATAGAAAGGCGGTCAGCTATTATGAACAGTCACTGCAGATGAGGCAGAATATCTACTGCACTGACACTGTACATCCTTACATTGCCGACTCCCTAAATAACTTGGGTAGCGCTTTGAGTAACTTGGGTGATCACAGAAAGGCGGTCAGTTATCATGAACAGGCACTGCAGATGAGACAGAGCATCTATGGTGAGAACACCGCACATCCCGACATTGCCTCCTCACTTATCAACTTGGGTAATGCATGGAGTAACCTTGGTGACTGCAGAAAGGCTGTCGAGTATTATGGACCGTCCCTTGAGATGTACCGGGTTATATATGGTGAGGACACTGCACATCCTGACATCGCCTCATTACTTAATAACATGGGTGTCGCCTGGTTGAAGCTTGGTGATCCAAGGAAGGCCGTTAACTATCATGAACAGTCACTGCAGATGAGACGGAATGTCTATGGTGAGGACACCGCACATCCTGACATTGTCGCCTCACTTATCAACTTGGGTATAGCTTGGGGCAAACTTCGTGATTACAGTAAGGCTGTTAGCTATTATCAGCAGTCACTAAAGATGAGGCGGAGTATCCATGGTGAGAACACGGCCCATCCTGATATCGAGGCCTTACTTAACACGACCGCCCTACTTAACAACTTGGGTAGGGCACGTAGCGACCTCGGTGATAACAGAAAGGCCACTTGCTTAATTTCATGAACAGTCGCTACGAGTAGACAGATGAGCCTAAGTATCTATGGTAAGGACACCGCACATCCTGTCATTGCCAACTTACTTATAAACATGTGCGTTGCATGTTCGCACCTTGCCGATTACACACAAGCTTTCTTGTATTTTGATCTTATGAAACAGGAACTGACATGAGTTGTTGACACAAGGTGCACTGTCAATAGTAATCGCATATGACAGATAACTACCCCCCGTAATAAAGAGCAATCTCTTTTACCAGTTTTGTATCATTTGTATACCTGAAAAAATTTCAGTGACATGGCTAGTCTGACAATAGTTGTCTCTTTAATAGATTATGGAACAAACAGGATCAGTTTTTATTCTACTATAATTGGGCTGCTGTATACAAAAAAGACGAATATGTCACTAAATATGAATAAAATACAGATTCCTAGTTCATTTCTCAGATTCTTGCTCAGTAATGGTTTGGAATTTTGTAGAAAACAGCTGCTGCAGCATTGTCTTGAGATAATTCCACTTTATTTACACTGCCTTCCACAATGCAATAAATATCGAACGACATGTCTGTTGCCTTGAGAATATTCATTATTTACTCATCAGAATACCAGTAAATATAAAACCATAAAAACAACACATTTCGCATACTGTAAAATTCATTCCCACAATATAACACTTATTGTAAAGGCCCCTCAAATCTCTTTTGACAGCATTTGTTGGCATTGTTCACTCACTTGTAAATCTTGGTCACCCACCTCTAAATACCACACACACACTTTTAAAAGAAGCGAAGGCAAACAAAGTTCTACCTTTAACCTTTTAATACCTAGTAGTGTTACACGTCTGTGAGTAGCAGGCTAGGACCATATACAACATTTAAATTCATTCGACTTCACAAGAACTAGCGACTAGCATTCATATTGGAGATCCTTGCCTCAGAAACAGCACTTTTAACTGTACATACCTACCTTATAAAGAGTAAGGATATATAGGTCATTAACAACTCATTATATACTTCTATCCAAATTTTCAGTGTAGTGAGTTTCTCTCAACCCGTTCTTGAAGCTGTCTCACAACAGTGGGGTTAACGTCCGACAGGGCGATGACCTTAGGTTTGACCAGGGTGGGGCTGAACTCCACCTCTATCAGACAGGAGAGGTCAATCAGCTTCCTCTGGCAGCCTTCTAGGCCCTTATGGGAAATAGGGAAGATTTAAGATTAAGAAATTAGTTTTTTGAGGTACATTTGTATTCCTAAGATCATAAGAAGAGACAGACTAGGAACTGGCATGCATGAAACACTGATATTGCATCTACTTCCCTGGTGCTGAATAAAATCCACACGTCTGTTGAATATATGTAACCTGTCCTGAAAGAAATTCACACTGACTTTTCATCTCTGTCCCTGGTGCTGAATGACATTCATACAAACTTGTAATCTATGTCCCTGGTGCTGAATGACATTCACACTGATATCATTACTCTATAGCATAGGTGTGAATTGTTGATTACCTCGATGTTACAGATTTTGAATGATAGTCACATTGACATTTTAACAGGAAATGCTAAGCATTTGTAAGCAAATGCTTAGCATAGCTTGCACTACATGTGTTTTATATCAGGGAATAGATTATATCAAAATATACATAATACATTAAGAAAGTTAGATCTAGAGACAGTACCTCTTTGATTCTCTTCTTGATTGCCGGATCAGTCTTGGCTCTGACTACCAAGTTCTGTCAATAGGATATATCAGGAAGAAATATCATTCAGATCACCTGATTGCAATGTTGACTCCTTTGATGAGCCAATAGTTTTCATAATGTTAGCATGGTGTTCATCAGTTCCAAAATAAGAACACTCCAAATTACTGTTTTTCTGTCATTTTCAAGTGGATAACAACACGTTTCTACTACTCCATTAGGAAAAAGCGTCATGCTTCGTCCTCAGTCTGAGGTTTGACCGCTTTATCATACTACTTCTCTGATTGGGAAAATGATTTAAGAAGAAGCCTAGGAAGTACTGTACATTCAGAGAGAATTAATTCCACAGCAGGCTCACACTGTCTTAGTGTTTTAAGTTTCAAGGCAGAGCACATGTTTGCAGTGTAAAGGTCCCCACAAAAAAAGATGAAAATAAAACCACCGCAAATATTCAAATATCTACAGTGAGAAGATGCATGCATATCATACCTTGAGTTCTGGTACTGTGAACCCGATCAGCTTGGCCAGAACCTTAATGCAAAAAGCAAATCCTGTGTTAAACACAATATGGGGTATGTTTGCACATTCAAACTGTTATTATCCTTTAAACAACGGACAAAACCAAAAAAAGGGGATAACCTAAGAATTACTACAGAGTGGATATGCACAAAAATAGCAACAGCTTTTTACACTACACCAGGGTAAAGTGGAGAATTAATTTGTACAGGGCAGTGTCAGATCAATATAGTATGATTTGTAGAAAATAATAGCATACAAGCTAGATAGAATTGCCACATTATGCCAAACACAATTTTCTTTGGAGACACTGGAGTGTTCGTTTTTAGAGTTTAAAAAAAAGTTCTTGAATGGTAAAAAAACTACACTGAAATTGTCTGAGCTCTCCAAGTAAATTCACAAAGTAACACTGAACTAGTCCTTGTCACAGACTGAGACAATTCCTGTCTGACCACCACAGTCACACATCAAAAGTGTCAGTCATCACATCCATTCTCTACTAAACATGACAAAACATCTGAAGAACTGCCAAATTGTCGTGGTAACCACCTGGTCTCCCAAGTCCACGTCCACGCAGGCGGAGCCGTCGTTGATCATGGCTGAAATCTTCCACACGTCCGTCTTCTCCAGCTTGGACGTCAGGGTGAGGATGAAGGCCTGGGACGGTAAGAAATCATCAAATAGGTAAGATTTTATCACTTTAAATGATTAAGGGATTAGCTACCATATATCTGGATTAGAAGATTAAGATCTTAGGAGCGGACCAAAGCTAAGAAGGCTGGACTCCATGGTTCTAGAGACATCCCCTTGGATGGGACCTAAAGCCAGAGGCTTGTGTTTGAGGAGTGCCACAACTTATAAAGATCCCACAACACTTGACAGAAGGAGTAGGGATCCATCAGGAGTGAGTGAATTAAAATTTACATTCCGGTCATATAAAGCATATAACGTTACTTACTGTACAAAACTAGTGCGTTACACCTAAAGGCATTATGCAAAATCATGGTTATGTAAAATAAAGAAACCTGCATATGATGATACAAACAAATACCATTACTGGGCACTTGTGTTGTATCTAACCCATGCGCAACTGCTGATAATCTCAGATATGAGGCTAAGCAGTAAAGAAGAAGAAGAATACCCACCTTAACTGTGACGACTGTCCTGTTGCTGACAGGGAGAGCAGACATCACCTTGGACAGGTAAGTAAAGGGCGGGGTGTCCATGTCAACACCTGAGGAAGAAACAGTGTAGGTTTAAAGTCTGAAGAGAAACAATCATTGGCTTGAATTATTTAAATCCTCATAAATGGTATGAGACATTAGTTCAATCCTACAAAAAGAAAACTACCCGTATTGTCAAAACTGCTCAAGAAGAGCACTCATCATCTTGCAACGGGATAAAAGATTATTCCATATTGTCTAGTTACATTCACGATTTCCAAATGTGTTACAAGTGTGCATGCATAGATTCCAATTTCACCTGTGTCAAGCCTTCTCTTCTTCATCTCTGGTGGCTGTTCTCGACTGAATGGTGCTACGGTCTGCACAAGCTTTTGTGTAGACAAGCTCCCTCTTGCTCCTGCAAAAGGTACTGCAGCATCACTAATGTCCTGCACATTTGTAGCTTGGTTGATGCAAGGAGGTTGGTTGATGTTGGGCTCTATCTTTACCTTGATGTCACTGTCACTTTTCTGCTGGACTGTAGGAGGCCTCAAACTTGGCTTTGCACTTGGTAAAGATATCTTTACTGACTGTACTGGTTTATTTCTTTCTTCAAAAGATGTTTTGTTTTCGAAGACACTCTTCGTTGCTGTTAGAGCTCTGCTTTTCTCCACCTTTTGTACATCTGTACTTGTCCCTTGCGGCATCATAGGCTGACCTCCCTCCTCCTCAAATGGATCATCCCATACGTCATTGTCGATGGAGCTCATATTGCCTGCCATCCCCTCCATCAGTAATGGATCGTCCCAGTCGGGTTCATCATCGATTTGGAACACGTCGGATCGGTTCAATCTAGAAGAGGTGGTGTTCTCTTGTTTCACTTGTCTTGAACTGTTGTCATGTCCTTCTTTTCTTTCCTCAATCTGTTCCACCCCTTCAAGATCAAATGGTTCGTCCCATTCTGGTTCAAATTTGATTTCTCTTGCTCCCTGTTGGTTGTGACCACTTCTTGCAGCAGGGGGGTTCCTGGTAGAAAAATTGTCATTGCTCCTCTGCATCACTCTCTCAGAGGGCTTGGTTTGTTCTGTTTTGACGGATTTGGGAAAACTTGCTGGGTTGTTAGGTCGATGAGGAAAGGAATTCATATTCTGCCTTTGCTGTATTGCAGGGGGATTCTGTAGTGTCTCTGTTTTTTGTGGTTTTGCTTCTGGCATTTCCTGGTTCTCCAACATTTCAAGCTCCCCAAGGTCCATGTTGTCCAAGAAGTCATCATCTTCAAAATCATCTGGAAAAAAACAGACATACTTCTTTATCTTTTTGGTCTAATTGTCATTTAATCATGTTGTACACTAACAAGATCTTGAGATAAATCAGGTATCATACTGTATGCCAGCAGAAATTATATTAATCATTTTTAAATGTGGAAACTGCAAGTGGTAATGGGCAAACTGGATTGTACCCAGGTTGTGCATTGGTTATAAAAGCCCTGTTTCTTGCCAGAACACATTTCACAAAACTCACCTGTGAACGTCATTGGTGGCTGTGGTGTCTTCTTCTCAGCTTTTACATCTGCTTTATTGCCTTGTCCAAAACCTGCATTTCCTGAAAAAAATTATTGTCCTTAGTTACAAAAAACTTTGTCACACCAAGTTATATCACTTCAACTACTTTTGAAATATTTGGCTATAATTTAATGTAACTTTAACACTTGGAAGTTACTTTTACATTTATGTGTGGCCTTATTTTTTCCTACCATTATTTCTAGTTATTTCAATACCTTTCTCTCAATATTTGCTGACGGCACAGTTAACATATGCTTTACATTTGCTTGAAACACAGACATAAAAACCATCTGAATAAACATCATCCTTACCTTGCCATCCATGTTGCCTGCCTTGGTTGTTCTGTTGTCTGTTACTTGCTGCATTCCTGGCATTGTTGGCAGTTGACTGTCTGTACTCCTGCTGTATCTGCTGTTGCTGCTGCACTAGAGTTGGGTCTGCAGTACCTTGATCAGAACTAAAACAATATGTTTGTCGAAGGTTAAATATCCAGGCAAGATACACAATATAAAAGTTACTCAAGCAACAGGATAGATTTTGTAAATGGCAAGACGTTTCAGATAGCATTCACTATCTTTTTGTCAGTAACTTAATTACGGATGTCAGTGATTGACTCAGACAGTCACTAACCATTTACAAAATCAATCCAGTTGCCTGAATCAACCTTTATATTGCTTATGATGTTTGATTTTTCAAACCATATTATTTGCTTTGAAAACCACAATAATGTAAAAGACACTTACACAGCATTAACAATTTAAGGTATGCTCTTGACAATAGGGGTTCTGATCAAGGTGTATACGTACAGCTTCAGGCGTTGAAAAATTGCCGTAAACTTAAACTTTAACATTTCCTACTTGTTGACTTCAAGCATCATATTCTCTTTCATATATATCTTGTAGTTCATGTTGAAGATTATGTGTTTTTTCTTTTAAAACTCACACAGCTTTGAGCAAGACATTCTCCATCCTGTTCTCCTCAGCTAATTCCTCCACTTCTCCTCCCAAGACTTTCACATTCTTTCCATCCAGCAGCAGAACTCCCAGTCTGCACTGCACTGGACCAGACACTAAAATCTGGCATTGGAAAAAAGTCAATCTTATTTCTTCTCGAAAATAAAATTTAAAAACACACTTATTTAACATTTTTCAAATTACAAGTATAATATACAGCGATGTAGGTTATCCTTATGATCAGCTTACTGCCTGAAATCTGATTCGATATGCTGATGAACTTTTATAATGGCTGTTGATTGGATGATTATTAAATTGATTTTGTAATACATTCTGATTGGCTGTTAGTGTTACATTTGCTTTTTAACACATGTTCACAATCAGTTTCCTGATTGGCTGGTACTGGCCTGGTTGTATGCAAATGCCAGAACACTGATTGGCTGGTACTGGGATGGTTCTATGCAAATTTCAGAGCACTGATTGGCTGGTACTGGGATGGTTCTATGCAAATTTCAGAGCACTGATTGACTGGTGCTGACCTTTGTCCCCGGTGCCATGTCCACTTGCAGCTCCCTGATTGGTTGATACTCCATACCCTGCAGATCCTGCTGTCCATCAGTCAGCTGCAACATCAGCATACGGGTCGGCCTTTGCTCCCATGGCTGCAACAAACGTGGGCAATCATGGAACAGCACACAACATGGTAGAGAGAAGAACTCAATGTGTAATTTGTTTGAGCACCGAATCTTCATTTGGATTGAAGATTTAGGTCAGTAAAAATGATGACAGTTCCAACCAAAAGTTTGTAAACTTGCCAATGGATGTTTTTTTTCGCAGCACATTTTATGGTTAACCTAAAACTGGTTCAGAAATATGCATGTCAAATAATTCACTCATCACAAAATCTATTGAGCCAGCAAAGAACAACTGAAATGGCTATATAATAGTATATTGCTGATTTTTCATTAAAGATTTGGAAAGACTTGGAAAGTAAGAATACAAATGTAACATATCTTAAGAACAGCAAGCAATGGAGATATACATGTGATTTAATAAATCAAATGAATGCTAATATAAAAAAAGATGGTCTTTTGCAGAAAATGTTCATAGCTCTTCTAATCTGTCTGGTCACCTTTTGAGTTGCCTGTGTCTCTGCAGTTACAGCATCGTTAGCGTTCTCCCTCCCTCTCAACTTCTGTAGCTGTGTGTAGGCAGGAACACTCACGTCTATCATGGAGTTTATCTGTCAAGGGGAGGCAAGAAAAGTAAGATCATCGACACACTAGTATATTATATATATAGTAGTAACATAACAGCTTTGATAATGGTGAACATGCATATCTTATGGTTTAAGGTATGCGGTATTAAGGTATGCGATATCAAGGTATGTGGCCTAACCAGTGTGACCACCCCTGCACTCTCAGATTGGAAGATAATTATCACTCATAATATGGCTACTGTGTGGCCTAACTTACCTGCAGAGCAAATTTGCCATTCAGGACAGTTTTCTGCTCCTCAGCAATGCCTTGTGGGAGGCAGCCAGGGGCAACGACCTGTAGGTCAGCCTGAAGCCACTGCTCATGCACCATTCTGTTCAGCTGGGCCAGGGGCAGGCGAGCTCCCTGGAATATCATAACAAAAATCTTTACAAATACAAGTCACAAAGAGTATTTTCTGTTATTCAACAAAGGTAGGTCTACATTTGGAAAGACAACAAAACTTTAGCATCTTTATCAAATACTTAAAGTTGGTAAATGGTAATATATGATTCAGTATGTACAGCATACATGCTATATATCTGATACAACATGATATATATGTACTCGTTGGGGGAACTCATTTGTAGTAGCTGCTGTCGAACCGCATGCCTGCAAAGATACTTAGTACTGTGTTACACCGAAGGGCAATTATATTGGCCATACAGGTACACGTTTAGGAGAGCAAGCTTACTGTACACATATAAGTACATTCAAGAACCCATCAAGTACCAAACGTCTTAGTATTTTGGATAATATATTGGTATACACAAAGTCCAATTCAGTGCTTCAAGAAGCTTAAGTTCAACCAAATATCACTTCTTCAGGCAACTTAAAGATACACACTTCAGGTAATAGACTAGCAAGACACACCATCTGGTATTCAGTCAGTTACGAGATTCAGATTAGTGTCAGCAATGGTGTCAGATACCTGGTTTTCCTGGTGCAGCCAGTCCAGACAGGCCTCCAGCCACTCCTGACTGACCAGTACATGCTGGGACTGGAGCCAGTTGTGCACCTGTCCAACCTCATGCATCTAGTAAAGTACAGTCGTATGCCTTTAACGTTATATACATATACCATTTAATTACAACAAAGACATTATAATTTATATGACAGTCCTTGATGATAAATTTTAAATTTTAAAAGATTCTCAGTATTTTCAAGTTCAAGTCTTTATGACTGTTGCTACTATAGTTCTACCTGCAATCTCAAATACAAACTCTTGATTGTCACCGTGCCGTAAAATTGATTATTATGTGCAGCAAACTCAAATGAATTTACAGTTTAATGTTGACGAAGCCCCCCTCCCCCAAATTTATTTGCAGTTCACTTCTCTTTAAGTAAAAACGACAAACAACATCACGAATTATCACGAAAATAGATTCAAATAACATACAATATATCAAAGATGTACATACGACCTACCTTGAAGCACTGTCACGACCTGCCAACTGATAAATATCGTCTGATTTGAGCTGCCAACAAAAAATTTTTTTTGAACCTTCGCGCGGGAACTTTAGCCGGACAACATACAAAGGTCAATTATTTCTGCCTACGCCGAGAACAAAAAATTCCGAGCTCACAATTAATCATATCAATTACCATATGTCTCTGATATCTAAAGGATGTCATGTGTTGAATTAAGATATTATGTTATGATAGTAGTATCTTTAGCTTCAAAAATCATGAATTTGGTAATAAAACGACATTCCTTTTGCAAATCAATGCGCGGTGTGAGTAGATCTATCCCCAAGATGGCGGCGATTGGACATTTTATGTTTTTCTCACGCACCTGTTTCGAGAAAAAGTCATACTGAATGCTGCCAAAGGTCTAATAGGAAAAGCCTAACACTGTGAAAGGTACCAAATACTATTCCCAAGCTGCATGGTCACTTCTTGAGCTTTGTAATTATTCCAAACGAGCAAAATTTAACTTAGACGAGTCGTCTATTGGGGAGGGGGGCTGATCATGAGTTGTTTGGTGTGCGTGTGTGAATCTTGTGCTTCTGTCAGTCGATATTTGTATTACTCGTGTATCACGAGACAAGTCAAAACCGTTCAAAGGGTGCATAGATATTACTGAAAAAGAAATAACCAGTAAATGATTGAATTAGATGTTTTACTTGCCTGTTTATTTGCTGGGAAAATTTCTATGTTTTACTGTATGTTTAACTTTATGTTTCATGTTTTCTATTTACTCAAATGGTTGTTAACATCACTTGTCAATTGTATCTTTAATGCCTACAGGATAGACAGCGTAGATTCACTTCTTCATACAGTACAACACCGAGTCCCTTCATCATCATCTGTCGGCCCAGACTTTGCACAACTGAGTCCCTTAAACGCCATCATGCCGTTTGGACAAGTGGTCATCGGTCCGCCCGGTTCGGGAAAGACGACATACTGCCGGGCCATGCACGAGTTTCTCACCGGTCTCGGGCGCAAGGTCACCATTGTGAACCTTGACCCTGCAAACGACACGTTACCGTACGAATGCACCATAAACATGCAGAGTCTTATAACCCTCGAAGATGTGATGGAAAAACTGAGACTGGGACCGAACGGCGGGCTGATATACTGTATGGAGTTTTTGGAGAAGAACTTGGACTGGCTGCAGGCCTTGTTAGAGAAACAGAGGGATCATTTCTTCCTGGTTGACTGTCCGGGACAGGTGGAGCTGTACACACACCACAACTCTGTCAGGAACATTGTGGCACAACTACAAAAGTGGGATTTTAGGGTAGGTACCTCTAAGTACACAAATTTGTGATTGTGGTCTATCCTTTCTTATGGGCTTGAGTCAGGTACTTATTTATCATTACAGCTACAAGTTTTTCAACTTTAAGTTTAACAAAAAGATGTCATCTTTATTTTCTTTTCCCAACAGTTAGTGTCTGTCCATCTGGTGGACTCTCACTACTGCAGTGACCCGTCCAAGTTTGTGTCCGTCCTGCTGACCAGTCTAGCCACCATGGTTCAGATGGAGTTACCTCACGTCAACGTGCTGTCCAAAATTGACCTGGTGGAAAAGTTTGGCAAACTAGGTGAGAGTTAGGTATAACTATAAGGCAGAAAAACATCTACATGTAGCTATAGTAAATATTCTTAGCAGGGTTTTATCTAGAAAAATTAAACAAGAGGGAGCACACACAGGCAAGGGAATGAATTCTATGTATTCATGATGGAATAATCGGTCGCTGAATGGAGACTGTATGCTGGATATTAAGCTAAAGTCTGAATTCGACAAGGGGGCACTGCGCTGAATCAAGAGGGCGCAGCGCCCCTCTTTCCCAATTTAGGTGAACCCCTGCTTAGCCTGGGTGCCATCTTCCGTAGTAACCCGTGGCTCACTCTTTTTGCTAGTGCTACTGTCAGGGTATAATGAAACATGTGTTTCTTTGATTATTAAATATATAACCACTTTAATTTTGTATCATTGTCTTGTCTTTTTTTCTGCAGATTTCAACCTTGACTTCTACACTGATGTCTTGGACCTGCAGTACCTGTTTGGACACCTAGAGGGCGACCCATTCTTCGCCAAATACAAGAAACTGAATGAGGCCATTGTGGGTGTTGTAGAGGACTACAGTCTAGTGACATTTGTTCCACTGAATGTTCAGGTGAGTATGGTTTCTTAATGAAGCCCAAACAACACTTCAATTACTTATTGGCAAGTTAATTTTGCCATTCAAGCCACTGAAATTTAACGTTAACTCAAGACTTGAAATTCAGGTTAATATGATATGATATGATATATGATATCTAGGTGCACAGGTGTGAAAAAATTATGTGCACAGTTACAACTTTGAGGCACAAAAGTGCATGTGCACCCAGTATTTTCAGTCCTACTTAGTCATATTCTCTAGGCCAGCAACCAATAAACATTTTGTAAACACTAGCAGGTTTAAGCATGTGTAAGCATGTAGCATAAGACCACGTGGTCTGTCATGTAAAACATACATACATACTAGCAGGTTGAAGGTTAACGAATGTTTTCTTTACACAGGACAAGGACAGTATGACAGAAATGATGAAGGCAGCGGACCGTGCCATTGGCTACCACTGGGGGGAGGGGGAGGACCGCACTTTACAGGCTATAATGTCATCGGCTTTGGGTGCTGACTATGAGTACTTCAAATATCCTTTCATCCGTACTAGTAGCAGTATTTGCAAATCTTTTTGATTTTATAACATTTAGGATATATAGATATGTTTTTGCAGTCATTCTGATTAGGAATTTTTTACCTGTTGCAACATGCAGTTTACAGAAGGGACGTGTATATTTTAGAGTGATAGAATATCTGTATGATCTGAAAACAAGAGCTTTTAAAAAAAGCTGGCGTTTCGGCTACGTTTATGAGTGTGAATTGTCTTTTCCCTTTACTTGAAGTAAAATCTGCCAGAGGAAGTCACTCAAGGGCTGTTCAGTCTATAAGAAAAATTGTCATTTTGGGAAATGAGTACTGTTTTAATAGAGAAAGGCAGATTGGGGAAAGCAATTTTGAAGTTACGTCACTTAACTTAAGTGCTTTTGAAAAAGCTGGTCTTGGCCTACAACTTGTACTTATTTGTAAAATGTATAATAGGCTCATTAGAAAAGCTATCAATGTAATTATGTACATGGCACGCAATAAAACATAAAATTTGAAAAAGCACCATTGAATCATCAGCACTATGGTAATTAAGTGAAATAGAAGTTCATAACAGCTAAGGTCCTATCTAAAATGACTACCAAATGTCAAACAAATCAACAGCTACCTCATCCGTATTATTCTGGTTTCCGCATTTACAACATTTCTTCCTTATTTTCCTGGGTAATTTTGCTAAAATTCATGAAAATTCCCATAGTTTTGTGCCGAGGGGCGCCACTTTCCACGTCCGTGTTGTCTGAATGACGTCGATACTGAACAATGGAGCATTTGCTACTGTAACAAAGAATCGCTGTTTTGCAAACAACATCAAGAGCCTCTGTTTACATCGGGGATAGAAGTTTAGTGGCGAGTGTTTTGCAAGAATCATCTTACCGCGCATAGGAGCCGCTGCACGGTATTTTCCATTACAATGAACAGAAAAATTCGAATGCCGGGTTTGGAATCTATGAAGTCCTGTTCATAAGACAAAGGCCTTGTATATATTAAATGAATATTTAAAAATAACAAATATAAAATATTTCTTTATTTATTAATGAAAAAAAATGATATTCATAAATATGATATTGATAGATTAATATAATATCAATATATATTTTTGATATTCAATATCTAAAAAGAAAAAAAAAATCCATGCACGGACACGAACCCGTATCTTCTGGGTCCGAAGTGCTTCGCGTTGCCAGATCGGCCAAGCTGCGGTACGTAACTAGTCACTCTGGACGTAATGCTATAACCTCACTATATGGTATCATTTATGCCGATTTTTGGTCGTTTTCTTGACGAAATCATTTTTTTTCTTCTGCAATCTTGTGGAATAGATGTAATATGGTCATTTTTCAGGATATCAAAGTCCGAAACCACAATGCAATGATATTTCCGAACAGTTGTAGCAGTTACATGCGGTCGCCCTCCTGTGTCACATGCAAATCTAGCCTGCCTGCCATTTCGTGCTCTCTTGCCATATAAGGCAACGGCTATACAAGGATTTGGGAACGTATTGCCATATAAGGTCTTATTGTGTGCGACACAGTGTTGAACCAAGGAACCTCCTTGGTTGAACCAAGCTTCCTTCCTTGAAGGTAAAAGCCAGGACAATGCGTTCCGGCGCGCATGCGCCGAAACGCAAAAAAACAGACAAGTAGAATAGGGAGGGGCTGCATTTGTCCTTTTGCCTATCTCAAAACCAATGCGAATTTGCTGCAAAAAAGTTACTTCAGTGGGGAGGAGGTTAAAGGAAGAATTGCTGTTTCCTGCTCTGTTCTCAGCTTCGAGTTATTATAACTGCCACCCTTTGAAAAATTTCTTTAACAGTCCTGACAATGTAGAAATGTTGAAATTGTTTCCTCTTGGTTGGACAGTTTGTGTATATTTGACTTGTTATTTATTTCTCAAGATGTTCGAAAGTCTGTTCCTTAACACCATCACGTCAGCTCAGGTACAGGAGAAATACATGAAGGAGGAAGGAGAAGAAGAACAGCAGCAGGAAGAAAAGATGGATATTTTTCCTGGCAACTTGTGACAGAAAATATAGATTTTGCCTTGCACTTTTCGATGAAAGAAGACCAGAACCTTTCTTATAGATTGTACATGTACCATATTTGGTAGTACAAGTTGTTATGCAAAATGTTAAAAAGATTATTGTTCTATGATTATTTTTAGCAGCTATTTATACATGTTTGTGTGGTTCAACTTGGAGTGAACTAATCATAAGTTGATGAGAATTACAACTGAAAGATCAATTAGAATAGTGTTTTGTAAAGCCTGATCTCAAAGAAAACTTTGAGTATGATTCCAGAAAGAACTATTATGTCTATTTTGGTATCAGTATTACTGTTAAGGAGTTAAGATCTTCTTGTTGCTATCATATGATAGCTAGGATCCTTATGTTTCAACATGATATGTTTATGATGGTATTAAATTTGACAAGTTGTACAGTGACATGTCTAGATCTGTTTGTTTTCCATGATACTGTCATTTAATGTGGAGTGTTTATTTAGTGTTTGCAAGTGAGACCGCAGCTGTCATACTCGTTGGGCCATACGTTGATATTTGAATTTGCATGTTTGTCTATTTCTATTTTTTTAATGAATGTTTAAGGTATTCCCCTCAGTTACAATAACTGATTTCCAAGGGAGCCCTAAATGTCTCTGGTGTCATGATTACATATTTATATGTGTATGATGATCATAATTGTAAATTTGAAAGTATGTAATGTCATAAATTAAAAACAGAATTTACCTGGCAACTTCCAGGTTTAACCATCCAAAATGGCGGACGATGGTGACGTCATGGTCACGTGGGTAAGAACACGCTAAAGGCGTCAGAACGAGCAGGTTGGTTGAAGTAGACGTTGACTGTTGCGATCTTCTGATTGGGTATCTTTGCCAGACTTGATTAGATATAATAATTTTATTTTGCAAGTTCTTGCCCGAGGGCTAATTGCAACATGAAACAATACATAGCAAGGGTATACCGTGCAGATAATGCGAGTTAACAATGTTGACTAGTGGAACACATGGCTATTCTAAAAACTACTACGGAATACTATTTACGCTTTTTGGGTTTGACTTCTTTTTTTGGAAGCAGATATAATCACGAGGCTCACGTAGTGCAATCTTGGAACCATCCAAATGTTCTTTTCTGGCGCTCTTGATTAGACTGTCTTGTCAATTATGCAACGGCCCTGCCGGCTGGGCTTCCAGGATAGTGTGAAGGACGAAAGTGGAGGGCTGTTTTTTGAACTTATTATAATCGTAGCACACAGTACGCATTTTCCGATACATTTATATAAATGATATATCTTCTTAAAATTTCATTTCGCTAATGTGCAACCATATGCATTGGCACTGTTGACGTTTCCTGTGGAGTCAAGGGTTATTCTAAGGACAAATTTGCTGGTATACGAAACTAGTCCCATTCGTTTTTTTTGGGTGTGGCAGCACACACTGTAATCAGAAAACCAATCTACGGGCCTTCCTTCAATTCTGCACAGACTAATGCTGAGCGAAAAGCTGAAGACCGATGACGTCCAAGATGATTGTTTCGCGAAAGTTGAAGATGAGATAATCTTCATGATCATTTGTCTAGATACCACGTGTATGTCTGAGGTATTTCCTTTTTTCACATGGATCACATGGACTTCAGTGTGACAGAACAAACAAGCTTTTTTTTAGTTTCCACGAATGAACCTTCGTTTTAGACATTTCTATGGGAGCATAGAATAGTGGCATCATTTTATGGCGAAAATTCAAATGGTAACACAGTTTGTGTGACTTGCTTCTGAAACGCAATATCGCAGTGCATGCATTTGTATTGCAGAGGTATGAATATCGATGTATACGTATCTCTTGATAAGGAAAGAGAATATGCATTTATGTATGAATTCCGACACTCTGGCTTTCCAATGAATACAAACAAGGGTAGTTCGGCTGATCCGGTGTCAAGCCAGATTTGTTGCCCTACCAAAAACTTTCCCCAACACTTTATGGGGTTTGTAGCGACACTTCATGATACTTTATTACTTTATATATAGGCTCAGATCCCCTGAAAAAGTGGCTTTAGGTCCCAGTGACCAACATCTCCATCTATGACGAGGCAACCCCATGGAGCTGGAGCAAAAATCTGGCGGGGCAGAAATTAGGCGTGACAGCACAAAAATTGCGTGTATGCATGAATTATGACGATGTGGGCTTCTGTTGAAAACAGACAGGATTTTACGTTACATAACAGTCGGTTGCTCCGGGCGATCGTGAAAGGTACTAGGAACCAAAGCTATAGCTGCGTAACGTTAACAGGTCCCTCAAAAGACTCAACGGAATGTTTGTCAGTTTGGACATGGTTGTTAAAAGTGTATTATTCGCGGACTGTTAGACCGTTGGCGACAGCGTTTCCGTCAGAATATAAGATCACATGCCAGTAATTGTGAGAGCAAACGTCAGTTGATTTATTTCTCGATTTGTATTGCTTTCCTGGTACACATTGAAGACGACGGTTGCATCGCGACCTCTCTTTCGGAGGTTAAACATGAAAGTAAGTGGACTAATTGTGCTTCTAATCTTTGAATTTCATTGGTCGGGATGTAACGGTTGGCCATCAAACTGCATAGGTCAAAGATTATTGTGGGACCAGTCGGAGTCAATAATTTGTGAACATCTGCAACTTACGACATTGCCCAATGGCATACCATCGAACACAAGCCGACTCAGTTTGGCCTACAATCGCATCAGAAATGTCACGTACTTGCCGGCATTGCCGCGACTGGAGACACTGGATCTGAGTAGGAACTCTATCGGGTCTATGTCCTGGAAGGCTCTAAGAAATCTGCGGTCTTTAATAACGCTCAATTTGGCTGTGAATCGTCTTCGATACGTGAAGCTGGACACTGTCATCGACCATCTTCCAAACTTGAACTTCGTAGATGTATCCTGGAACCGACTCAAATCGTTCACTCCATACGAACTGGGGTGGCCGCAGGTCACTAAGCTGCTTATCTACGGAAATCTGTATCACTGTGACTGTGACCTCTACTGGCTGATCGTCAAGATAACATGTTTAAAGGCCTGTCCGGGGCCTTGGAAGACCTGTTGTTCGGTGTGTTCTGCCTGCTTTCTTGTTCCCAACGAAGGCAGCTGCGCATGCAGATCAAGTCTCTACAAGTGTGACTCTCCAAATCGGCTTCAAAATGCTCTTTTCTCAGATGTGGCTAGCAAACTGACGGAATGTGAACCTACTACAAGAGGTGCTAACCCTACAACGACAGCTTCGATAACACTGACAACGGATGAAACCAGAGGCGAAGTCCGAAGCTCTAAGACTCAAAGAGGGATGACAGAGAAGACAGGGAAAAAAGACAGCACAACACTGACTCTAACCAGCACAGCTAATACTACCCTTTATTTCATCAAGAAAAGAAGTGAAAAGGGCCCACAAGCTTCATTGGTTCTCTACATCGCTATGGCTGCGGTTGCAGTCATCTTGCTGACAGTGGCGTTCATCGCCTACCTGGTTCGATTCGAACTGAAGTACAAGTTGTGCCGACAGAGCTGCTTAGACGATGATGTGGTCACAGATCATTATTGGGTTATTACGCCACCAATAGTAAACTCTACCTATCAGAGCACGTCTTCAGGGGTGTCAAATCAGGAACAGCTAGCCGTCCATCAAATCATACCATCAACAGCAAACCACTGAACACACCCTCATAAATCAGGCCCCCTACGCTCCACGATACATCGGTCGTATCGTGGAGCGTAGGGGGCCTGATTTATGAGGGTGCAGCAAACACTGCATATGACAGCACGTCCTCAGGGGGGTTGACTTCCGAACAGTCAGTCATGTATCCATCAAATTGCACCACCAACACTATACACCAGAGACAGACGGAGGGAAAATATGGATGGATACCACCAAGTTAAAACCATATACTACACATGCAAACGGTAATTAAATCAAATGTAATATGCTTCTGTATAAATGTTATGTTCTTATACTGTTTATTGTACATATTATAAAATGAAACATTTATTATTGTAGAATGCATGTACTCAACATTGAACATCGTAGGAACCGTACAAAATTGATTATAATTGTAGAAACTATACTTTTCTTGCCTCACAGCGCGTGTAATATATGTTAGAATTGCATGTAGCTTAAGTCGTGGACGCTGTTTGGTCTTTTCCTATCTCCCTTTTTGCTCGCAACATGACATAATATTCTCAGTATAGCCAGCTATCCACCAGCCAGCCACCATTAATAATAGTGTATTTATGGATTTCATCCGTGAAATTTGCTTGCCAAGGCGAGAAGCCCGGCCCGTCAGAAAGCATTGAATTTACGATTTTCTACCAAACATCTGCTTGGAGATTATTGAGGACATGTTTGAATGGCCCGCCTTATACAGTGACGTCATACATGGGAAATTCCAAAGTACTGTTTGACACTTATCTATCTTCTGTAAACAATTAAGTGGATTGAAAGAAAATTCAATTTCATGAAATAATTTGTTTTTTTAGTAGAAGGAATGTATCTTGCATTGTACTTTGACATCTGATACCTTACAAAAGTATTAGACAATGAAAGGTACACCCCCTATTTGTCGAGTGCAATATTCAGAGTTGAAAGGTCACACTATCAAGTAGCAACACGCCCGCCTGATCAAAAGGCGATTTTCGCCTCCAAACAACTCATTTCATCGTACGAGCTCGCTGGACAGTGGTGTGAGCGGTGGACAGAGCTCATGGAAAGACTTCAGAGTAAGATCAACCGGCTAAATGACGAAGATACAGGGTTTAAACCCGTGTCCACGGCGGAGTTAGAAAGTTCAGGACTCAAAGGTAAGGGTTACCGTAGATTCTTATATTTTCGCGGGTATTTCATTTCGTGGCAGGATTTTTCTAAAGTTCACGGTTGTAGATACACCGGAACGCATATTTGTGGTGTCGCACGTTTTGCCACGCAAAATCTGACTGCGAAGATTGCAAGATTCACAGCATCATAATACCCTGTTATGGTGTTTACCATGCTGTGCTATAATTCCTTTCAGACATAACCCTCCGCCCATATCAGCTGGATGGGGTGAACTGGCTCATCGAGCGTTACCATAGAAACCATGGCTGTATCCTAGGAGACGAGATGGGTCTTGGGAAGACTTGTCAGGTGAGACAGTACTAGTCTGTCTAATCCTTAAGTAGGCCAAATTTTATGGTTTACAATTTGCCAGGTTACATATCAGACACTTAGAAAAACAGTGTGTTTGAGAGATTTCTAGTGCTGTACCCCCAGATATGCACAAGCTGAGATATACGTTGATTTGAGATCTCTTTAGACTGGTTTTTTTTTGGCTGGTGGGCATATGTGACTAGGCAGAATGATGTTTAGTAGACATATTTCATACATTATTCTTATTGATTTTTATTTTCATAGACCATTGCATTCCTGACCCACCTGCATGGAAGTATGGATGTGAGCGGTCCATTCCTCATCCTCTGTCCTCTCTCAGTTCTCAGGAACTGGGAAGAAGAACTCAAGAGGTACTCAAATCATGGACACTGAATTTACTCTAAAATGATAAGTTTGACAACTACCATGAACAAGCTATGTACAGTCTTAAAACCTATGTGGACATTTTGATACTGTAAATGCATTTAAGTTCGCGTGGTTTTTATTTTGTGCTAAGGCAAAAATGGAGTGTTTGCGCACTTTGCGGTGGTTTTAAGTTTGCGGCAGCGCTATAGTCACATACTGCGTCAGTACTGGACAAAAATGTTCACGGTGGTCTTGAGTTCGTGGTGAAATGTTAGCCGTGAAAACCACGAACATAAAACCACCGCGAACATTTCTACATTGACAGTATATATTTTGAATGGCATTATGCGAATATTGTTTGATTGAAAACATTTACAAAAATTATCAGTAAAAGAATTGTTATCTGATATGACTATTTCTTCCCAAGGTTTTCTCTAGATCTGGAAGCAGTAGTGTATGTGGGAGACAAGGAAAAGAGACAGGAGATTCGGCACTACATCCGCAGACACAGGGACTTCCATGTTCTGCTGTCTACATACGAGGTGAAAAAAAAGGATTTGATATTTTAAATTTGTCTTAACTGGCATTTATGTACATCTTCATGTTGTCATACATGTAATTCTTATGTTGTTATAGGTTTGTTAAAGTTCTAACGTGGGGTCCCATAAGTTTGACAGTACCATAACTTCGAACTAGTTTTACTTTGTCTTATTATGCAGAAGAGAGACATGTCTGTTTCTATCCACTGTGCTGAATAAAAACGCAGAGAGCCCAAGTTCATGCATATAGCTGTCGTCTGAATGAAATACGGATTTGTGTAAAGTTAACTGATTTTTGCGCCACCAGGAAAATTTGGCTACAAACAATGGCTACGTTCGACGCAAGTTCATTGCGTAATGGCAACTCTTACATAAAGAATAGTCAACAATCGGCACGCAAACTTTATTGTTTTACACATGAGGCATAAAGCTATACAAAACACACACAAAAACGTACTCTCATCTCCCAAATAAACATACCCCCCGGAATAAACATACCCCCCGGACAAATTTTCAAAATCTAATAAACGTACCCCCCGGAATAAACATACCCCCCGGAAAATTAACCAAATTTACAGATAAACTGTGTCCGAGGGAAAGAAGATGATAAGGTAGCTGTGGGCTCTCTTTATTCATTTATGCCTGTCTGAGAACCATACCAGTAAAGTGTATAAATATTGAACAGAATAACTGCACACATCTTGTTCATCTTCTTGCTTGCCACTTCAAAAAAAATATAGTAGTGATGTTGAAAAATTAGGCATAGGATCTCCGCTATGAACCCTAACCGGGGGCCAACGGTGCTTTCAAATTCAACAAGTGAAAATATACATGATACATGCATTTTCTACTTGGAACTTGAAGCAAGTGATCAAGGAAAATTGTTGTATATACTGACATAAAATCAAAACACGACAAGTAGTCGCCAAACTGCTCAGTTCACTTGGATGGGCAGCACTTTCAAAGTCTACTCTTTGTTTTTAAACAAATGTATCAACATTTAGAACATGAACAGAAGATTTCAATATCCTGAATATATGGTCATCACAGGTAAGTTATTACTTATTTGTAAAAGCCATAGAGAAAAAGGAAGAACTATGACATGTATATAATGTAACTTTTTATCTTTCCCTATTTTCCTTTTATCTTATATGCATTGCATATAGAAATATAGATTTGTAAACTTTACGATTTGTAAACATAACATGCCACAAATTATTGTGTTGTGTCAAGGACATCATATTATATCAAGGACAATATTATATAATGTTCTGGTTTTTGTTGTTGCAATCCAAATGATTTAAAATCCACAAATCACCCTTGTATGTAGCAAAAAAACATTAATTTTGAGAAACTAAATTGTCAACAAATTTGTGAGAAACCTCATGCCTTTTCCAATGTTGCCACAAAGCACAAGGTTCTCATGTTACACATGAAAAGTTGAGCTAGACACAGCGGCGCCGCAGACAGAAAGAGGCGGGGCTACTCTCATCTCCCAAATAAACGTACCGGTACGTTTATTTTTTTCAGCCTCAAAATCCACCCAGTACGTTCTTATTTTGGACGGTACGTTTATCATTTTTTTGAAAATTTGAGTTTTGCTAACCTGGGATCCTCTTAAAATTCAAAGTTTGGGTTTTCCTGCCAATATTTCCCCGTCATTTTTGCTCATAATTCATTATTTTCCGGCCAAGCCGCGTTGATTTCCCTGCCGCTATGACCCGGTCTTTGTGAAATCCTGGCGGAACTCGTAACGTATCGGTCGATCTCTATAACACTTCAAAGTCAACGTTGTTATTGGGCAAACATAAGACGCCACACTGACGTTTTGAAATGCAGTTCTTTTTATATGAACAACTTTAGCAGTCTCATAACATCGTAAACCAAAGCATGCTGACCAGAAACCAATATCTGTCAGCGGCGCAAAGTGTTTCAAGTAACGTTACGCATGTAATACATTACTCTACTCACGTGAGATACAGTCTTTCCCAAAATGATATAAAAATAACACCACAAAAAAACGTGTCTTAGGATCAAAAACTTTATCATTACTTTGAAAGTATATCAAAACATTTCAATCCTACCGGCAAACATGAAAATTTTGCCCTTCGAAAAGCGCCACAGTAACGCACCCAGCAGTGACAGTCCGTGGGAATGTTTTGTTTTGGAAGATCTCACTTTCAAGAAGGGGAAACAAGTCTTTTTGATCTACAAATAAAACTCCTTTGCCTTTGTCAGAAATGTATTTTGCAGTTTTACAAAAATTCTTTAAATACCTTAGTCTATATAAAAAAATTGTTGCAATCTAGTCACCATTTTTATCACTGAAAAATGCTTGAAAACAGATCACCCCCCTACAGAAAGAATGCCGGAGGTTTCTAAGAACATGAGTGTACGTTCTGTTAGCCCCGCCCCTTTCTGTCTGTGGCGCCACCACTGTCTATAGCTCACCCTTTCATGTAACATGAGAACCCTGTAGTTTGTGGCAACATTGTAACAAGCCTTCAGGAGGTTTCTCAAAATGATACATACAAGGGTATTTTTAGATTTTAAATTATTTGGATTGTAACAACAAAAGCCAAGAACATTATATAACAAGATATTAAATGTTCTTGACACAACACAATGATTTGTAGCATGTAATGTTTACAAATCTATGTTTCTATATGGAAGGCATAGAAGATAAATGGCAAGTTGGGAAAGACAAATAGTTACATCATATACATGTGAAAAAAATGATGTGATTGTCATAGTCTTCCTTTTCTCTATCATGACTTTTACAAAATATAAGTAATACCTGTGATGACAATATATTCAGGATATTGTAATTTTCTGTTCATCTTCTTATAAATGTTGATACATTTGTATAGAAAAAGAGTAGACTTTCAAAGTGTTGCCCATCCAAGTGAACTGAGAAGTTTGGCGACTACTTTTCATGTTTTGATTATATGTCAGTATATACAACAATTTACTTGCTTCAAGTTCCAAGCAGAAAATGCATGTATCAATGATCATGTACATTTTAACTTGTTGAATTTGAAGCACCGTTGGCCCCCGGTTAGGGGTCATAGCGGGGAACCTATGCCCAATTTTTTTCAACATTGCTACTACAGTATATCTTTTTGAAGTGGCAAATAATATTATAATTTGAACAAGATGTGTACAGTTATTCTGTTCAATAGTTATACACTTAATTGGTATGGTCCTCAGACAGGCATAAATAGTCAATAAATGAATAAAGAGAACCTGCTAATCATCTTCTTTCCCTCAGACAGAAGTAGCATGGACACAGTTTATCTGTAAATTTGGTCAATTTCCGGGGGGTATGTTTATTCCAGGGGGTACGTTTATTAGATTTTGAAGATTTGTCCAGGGGGTATGTTTATTCCAGGGGGTATGTTTATTTGGGAGATGAGAGTAACAGAAAGTTTCACCCATATTCCGAGAAAGCTCTGGTATTCTTTCTGTAGAGGGGTGATCTTTTCTAAAGCATTTTTAAGTGATAATAACGGTGACTAGATTGCAATTCAATTTTATATATAGACTTTGATATTAAAATTCTCTTTGTAAAAATGCAAAACACATTTCTGACCAAGGGAAAGGAGTTTTATTTGTACATAAAAAAGAGTTGTTTCCCCTTCTTCGAAGTGAGCTCTTCCATGACAAAGCGTTCCCACGGCCAGAGTCACTGACGTCCAATGCGTTACTCACTTTACTAATACTGTGGCGATTCTCCAAGCGCTAAATTTCCATGTTTGTGGTAGGATTGAAATGTTTTGATATATATTGAAAGTAATTACACAGTTTTTTGATGCTAAGACACTGTTTTTTTGTGGTGTTGTTTTTATATTTTCATTTTGGGAAGGACTGTATCTCACGTGAGTAGAGAAATTTACTTGAAACACTGCGCCGCTGGCATGTATATTTTTTCTGATCAGCGTGCTTTAGTTTACGATGTAAACAGAGACTGTCCAAGTTGTTTATACAAAAAGAATTGCATTTCAAAACGTCAGTGTGGCGTCTTATTTTCTCCCAATAACAACGTTGACTTTGTAGTGTCATAGAGATCGACCGATACGTTACGAGTTCCACGCCGGGATTTCACAAAGGGTGGGTCATAGCGGCAGGGAAATCAACGCCGCTTGGCCGAAAAATAGCGAATTATGAGCAAAAATGCCGGGGAAATATGGGCAGGAAAACCCAAACTTTCAATTTCAATGGGATCCCTGGTTAGCAAAACTCTGATTTTCAAAAAAATAATAAACGTACTGTCCAAAATAAGAACGTACTGGGTGGATTTTGAGGCTGAAAAAAATAAACGTACCGGTACGTTTATTTGGGAGATGAGAGTAGGTGTTTGTTAGTTTATGTCGCGATTAAACTTGTCTTAAATAACAAAATAACCGCGGCTTCGAACGCCCTCCCCCCTTTACGTCACGGCCATTCCGTTAACCACGATTCGAATGTGATGCTACAGTGTTGACGTTTCACGGTCCCCCTCTCTAAATCACGTACGAGCTAGTGAGGCTCCGAAACCGCAAATCTTATTAATCTAGTTTGAAACACGTCAGATAAACTTGCATTTGATAAGTTCCCGTCGGCAGGCTTGCACATGGTTCCACCAGCAAACGCATTGATGTTGCAAACGTGTAACCTAACCCCGCATGTTGATTAAAATTGATAGGCCGCTTTGCTATGATGTGGGCGGCACGGGTCGGTGATCTCTGAATGCATAAACACGAAGTTCATTGAATGTAAATGGCGATTTCTCATTGCTTGCTCAAAACAAAAATCTAGAAAACCATGAATAGAGAGATCTAAAAATAACTGATGCTGTTGTTTAAAATAAGTCGTCACTTTGTACCGAATTGACTGAAAAAACAAGGGAGATTTGCCGCGTACTTTCTGGTCACTTGCTGTGCCTCTGTCTGTTTACTGAAAATCGTGCCGACAAATTAAGGAGAGACAAAGGTATTTGTATGTCGAAGTTACGGTACCCTGATTAGAATGGAACGATGTGGAACGCTATATTCATAACAACATTTTTCTGGTTTTACCGACTGAGATTATAGTGTGAATCGTGCATGGACGGTGTAAAATTAACTCGACAACGGAAAATCCTTAAACACCGCCATTCTAATTTATCATTCGTCAAAACGCAACACTTTTCAGACAACCGACACTGGTGCAATGCGATGTCGAACTCGTAAATTTACGTTTGAAGTTATGGGACCCCACGTTACATATATAACCATACTAACAATCAACTGAAACGTCTGATTGTCTTTCCAGATATGCCTGAAGGATGAATCATTCCTCAGGAAGTAAGTGTTCCGTCGATACAGTAGCTAGAAAAAACAGCCATACTGAATTATCTTTGTCTGAAACGTAAATTTGTTATTTGACCTTCAGGAGTATTGATTAAGACAGTTTGATTGAGATGAAATGCACACACCATTTGTATCACATCATTGTACAGTCAAACTTGCATCCAACAACCAGTCAAGGGACCAAGGAAATGTGGTTGTTGACTGGAGTTGGCTGTTGGATAAAACTTGGGTCGGTTTGCTGATTTTGTGGGCATAAATGTGGCTGCATAAATACTTCGCACGTATAGCACTTATCTGCCTGTTATGCATATAAAATTACAAGACAAGTGAAGAAATACAGTATATACAAGAAAAAACAAACTAAACTGTTGTTGTCTACAAGACTACAATGCACTGTCGATTACATTGCCAATAAACGTTAACATAACAAGATTTTTCGGGTACGTGTACAAAACCTTTGTTGTACTTACAATGAATGTTTACATTGAGATTCGTGTCTCCATTGTTCTACATTTGTTGCTACATTTGAATTCACTTTGTTCTACATTTGTTGCTACATAAACACAAGCTTGCCGTCGACTGTAGAATCTTTTATTGAAATGCTCGCTGGACTGATTGCCGCTGTCAATTATTTTGTTGTTGAATGGAGTGTAAAATCTGCACATTATGACCCCTGAGGCCCATGAGGAAGTGGTTGCTGGTTGAAGCCTGCAGTTGGTTGCTTGAAAGAGTTCACTTACTATGTAAAATGGGACGGGACTGTCTGAATGTGGTTGTTGACAAGAGTTGGTTGTAGGATAGAGTTGGTTGGATGGACAAGTTTGACTGTATCAGGAAAACTCTCCTCACCAATTGTTATGATTGCATAGGTTTGAGTGGCAGGCTCTTGTTGTGGACGAGGCTCACAGGCTGAAGAACCAGAACTCTCTCCTCCATCAGACTCTCCAGGAGGTAAGACAACACTAGATTAACCACAATGCTGCTAAGGTACCTTTATTTGCAAAATTAACCTCCATGTTTGCAACAAATTTGTACTGTATTTGGCATAGGGTTGATTGGCATTGAGGGAGGTAACATGATGGACCTAGAACATAGCAGATTATTCTGTGGTGTAACATTACAACTTAAAAAGATAGCAGATTATTCTGTCAAGCAACAGTATATTTCAAAAGCATTCTAGTAGTAGCAGATTATTCAGTTAAGATCATTACATCTTAAAAGCATAGTAGATCATTCAGTGTAACAACATTACATCTTTGAAACATAGCAGATTGTTCAGTCTAACAGCATTGCATCTTAACACCTTCCAGATTATTCAGCCAAACAACATTATACATCTTAAAAACATAGTAGATTATTCAATCAAACAACATTTCATCCTGTCCAGTTCACCATCCACTACCACCTATTGCTGACCGGGACTCCAGTCCAGAACAATATGGAGGAGCTCTTCTCTCTTCTACACTTTGTGGCTCCCTCCCTCTTCAAGCAACACTACATGGAGGACTTTGTAGACAGATACAGTGCAGTGGACAATGACAGCTCCAGTAAGTGGTAGAAATGTTGTCACCAATTTGAATTCTACTCTTATGTGTATGAAAGTACATGTACATTTGTGTATGACCAGAAAGTCAACGTTTGTGAGCAAATGCAGCATATGTCACTCCCCCTGTGCTGAAATTAACTGTTTTCTAATGATCCACCAGTTGTCAAATAGAAATTCTGCTGCAATTGCCTTCTTTTACCATAGTTTAGTGGCATTGCGGTGGCATAGAGGTAGGGTGACTGTGTTTGTCTCAATCCTGGGTCCCCTGATTTGTCCCGTTGACGTTGTACCCTTAGGAAAGTCACTTTATACCAATTTCTTCACTTCGCTCAGGTGAAATTGAGTACCTAGTTCTACCTACACATGTACAGCTTTGGCTAGGGACATCCCTCGGATAGGACGGTAAATAGAGGTCCCGTGTTTGAGGAGCCACACCTCAAGCATTAAAAGAACCCACCATACTTATAGAAAAGAGTAGGGGTCCTTCCTGGTGTGAATGGATCGAATCAATCTGTCTGGAGATGCAGTACAAAGGTTTACTGTAATCTGTAACACAGGTGTGAGACAGGAGCTTCACACAGTGCTGCAGCCGTTCCTGCTGAGGAGGGTCAAGTCAGAGGTCATCAAGGACCTGCCAAAGAAGTCAGAGGTCAGTGTCCAGTTTCAGTTGACCTTTCACTTTCACCTGTCCCTTGTCTATCCAGCTATTTATTAAAAAGGAGGAAATGCCATACTTGATTGCCACACGGTTTAAGGTTTCTTACTATTGCTGTAGTCAATGGAAGACAAAGGTTCCTTTGTTTTGCATGTTTGTATTCAGCTGTTGTATTGATTGCAGTATTATTGGGTGGACTATTTTCCACAGGTGATCCTGTACCATGGTCTGACAAGTCTACAGAAGAAGTACTACAAGGCTATTCTGATGAAGGACATAGGTACTGTACATTCATTTATTTTCCCAGGGACCTAATTTTGTGGTAGAATGGGAAAGGAGGTACATGTTGTATTCACTGTATCTTAAGTTTGAAGTTGAAAAAAAGTGACTATCGCTGAACTTTTCATTTGGGGCAGAAGTGTTGATGTTTTTCCTCTATGTCCATTTTTACAGATGCCTTCCAGACTACTTATGGTCCAGGTCCGTCCAAAACTCGCCTGATGAACATATTGATGCAGCTAAGAAAGTGTGTCAACCACCCCTACTTGTTCGATGGTATGGTAATTCCATTTCTATGCATGGCTTTTCCTTTAATGTTTTTCAAAACACATCAACTTAAAGAGCAAAACACTGACTTTAGAGTTGATCATATAAAATTAAATCAGTTGCTTTGGTGTAGCCCACATTTTACAGTATCATATAGCCAGAAGCGGTTGACCAATTAGGATGCTGCATTTGAATTTAATCATGAGGCTGTGATCATCATACCATTGGCCAGCCAACTGCCACTGGTTTATGTCTACGCTCGGTGGTATATTCAGTGGTTATTGGAAACAAGTGGGCCTTATGTCACCATATGCACCAAGGAAAAGCAGGGCATTAGACCTTTATGTTCTGGGCTGCCAATGCTATTTTCTGTGGAAATGTGCATATTTTATGTGAATGTGTTGACGGATAATGATTTTGCATTTCAGGTGTTGAACCAGAACCATTTGAACTGGGAGAACACCTGATTGAAGCTAGTGGGAAACTCTTTCTGCTGGACCAGCTTCTGTCATACCTCAAGAAAAAGTAAAGACACTGTTTGATATTCTTATCAACTAAACCTTTTCATTTGGTGTAACAGATATTCAGTTCCTTTACCTTTGTCTTAATATGATGTCAACTTAGTTAATATATTCAATATAAAATAATTCAAAGGAGATAGATGCAAATATTCTAATTACAGAATATTGTAACTAGCTTCTTGAAAGCCATTTGCAACAATATTGTTCTTGGTTAGAATAGCATTTCAGCACTAAGGACAAAACCAAATGGGTATTCACCAGGGCTGTCTCCAGCTAAATTGTTTTTGCCCCACTTGTCCAGGAGCAAATGTAAAACAAAATCAGCTGTAAGATGTGCCATCAAATATTTATATTTACAATTTACTGTATTTTCCATATTTCCAGAGGCCACAAAGTTTTGGTGTTCTCTCAGATGACCAGAGTTCTGGACATCCTTCAGGACTATCTGGGCTACAGAGGTAAAACATACTTCAGTCTTCTTTTATAATCTCAACAGTACCATAATGACATAAGACAGACAAAAGAAAACCAAGTCTTAGAATGCAAAAAGGTAGAAAATAAGTGCACAGTACATGTACATGTATGCACACTTTTGATATCTAGGAGTTCAACTTATTCTTGAGGCCTTGATAACACTTTTTTAATGTGATGGTGTTAGGATACCTACCAGAATTATAAGAGTCAACAGTGCTTTTTGAAAATGGTGAATAAATTGATTTCTTTTGATAATCAACAATATCTTGTTACTTTTACTAGGTTACAGCTATGAGAGACTAGATGGCTCAGTGAGAGGAGAAGAGAGATATCTGGCCATACAGAACTTCAACCAACAAGACGATGTGTTTGTATTTCTCCTCAGTACAAGGGCAGGTAGGCTGTTTGGAAATACATTGTGAATTCTTTGCAATGATAAATGGTTGTACTAGTATGTAAAATTAACCTCAAAACAAGGTGCATGACCTGTATACTTCCGATTTGAAACTATACAGACTACAGTAGTGGTGAATACAAATATTGTCCCTTTTTTTGTTCAGCAGATTTATTAGATTTTTAATTGCACGATAATTTTTCATTTTTCTTGTAAGTTTGATCTAGGTTTTTTCCCACATCAGTCCCCTATTAACTTTCTTAACTTTCCATTTTAAGATTGCTAAAGCTATGTTAACATGCAGTTTTTACAAGGTGCAACTACCCTTCCTTAGGTGGACAGGGGTTAAACCTGGTCTCAGCTGACACCGTCATCTTCATGGACAGTGACTACAACCCACAGAACGACCTGCAGGCCGCTGCAAGGGCTCACAGGATTGGTCAGACCAGGTCAGGTGACGTCCTTGTACTGTGTCAGTACATGTACATCACATACTGTAGCAGAAGTGCATGTACTATTACATTGTATTTCATTGTCATCAACCTCTATTTGGTACTTCTTTTCATTTATTGAACTGAAGTGATCAGTGGTATTGTCAGCTTTTTTATCGGTATGCCTAAACACATCACCCGACCTCATCCGACCTCACCCGACCTCATCTGAGTCTAAAATGCAGTGTATACGGGGTAGGGACATTATTTGACGTTCTGAATACGTTGAATATGCAATCATGAATGCAAAACAAGCAGCATACTCTAAGTATTTACCAGTTTTTATAGGTTACTCCGCTCGTTTTCAAGATAGAAGATTTCTGGCCGCCATATTGGATCATGCCACTAATGGGGTCTACATGGGGAAGTTCTTCATACCTTTTTTTATTTATTTTTGTCCGACAGGACGATAAGACGGTGGGTACTAATTACCCTTTCATCACAATTAACTCTTAATAACTGTACACAGTAACTGTACACAGTAACTGCACACAAAGTGTTTTTCAGCCTCGAATACACGCACGTAGTGTGTAGTCAATTGCGCCGGCTGTCTTGACCTCCCTTTTCTTATAAAAACTGGTAAATACTTAGAGTTTGCTGCTTGTTTTGCATTCATAATTGCATATTTAACGTATCCGGAATGTCAAATAATGTCCCTACCCCATATACACTGCATTTTACACTCGGATGAGGTCGGGTGAGGTGTTTAGGCATACCCTTTTTTATTTGTCCTAACTTTGAAGTGCAAATTTTCGTTGTGTGTTGTGTTGAGTGTTTTTGCTCAGTAGAATCCATATAAATGAAGCATGCCGGTGCTAACCATCATGGTGGTGTCCCTATTTGCATTTCAGTGGGTCATTTCAAACTTTATAGCTTTCATAAGACATCTTAACGTATATTCTACATTGTGCATGGCTTTTGTTCAAAATTGTTTCTCTCAAGGCCTGTAAAGATCATACGGCTGATTGGTCGCAGCACGGTGGAAGAGATCATTCTGAAGAGGGCGGAGGCCAAGTTGAAGTTGACTAACAGTGTCATCGAGGGGGGTCAACTCTCGGGTCTGAACTCTGTAGCAGACAATGGAACACAGGTGAAGATAAACCATGTTAAAGTTTTAGAAGTCTCCTTTTTTTATATATATATCGCATATTAAGTGTATTTGATGACTTGTGGAGATACTGATGTCATCTCATTATGATCATCATCTTACATCCAGATAACTCTGGAGAGTTATACTAGATAAAGTTTTTCCAGTACTTTTTCCTTCCTGGCGGACACCAACGCAGAGCCTGTGAGACCAGTGTCTCTTTCGATCATTGTCAATATAGGAGTGTGTAGTCGCCCAACTCTGCGTTTTCCCTCGTGTAACCACTGTCACCTCACTGACAATGAACTGAACTGAATTGATGAAAGATTATTATTCTCCCACCCCAGCTCTCTGACATCCTGAAGTTTGGACTGGACAGACTGTTTGAGTCAGACGAGACTTTGGAGAGTCTGGGTAATGCGGACCCGGAGACCATGCTGGGGGCTAGTCGCCATGGCAACTGGGTGGTGGAGGAAGTCACTCCTGCCTCCCAGGAGGAGCAGGATGATGAAGAGGAGGAGGAAGATGAAGCTGGTAATTGATAATTAAACCACTTGAAATAAGAAAATTGCCAACATTTCTTCTTTTTGCCAAAATTTCTTTGCCAATGCATGTAGATGTACATGTTAAGTGTTTGACATAGGCAGAGAAATTTCAACATTTTTTTGATCCACTCACAAGTTCAGTCATGCTGCTTAGTGCACAAAAGTGTGTTTCCAAACTTTTTATGTCAGGGTTAGATGTCGAAGAAAGTGATTGACAGTAATTGTTGAATGCTGATATTTTGAAAACATGCTCCTAATCATTGCTTTCCTTTTGAATTTTCCTACCGCAGCCCACAACATGTATGTGTTTGAAGGAAAGGACTACTCCAAAGAACCGAGTGCTGACGATCTGAAGGCATTTGAGACTCTTGTAGCAGGTATTATTCCTGATATTTGATAATGGCTTTTGCAGCTTTTCTATTAATTTTTCCTTCTATTAGCAACTTTATATGATACATGATACTTAAGATTAGATGACACTCAAGACAAATGTAAATTTCTTAACAGTGCAAGCTGCCATTGAAGAGGATTCACTGTCAGAGGAGAGCAGGCCCAGAAGGAAAAAGGTACTGCTTAGTTACATAGAATGTCCCAAACTTAGTTTTCATATTTAAAACCTTTATGAATTTTTGTTGTGTAGGAATTATCTATGATTTTCACTGCATGTTGCTTTGCTGACTACTTAAGTTTTCAAAACCTTTAGAATAAATTTGAATAGCTGTCCTGTTTTTAAAATTAGGTGTTTTTTTCTTGTAATATTCAGCCTCCCTTGGTCAACCTGGCAGCCCTTCCCACACGTAAGAGGAAACAACTGACCCCCGAGGAGCAAGAAGAGAGAAGAAAAAAGGTACGTATGAACAGAGCTGTAAAATATCAAGAAAAATACAGACGGACAAAAAGTCTTTGTTGAGTAGATGGGACTTGCATTATCATTTCCTACTGAAACCTAAATCTTTGTTTGGTTAAAGAAAAAGATTGCTACAACTTATTATGGCACACTCCGTACCTCAAAGATTTGTATAATCCAAAGTCAGTATTAATTGTATGTTATGATGAATTCAATCTGATTGAATTGAGATTGGATTTCTTTTGGGGTAAATTATTCATCTTTCTATCATTCGTATACTTTGTTCCCTACAGAGAGAGGAAGCAGCTGCCAAGAGAGCCAAGCTGAAGGAGGAAGAAGAAGTGAGAAGAGCGCAAGAGAAGAAAGAGAGGAGGTGGCACTACATTACAATATTCTACTTGGCTTGATTTGAAAATCAGTAGCTATGTATAAGATATTTTGAGTATTCTTTTTAAATGTTTGTCTTTAAGACTTGTTGTAATACTGTTTGCATAGATAGATGTACTGTGTATAACTGTTAACTGCATATCAGAGCTTTTAAATGGCTTATCAACAAAGCTTTAAATGTGCTACAGGTTTTTGTATTTCAAAATCTGTATCTGTATCTATATAGCCGGTATAATCGCCATTCGGCGTAACACACCAGCTTCGCAGGCACACGGCGCAGCAGCGGCTAGTTGTATTACGCCGAACGACCTGACAAATGACTACATGTATGCTGGATAATTCTAACTGTAAATCTGTTGACTCACTCCCCTTTATAACAGGGAAGCCAAGTGGAAGTCACATGGTTACACTACCTGCAATATTGCCATGGAAATAGACGAGGAGGAGAGTGATGATGAGGTTTCCATGGTTACAGATGATGATGAAGATGAGGATGTTGACAGAAGGGCCATTAACTACATTATGGGAGATGTTACCCATCCACAGTGTACAGGGGACCAGGATGCCATCATTGTTCACTGTGTCGGTCAGTTTCTCTTATTACTAAAATCTTACCAAATTCTACATAGGATAAGTCTTTATTCTAGCCATTGATTTTTATGACAACTGATACTTTAACCAGCTTTTTGTGTCACAGATTTAAACTACACTTTATTATTAAATTATTATTGTGTTAGCTGTGTTATGTGTCTATTTCTTTCAGTTTCTTCAACTACATTTTGCATTTCATGAATGAGTAAAAATACATTTATCCAAAGCTTTCCCCAAAACAGAATATAGGGAGAGAAATATGATAAATCCCTTGTTAACCAATTTGTCTGCTTCTTTCACTGACGGAATGTAACAATGCAAACAAAACTAAACAAATTTTAAAGAGTCCAGTAAACTATTAGTAACAGGTTTGTCAAATATACACATGTATTTGCCATCACCATAATGATTTTGTAGTTGAGACTTACGATATGTTTGATGCTTGTGTTCAAATTTGTACAGATGACTCGGGGTCCTGGGGCCAGGGGGGCCTGTTCTCAGCACTGTCAGCCAGGTCATCACAGCCTGAGATGCAGTATGAGTTAGCTGGCAAGATGAAAGGTGTCTGAAACTACAGTTATCTAAACGTACAGGTTGCAATGTGGAATGCCTCTAGAATACAGGATTGCATGCTAAGGATAATTGGACAGGAACAACTCAATTAAATGTAGGAAAAGTAGAAAAAAAAGTAGAATCTTACCATTTAAAAAGTGTACATGTCACGACTTGCAAGATATGGAATACATTGGACTAGACGTCCAAAAATAACTACATGAGGTTGTTAAAAAACATAGGATACTGTATTTTTTTACACAACCAGTAAAACATTGGCTGCATATAGCGGCAGAAGCAGCACTCCAGTCAGAATCTCTGAGGAAGACATCAAAATGTAAGCAGATGAGAGACTTTACTGGTTGTGTAAAAGAGAACTCCAATATCCTGTCTAGACAGTTTAAACAGTTGTTGATTTTCCTCCATGACAGATCTTGCTCTTGGAGATGCCCACCTGATCGCCGTTGATGATAAAGAAAGTAGAACCAAGGGCAGCGACATGGTAACTTCCCCTTTTCTGCAGTTTTGTTGAATTCAAAAACTTAGTATAGAGTAAAGAATTATGTAGTATATAACTGTAAATCTTGAAATAGTCCCAGTGTTTGAATTTTTGTGGTTTTCTCAGAAAGTTTCAACAAAATCATAACTCTGCAAATTTGTTTTGTATTCCACTTTTTGTACTACTGTCGTTTCCACTGCAAGAATAAAAGCAGTGAAATAATCTTTTCCCCTTCTACCGTGAAATGTAATAACAGAAATGAGGACTAAGGATTGTTGCATTTTGATCCCTTTACCATTATTTTCTGTCTTTAACATTTTAATGTTAAAAATGTGTGTGGTGCTGTTCTTTTGTGTTCCACTTGACCACAGGTTGCCCTGATAGTGGCTCAGAATCGTGACAGGAACAACAGGCTGTCAGGGATCAAACTCTCAGCCCTGAACCAGGGACTGGTTAGGATATGCACAGCAGCTAAGAGAATGAAAGGTCAGTCTCTTGAACAGTTATTGTAACTTTATACATGTACAATAGCATCATTTACATCTAGCCAGACTGAGTGGACTAATCACAAGGCTCCATTCCTATTGGTTATCCTGCCATAACGTCATAATATGCATGGTTTACAAAGACTAAAGTTATGCATTAACGATCGGCCAATTATGCACACTTGTGGGAATTATGGGATTTCAACTTTTTAACAATGTCAGTTTAAATTGGCTACATAATAAACGTTAATGACCTTAGAGACATAACGACTGGCCAGTGACTTAAAACCACCTCATAAACCACCTTGTTTGCTTTACTCATTTTTATTCAAATGGCTACAAGATAAAAGTTATGACCCGCTTTTAAGGTGACACAAAGGCTGTGTTTCATATCTTGTGTCACAGCATAGAGGCAAACATTTTTTTAATCTCCATGTATATTTGTATGTAGCGAGTGTCCACCTGCCCAGAATAGGGTACAACACACCTGGCTTCAACTGGTACGGCACGGAGAGACTCATAAGGAAACACCTGTCCTCTAGGGGCATCCCCACCCACATGTATCCTTTCATCTGTTAACCTTAAATATGTTGGGGAAGATAGACATTATGTTGGGTATGTTTGATACAGTTTGTTGCATGGTGTAATCAATAAGGAGGATTGGATCGCCAGACATACATGTTGTACTGATGAGACATCTTTTGTGAGTCAAGTTCAAAATTTTACTTAAAAGGAGACTATACTTGTAATGAAGTGGAAAATGCTATTCTATATAGGTATAGTTTTGAACATCAACTGTCATACATTGTGTAATTCTATGTGGTACCCTAACATTAACAAAACAATGTTATCAAGGCCTTCTCAAGAATGTCTTGAACACCTGGATACATGTATCTGAAGTGTGCGTTCCACGGGGATTACTGATGCTGCATTAGTAGATATCTTTAAATTCAAAAACATTTTCTTAATGTGGCGGAAGTACAGTTGTACGAGAATTGCTGTTAGTTTGTGAGCTACTTGTCCTGTCTATATACATGTACATTATATCCTTGACTTTTCCGTAGCTACTACTACCCTAGAAGGAACAAGAAGCAAGCTGTTGCAAAGACCACAGGAGCAAGTTCCTCCACCTCTCAACATACAGCTACAACTACTGGTACCTCCCATACCACTCAGGGGAGCTCACTGCCAGATTTTATGCAGGGTGTGATGGTGTTCTTTCATGATGTTACAGATGAACAGAGGAAGAAGTACGCAAGATACCTTGTGGCATATCCTTTTCAGGAAGCTACAAGTCTTTGGATAATCTGAGACTTTTTAAGTATATTTGTGGCCATCACGCAAGCTGGACTGCCATATCATTATTGGGGGGAACTATATATTTCTTGGCTTGGCTTCGAACTATGCGAACTACATGTAGAACAAGGCTCATAATATCATTTTCTGTTACCTGCAATGTATAATTCATGATACTGAGCCCAATTTTAATAGCATGCAAAACTAGAATTGCAAGTTGCCTTTTTTTTTGCAACATCCAAGTTCTTTCTGCACATTTTTGGGTGGATCTTCAGAGCCATGTATATATAATAAAGAGCCAGATAAACAGGACTTTTTCAATTCCTCCCTTTCTCCTTAACCCTTCTTACTTATGACGGAGATGTTTGTGAATCAGCTACAGAAGAAACCACCCACTTGGTGGTGGGTTCACACAGCAGTGAAGACGATCAGGTGAGAACCACTGATATAGTACTCATCTGTATGTAATACTCAAAACTTAACATCATCCTCACATGCAGAATTTAAGATATACAATGTACCTACAGTATTTACTTTCATCCAAACTAGCTAAAGCAGCTAAGACTGATTGCATGGTCCCCTAGATATGTAACACAGGCTAGCTTTTTGGCTATTAGTAATCATTCTTTTCATCAAGAATACGACACCACAAGACAGAGAAATTATATCCTTTAGCTTCCAACACACACATTTATTAATTGATGCCCACACAATTCCAGCAGATGCGTTCACTTTTGAGAAATGTGGCTTCTTGATTTGTGTCCAAGATATCATTTTGTGAAGTTTTGAGCTTTGATCCAACACAAAGAAGGAACTTCAGATGCCGGTGAGTTCCCTTCTTTGTGTTGGATCAAAGCTCAAAACTTCACAATATGTACTCTACCAACACACATGAGCTTTCATTCAAAGATATCATTTTGTTTCACTGCTGCACCATGTCTATTCTGACAGCTGCCGAATTCATTATCCCTAAGCAGGTGCTGCAGCAGGTGGTGGCCGACTGTACAGAGGCAGCTGTTGTGAGCACCAGGTGGCTGGAAGAGTGCCTGTCACGTGGAAGGAAAGTTGCGGAGGAGCCCCACAAAATAGACCAAGCCTAACTGTCCGTCACAATTACTAGTAACCAATGATAGCATGGCAATTACTGGATTGGGAATGGCTGAATGTCAGTTAAATGTTTGCATTTTCTATTGGATCGATCGGTCTATAGTGTCTATCGACATACCTCTTTCATGTGATGCCGGCATTTTGCCCTGAAATGTGATTCTGGATGTTTTATATATGAAGTTACATATACATTGTATGTGGATAACTCCATTGTTGTTGAACAGATTTTAACAAAGAAATTGTTAGAAAATTGAAATTTCCAAAACTGATGTCAAATGAAAATACTACTTTATCATGAGAATATAGTCAGTATTATATTAAAGACAACTCGTGACAAACACAACAAAAAAGGTAGAAAAGAACCAAATATATACATGGTGTATGTACATACTTTTGCTTGTTCCATGTTGCATAACAAATCACCAATAAACACAAAAAACAACTAAATACATTGTATATTCAAACATGTTGCATACTAAGTCATAGCTATGCATTGTTAAGTGCATCCACACAAATTTTCCCTATTACTTTTTTCAAGCACACACACTTGTCTTTACATCGCTATCAGTATTGAATTTTGTAATTTTTATTCTTGAAAGTGAGCACAAAGCTATCCTTAGAAACAGCAAGATTGGAAGGATGTTCCAGATGTGTGAATTTTGTTTTGCTTGCCCAGTCTGAATGCTGAGGGAATAAAGCTCTTTTCCACCATGTACATAGTGTACCTTACTCAATCAAAGAAACAGAATAACAATAATTCTGCCATCCTGGACAAGTATCATTTACCAAAGGTGAGAAAAACAGCTTTTCAGTTAACCCTCACCCTGCTGCCTAACCCTCTGAACTAAACAAAGTTGATGCCAAAAAGCTGCCTTGGCAGGGAGACAAAATGAACCCACTGAAATAATAGCATACAGAAAATGTATGTCAGGCACTTGGTGGTATGTGTTTAAAACAAACAAACAAACAAACAAAAATCAATGCCAATGTTATGTATATCCTTGGTGCTGAAAACAAAGGTGACGGCGCACACAGAATGCTGGTTCTTTGAGGCAAATTATAAGTCGCAGTTTTGTATTCGTGCTATGAGAAGGGTTAAGGTAGTTTTGCTGCCTGCCGTCTTCTGACATCCCAGTTGAAAACTCTGGCCATGTCTGGGGAAATGGTTAAGGTACAAACGTATTGTGCAAAACAAAGACTATACTTGTTGTACCTTTAAATAACCCGGTATCCATCTTATTCTTGCTCTGAAAAATTAAAAAAAATACATGTACAGTAACACAATGGTGAAGACTTTGTTCCCCGTGTTGGTATCGTTGATGTCCCTGTTCAAGGTTCACGACTTACCGTTTACGGTTTAAGTTATGCAAGATACATTTCCAAGTGACAGTCAGACTTATCTTTTCCTCTTAGCTTGTTGTACAAACATACCTGTACATGTACTGTTAGTAAGCAGCTCTTTTTGTACAAAGGATACTGACTTCTGTGGTAGTCAACTGGTTCCTGAGGAACTCCAGGTCTTTCTCCACCTGAGACATGCTGGAGGTGGCTGCATTGTGGTTCTTAGACAGCAGGGCTGCCGCGTCATCAACGCTGTACTCCAACATCACATTGGCCTGGGGAGTGGAACACCATTGAGGGCTCATATATAAATATCACTGAACCCAAGACTCAGCAAGGAAATCAATTGAGTACAAACTGATCTGGTTTATACTCACCAGCACCTCTAATTTGATCTACAAAAATGCTGAGAAACACTTGAAGGGCTGACACATTGAGACTTTGTTTGGGACAAAAGAAAAAAAGAATCAAAGCAATGGTAGAAATATTTTTTTCAGTGTTCTGCAATATTGCAGAATGTCAAAATTTGTTCTGCAATTTGAAAATATTTTCTGCAGAGACGCAAGCCTCCATGCACTTCAACCTTCTCAACCCAATAATGCCAATATTTACATCATATCTAGCTTTGCAACATTGCTGTAATTCTTTATTCTCTCACTCTCTCACTCTATCTTTGATTTTTACAAGCAAAGTTTGAAACAGGAAAAATAATGTGTGTGAATAATTGTTCTGATGCGTAATTATATTGCACAACCTGTGACAAAAATCACAGCCATGGCCCATAGAAAAGGCAAAATTTTTAATTTTTTTGCGTTTCGGCGCCTTCGCGCCGAAACGCAATGTCCTGGCTTTTACCTTCGATGCATGCATGCAGGATGCTTTGATGCATGCAGGATGCTTCAACACTGTGTCGCACACCATATGACCTTATATGGCAATACATTCCAAAATTCTTGTATAGCCGTTGCCTTATATGGCAAGTGAGCAAGAAATTTCAGGCAGGCTTGATTTGCATGACACATAGGAGGGCGACAGCATCTAACTGCTACAACTGTTCGGAAATATCATTGCATTGTGGTTTCGGACTTTGATATCCTGAAAAATGACCATATTACATCTATACCACAAGATTGCAGAAGAAAAAAAATGATTTAGTCAAGAAAACGACCAAAAATCGACATAAATGATACCATGTAGTGAGGTTATAGCATTACGTACAGAGTGCTGGGTTACACACTTCAGCTTAGCTCATCTGGCAACGCGTAGCACTTCGGACCCAGAAGATCCGGGTTCGTGTCCGTGCATGGATTTTTTTTCTTTTTAGATATTGAATATCAAAAATATATATTGATATTATATTAATCTATCAATATCATATTTATGAATATCATTTTTTTTATTTTTTCATTAATAAATAAAGAAATATTTTATATTTGTTATTTTTAAATATTCATTTAATATATACAAGGCCTTTGTCTTATGAACAGGACTTCATAGATTCCAAACCCGGCATTCGAATTTTTCTGTTCATTGTAATGGAAAATACCGTGCAGCGGCTCCTATGCGCGGTAAGATGATTCTTGCAAAACACTCGCCACTAAACTTCTATCCCCGATGTAAACAGAGGCTCTTGATGTTGTTTGCAAAACAGCGATCCTTTGTTACAGTAGCAAATGCTCCATTGTTCAGTATCGACTTCATTCAGACAACACGGACGTGGAAAGTGACGCCGCTCGGCACAAAACTATGGGAATTTTCATGAATTTTAGCAAAATTACCCAGGAAAATAAGGAAGAAATGTTGTAAATGCGGAAACCAGAATAATACGGATGAGGTAGCTGTTGATTTGTTTGACATTTGGTAGTCATTTTAGATAGAACCTTAGCTGTTATGAACTTCTATTTCACTTAATTACCATAGTGCTGATGATTCAATGGTGCTTTTTTAAATTTTATGTTTTATTGCGTGCCATGTACATAATTACATTGATAGCTTTTATAATGAGCCTATTGTACATTTTACAAATAAGTACAAGTTGTAGGCCAAGACCAGCTTTTTCAAAAGCACTTAAGTTAAGTGACGTAACTTCAAAATTGCTTTCCCCAATCTGCCTTTCTCTATTAAAACAGTACTCATTTCCCAAAATGACAATTTTTCTTATAGACTCAACAGCCCTTGAGTGAATTTCTCTGGCAGATTTTACTTCAAGTAAAGGGAAAAGACAATTCACACTCATAAACGTAGCCGAAACGCCAGCTTTTTTTAAAAGCTCTTGTTTTCATTCTGCAAAATTGCAGATTGTTCAATTCTTATTCTGCAAAATTGAAAATCTGTTTGCAGATTGCAGGTGGTTATTTCGAACACAAAGCAATTTTTGAGATGTCCCTACCTAGATTTTAGTGGTCTGTGGCCACTGGGACACCTTTGAATTTCCAACCCTGACATACAAACACCCATATAAGGAAATACCATGCCCAAATTTGGTACTTACCCCCAGCCAAAGGCAGACCTTCTCTGTTGGAGGGACGGTCGCCTTTGCATACAGATTGTCTGACATCATAAAACTGGTCTCCATTGGTTCACTGGAACCCTGCAGGGCATCATGGGATAGATGGACATTTTCAAAATCAGTGAAACAAAAACTGTCAATTTGACAATTGTATTCTTATTACTGGGTCTTTACTTTTATTCAGAGAGACATTGTATCATTTTGATCATGCATAAATGATTTGTCGTTAAAAGTTGGAGTTGAAATTTGAATGCATGGTTCAACATGGGAAAAACACTTTCACATACCTTTCTGCTTTGCATATGCTGAATTATATCTAAAGTTGTCTTAATTTCTGGGATTTGCCCCTTCAACCTGGAAGAGAAGTAAAACAAAAATTAAGGAATAGATTTTCTCTTTCTAAGGAAACACACAAAACAAGAGATTTTGTCCTTTATATTTAGCTATACCGAATTCTTTACAGAATTTTTTCAATGTGTGTTACCTGGTCTTCTTCTGTTGTAAGTTGAACTCCATGAACTTGTATTTCTGGTACTGTTCGTCCAGCTTGCGGAGTACCTTCTCTGCATTCTCATGTTCTGGCTCCTTCATGTAGGCATCCACATCTTCCTGTAGACATGGTGAAGTGGAATCAACAGTTTGAAACAGATTAATGTACAGATACAGATTAATGTAACAGTATGTACATGTATCACAAATTGTGACAATGAGATTGAGACTGAAATTCATCATTGCATGGCAAGTAGGAAGTACTGTAGATCATGAAACATCTGCAGTAATTTTGTGTTTGCAGTTTTTGCTGTGACAACTCACACTGCCTCAACGTGCTGTGTATTGTTTCAACTGGAAATTAAAGCACCGCAAACCTCTTATTCTCTCCTTACCAGAAAGGGCACAAACTTAAAACAATAAGGTCGTTCACACTTCCGAGTACACATGCACAATGATAGGAGTTGTGAGTAATAAAATACTTATATGTCAAAGGCGAAGGCCTGTGAGTGTGACTCGTTAACATAATGTTGTTAATAACAGTTCTCGTCTCGACCATTGTCTCAATAATTTGTACAGCAATGTCCATAAGTGTTTTGTTGTGTAAATCCATTGCAAACATGTCACAATTTACAACTTACACCTTCCACACTGTCTCCATCATCCATCTTACATCCGTCAATCTAACTTATAAAATTCATGAATATTACTGTGAAAATTATTTTATTTCAGAATTCTAAATAAAAATAAAACTGAAATTCACTGCATGCATGTTAAAGCTTCTACATTTCTATACATACCAACTGAGCTAAATTCAAAGTCATTTTCTGGGACCAAAGAGTGCATGCACGTTTTTATATGCATGTCACTGTCACAAGTTGGAAATAAAATTTGATGAAGAACATAGGGGTGGGGTGGGATGAGCTCACTTCAACTGCACACAACAACCTTACCACGGCAAACACTCCACAAAACCGCACATCAAAATTTTCTTAGAGATTCCTCTAAAGATTTAAGACTTTGCAATGTTGGAAGAAACGCGGAAACTCACCACAAATCGCATCTGCGGGATGCCACCATGTGCTTTCTGGTCCTCTGCCGCCATTTTGGAAGGAAAATGTAGTGAAGGCACATGACCTACATCCAACTCTCGTTCAACAAAAACATAAGAAAACATCCCCCAATCTGCCAATCATTTGGTCTCAAACGTCACACATATATCATTTGTTTGAAATTTTGCTTAAAAAATTATTAAAACATTGAAAAGATGTAAGAATTTCCAAATTTACGTAATCTCGCAAATCGCGAGAGTTTTCGAGATCACAAATTCAAGATGGCGGCGCCAATGTTGAAGGTAAATTTAGCTCAGCTAAAATATTTCTGACATTTTTGTCTACTCCCCGCTCGTTTCTTTCTATGTTATATCTACTGAACCTCCACGATTTGCAGGATAACGTATTGTTAAAGATGTTACCCCTGTATTTTTCTCTTACGACGAACGATTGCTGTTTTTCTGGTGAAAGTATCGTGGGGTTATCGCATATGCTGTGATTTTTCGAGTGATTTTTTCCCGGTACTTCATTTATGTCTGACGCAGATAAGTGAGTTCACACGTACATGATATGGTGTGATCATAGACAATCTAACATCTTACAGCGTCTGTGCCATAGATTTTCTAGACCGCGGCAAATTACCGAAACCGTGTTATTTTGAAAGAAAATATCTGTTGAAGCACAAAGTCTATAATCCACTGGCGATATAACGCAACTTATTATTTGTGTCGTATCAAAAACAAATCAAATCCCTACCATATCAACTTTCACTTTGTTATTATGTTCAACCAAAAAAGCTCACGATGACAATACTGTCATTTTTTTGCGCAATTTTAGTGTGTCACTGATACTATATTTTGTTCCCACAAAATATCTCCCTTGGATAATTTCATAAATTGTTAACGTTACATGACGGAAATTAAATGAACCCATAATGTTACTATTTTAATCGTACCTTTGTGAGAACTAGACGGAAGATGTAAACAAATATCTTAACAAAAAGGTATTGTAACCTGCCCAAACAAGGGAATGGCCAGAACAAATTGTGTATTTTACATTGGACATTTGCCAACTATGTGCTTCTACCCTGTTTGTAGTTTGAGATTGGCAAGCCTTACCCTGTAAACTAAACACTGTTACTCACAGCGTTGTTTACAGTAACAAGAGAAGAGGAAGAAATTCTAGACTCATGCTTAGGATTTGAACAGTCTGGGAATTTAGACGCTCAACATGTGGCTGGGAAAAGCAACAATTTGTATGGAGAATGAAAATAATTGAAGAAAAAACTTAAAAAGTGCGAAAGTTTTATGTGTTGATTTGAGATTTTTAAAAAACATACCACCAGGAAACTTCTACTGTCACCAAATATAGCCATTTTTCTGCACACTGTACCGTGAATCTTGAAATGTTTGCTATATTTTTTTATTTTCTTGGTGGCCTCTCCACTGCAAAATCATGACTCTGTGAACATGCATTCCCATTGTTTTACTTCTGTTGTATGTGTAATCAAGACATGTGAGCTTAAAACATGGTGACAACCTCATTTTCCCACCAACCGCAAAGTCAAGGCCCTGTGTATATGCGCAGCTTCAGCCATGAAAATTAAACCAAGGAGGTTATATAGTCTATATAGACTCCTTGATTAAACCAACACAAAAATTTCAAGATATACAGTATAGCTCTGTCGAAACATAGAAATGCAAAACAAAGAAATGGAAAAAAGTCTCTCTCATTGGTTGAAATTCAGATTATGGTTGATTGCAAGGATTAGTCTATTGCTTAACCAGCCATTAACCTCATGTTCTGGTGAAATAAATGTTTCTGTAACAAAAGGATCTAACACCTGATCGTCGTGTTTTTCAGGATAAAGGTAGCCTGCAGTTTGAAGACAAGTGGGACAGCATGCGGCCCACTGTGCTGAAGCTGTTACGTCAGGAGCCTGTCACCAGGGCCGAGTGGCAGGATCTCTTCTGGTACAGCAATCACTTTAACCTTCAGTATCCTAAGGACAAGTTAGTGTATGGGCACCCTTAGCATCTAGAAGGTTAACTGGGTTGGTGACTATTTTCCTGAACCTGTTATGTCAGGACTCAGGAGCCTGTCACCTGGGGGCTCAGCTTAATTCAACCTTCAGTATCCTACCTTACCTATAGGCCAAATCAACATTTGGGGGCATCAGTAGCATGTAGAAGGTTAACTACATTGGTAGCTATGAATGTCATGCAGTTTTCAAGTATAAAGCCTTTACATTTTTTACAACCACCTAAACATTGCAGAATTGGAAGTACTTGTACATTCCTTGTCTATTGTCATGTACTATTGTAAGAATACATTGCAAGTCATGAATTCAAAGTAAAGCAGAAATTCTCAGTTACGTTTTGAGGTTATGAGATGTGTTTACCAGAGTCACATGTTTGTTTGTTTGTTGAATGTACAGGGATGTGCATTCCGTGTGTCTGTGGGATGACAAGGGTCCAGGAAAGGTCCACAAGGCCCTACAGGATGATATCCTGGAGTTCATCAAACAGGCACAGCAGGTGGGTGTGGCATGGGCGTGGTATGGGCGTGGACACCATGGAAACTAATGAAAAAAAAGGCATGGAAACATGGTTCGACAAGTTAAAGACAATGGAAGTGCCAATAAAGCCATTGCATGTTGTTGTGTGCTAGCCAAATCGGACGCCAGTTTTCCATACATTATCATTAGCCCTCTAGATAGATTGCCAACTTCTGTATATCTATTTGCATATATTGATTGACATGCATCTGGAAATTGATGGAAAATTTTGACAAATATTTCGGGCCAGTGAAAAGTTGGTTCAGGCTAGTGTAAATGAGCATGTATTGGCCTGGTCATGGCAGTTGATTTTTCGAAACTTGTCGCACCCTGGAAAGAGCTTTACAATGTCTTCCATCCGTCCATATGTACAGGATCATTGAGGTATTACGGAAACATGGGGGAAAACAATAATGTTTGGTTGGACATAAATATTTAATGCACAGATTCATCTACACTCAAATTCACAGCTCTAAATGTCTACATTTTATCCTGGGGAACATGAATATTCATTTTTTGCAATTTCTTGTTTTTTTCATGATGGCTGGATACACAATGTTTTTAGAGATGACCTCACACCCGAGAACACTTGATCTTTCTTCCGTTGATTCAACTGTTGTTCCAACTGCGAACGCAATGATTCCACAAACTCTTGACTTTCACTGCTCTGCAAAATCTAAGTCCCCTGAAATTAAATGAATTCACAAAAGTCAGTCTGTAATGATGTAACAGTACAATTGATGAAAGCATGACTGTAAAAGGTACGTAAACTAAAAGGTAGTCCCAAAGCCTTTTTGAGGCCGTTGGGGCAGTAGGTAAAACTGGTTGTTATCTACTTTGTCTAGCACACAATATTGAACACCTCCCTCACCTTCCACTGCCTTCTACCTCCCCAACCAAAATCAGATTCCCATTTTTACACCTGGGTAGAGCTAGAAAAGCTATATGTAGAGTGCCTCTTCCAAGGGCACAACATCGGTGGCATCTCGGGGGATAAACTTTTGTGTCACAATCCTTTCTTCCCCTTTCCAGCGAACTTTGACCCATCAGGACGACACGGCCTTGCTGAAGGCGTACATTGCGGAGTGGAGGAAGTTCTTTACGCAGTGCTCGTACCTCCCCAAGCCGTTTGGTCAGCTGGAGACGTCCCTCGCCGGGAAGACCGTCAGCAGCGTGCAGAAAAAGAACAGCCCGGAGGACAGCATCGTTAGAAAGGTCTGTAAAGGAGCGGAGTTGATATTTTCTGTAGTGGGAGAATCTTTCAACAAAGAAACTAAATTGGTGTCACTGGCTTCATGGAAATGGAAATCTTCAAACTTCATGACACCACAAATGTGTCTACCTTTTATGACTTCTGTGCTACAAAACTGACTGCAAATTTTAACCACTTTGGAAACTATTGGAGTATTGAAAATGTGTTAGTCATTTGCACATGGTCTATAGGGCAGTGCCTATCTCCAGTTCTATAGTCCTTGGACCACACAGTTGTGTAAGCACTTCAGCAAGGGGCTAGTCCAATGGTAACTTAGGTTATAAAACATCATTATTTTGTCTTGTAGCAAACATTTAAAAAGGTTTTTTACAGGACACGAAAATGATTTTGCAAGAATAGCCATTTTGGTTGTATTGTTTTCTGATGAATAGTTGTTGACAATCGTTGTTGTTTACCACAGCTAGACACAAAAGTGATTTAGCAATAACATCCATTTTGGTTGTTTTGTTTACTGATAAATAGTTGTTTACATTTAAACGTTGTTGTCTACCACAGCTGATGTTGGACAGCTGGAATCAGAGCATCTTCTCGAACATCAAACAGCGACTCCAGGACAGCGCAATGAAATTGGTCCACTCAGAGAGGATGGGGGAGGCCTTTGACTCACAACTGGTCATCGGGGTCAGGGAATCATATGGTAGGGAAAAGAACAAGAAATAGTCATGCCTACATTGTACAAGTATTAGAGTTGTTAACCCGGGATTGATGTGTTTGATAATTGTGGTTGTATAATGCTTAAAAGACTTTTCCTTGTCATCTGTGATATTTGCTACTATGTAAATGATTGTGATAAGTATTGTAAGCCTACAAGCAAAAGGTGTTTGGATTATTATCTCCATGAAAAATGGAGATATAGTTTTGGGTGTGTCTGTGTGTGTGTGTTTGTTTGTCTGTTTGTTTGTCTGTCTGTCTGTCTGTTTGTCTGTTTGTGTTTCCGCACTACTGTAGTCAGCATAAGTCAAGAACCTCTTGATGGATTACGATAATATTTGGAATGTGGGCAGGTGTTGTGAAGCCGAAGTTCAAGATCGATTTTGGGCCCCCTGGTATGTGACCTTGGTACTGCAGCAGAACTTCAATTTTTGTATCTTTTGACCTGGACGTGCTGTGGTCTTGATTTTTGGGTGGTAGATAGCTTGTTGAACATGCATTGTATCAAACTTTCAAAGCTAGCTTTTATTGCTTTCATGCTATTAATATCATTGTATATAGCATGAACTAATTTACAGTTTTGTACTAAGACACATTATGGTAATAATACACGTATGTACCATCCTGTAGAGCGAAAAATACTAAAAGGAAAAATAAATTTTTGGGTATTTTTAACATGACTGTTGAGGTAAGTTCCAAAATCTTTGCCAAGACTAATGATCGTCTTTTCTGTTTTTTTCAGTCAACCTATGTTCAGATCCAGAGGACAAGTTAAAGATATACAAGGAGAATTTTGAGGCGGCGTACATAGAAGCAACGGAGGCCTTCTACAAGGCACAGGCACCGCAATACCTGGCAGACAACGGCGTCCAGAACTACATGAAATATGTAAGTTTTCTGTTGTTTACAACAACTCATGTAAAATGCAGTCAAACCTGTTGACCACATCTAATGTAATTATGTATAAGGACCACTTGTTGATGGTATCTTAGATGATTTTTGCCATGGACACAGACATTAAGTATCTTGTCTATAGTGACTATTGGTTCCTGAGAAAAATTGAATCCCCACGAAAAAATTTCTACAGTACGCACATTTTAGTGTCCTTTGTAGTTTTAGCTGACTCATGCAATGCTTTTCTAGTAAATAGTATATTTACTTTCTCTTAGAAATTAGAAATTTAATAGTAATAGTGTTGTATAAAAATCTATTTATTTTATAACTGTTTGAACTGATGTTGCTTTTGACAGCTTTATATCTATTAGTCCTGTAGATTTTCTTTGTTATGAATACATGTTATGATGTAGGTATCCTCATGTTTTTTTACAAAGTTATTTTACTAATAATATTATGAAAATGGTTGTTGAATTTGATGTAACTTCTGTCCCATGTTTTTGTTTGTTCTGTAGGCTGATATGAAACTAAAAGAGGAAGAACAGCGAGCGATGAGATACCTGGAAACTAGGAAGGGGTGCGACTCTGTGCAAAAGGTATGCCATCATTTATGCATAAATTAGCATAGTTAATGAAGCTTCCATTCTCTTTAGCTGTATGTGGTTTGAGACCAGGTAAGGTTTGGAATAAAAGACCACTCCATTTGTACACACTAACTCCTTAGCTCCCCTTAAAAAATTTGTTTGTATGTTCCTTAGGCCACACCAATGCAATTTCTTTGTTCACAGAATCTTGCAAAAACTTGAAAATTTTTAAATCAGAAAAAAATGCAGCAAGCAAATCCAAGAACGAAGAAATCAAATTTATGTGGCCTTTTGTTTAAATTTCTGCAAGCTTCATACATTACAGATTTGGCCTTGTCTTAACATGTACATGTGTAGTTAATGCTAGTACTAAGTTACAATGCAGATCAAGATTAACTACATGTATAGCAGAGTTTCAAAACTATCCTTAAAAGTATACATGTACCTGTAATATGGTCTGAATTAGAATATAGAATGACAGGTTACTAGGCATAGCTTGGTAATAGTCAGTGGTTACAATAGATGTTTAGTAGATAGACTTGTGTTAATGTAAACATGCATTATTTTGTACATATAACATCCCTTGTACTTTTTCCTTGCTCACCCTGTCACTTGTGTTAATATAATGTCTTAACAATTAAAAACCCAAGCTGTTTTTTCCCTTCCATCCCACCCCCACCAGCCTTGCAACATGGTACGACCTTCCAACATATGCATTCGCTTTTTGCTACACACTAGCCTAAATATCTAGCAACTTACAAATGGCAAAAAATACTTGGACGAGATTTTAGAAAATCCGTTGGACTTCTTGTCTGCTTGACATGGCTGGCACGGTGCTAGAGTGAGAGCTTTTTCAGTTGCATGGTTTTATATTTCAGAAAAGCCTCCATATAGGACAGGTAGCAAGCCAGCAGTTTCAGGTTAGTTCAGTAGAAGCAAGTGGCTTGAACAGGGGATCCGTAAGGTCTTCCGCACTTAGACGCACGTAGCTGACACGTTTTTTTTCCGTCATGCCCCTAATCGCGAACTCACCACGATATAATGCATCAGTCCTAAAATGTTTGCATCATAACATAACGTTTTATGAAAAATGTTGTATGTCACTTTTCTGCAGGAAAAGAAATGACTGCTCCTACCAAAAGAGATATAGCTATTTTTGGGAAAAAGCGTATTATTGGTAGGAACGTGTCAAAAATGACACCTACCACTTTGATTACAAACTGCAGTTAGATAGGTTTCAGCTATCAACAAAGGAAATCTATCTGTATAGCTGTATTACTGCCTTTTGATGTGACACACCAGAAATGTCTTGAAAATGTAGCTTATTCTGAAGTACAAGAGTCTTAAGAACAGTGTTCCTTGGTTTTCAAAGTTGCATTGAAATCCTTATTGGTGGAGTAAAAAATATTGTATTTGAAAAGTATTTGTATGAAAGTGACATATTTTTTAAACTAGCATTGAAGGAGTAGTTGAATCCTTTTTTGCAGTAAAGTGACTGTGTATGGAGTTGTAAATGGCCGTCCTGACGGTTTGTTTTGTTGTGTTTTCTCCCCCCCTCAGCTTACAGAGTGCTGCGTTCACGTACTAGTAACCGCCTTCAAAGAGACCATCCTTGCCGAGTGTTCAGTTATGATCAAGAGAAATGAAACAGACAGTGAGTACAACAAATGTGCTGTACATATTGAAATAGTTGATTGTTTCATATCCACTGTCACCACATCACGAACCAGTGCGTTAATTATGGTCTTACATCACATTACTAGGGTCTTTTCAACCTTGAACTTAATACACTTTGTATGCCTCCTATTCCCTCCTCCCATAAATTCAAAACGATATATGGTAATTCATTTAATTGCAATCTATGTATTTTGAAAAAATGCAAAGCTATTTTAGCTCCAACTGGTAATACCTAACAAAGCATTCAAATTATCTATCATTAACTAGTATTCTTTAAGTATAAAATTATTTCTTATGTTAGAAAAAAAACGTCCACAGCTAGTCACCAGTATGTGGTCGATATTTGAATTTTTAGATTTGAACTGTTATAAATGTTCACCAATCGGAATGGCTTGTCTGATGCTGAACTTTGCCCTCCCTGTGCAGAGCTGCTGCTAATGTTCCAGCTGTTAGACCGGGTGCCAGACGGCATCAACCCCATGTTGAGGGACCTGGAGGAGCATATCAAGAACCAGGGCCTGGCTGACATGGTGGCTGCTGCGGAGACTATCACTTCTGTAAGTATCTTTGAAATGCAATACAACATGCTCGTAGAGAAAAAAAGCGACTCATATCGAGTTATTTATTTAGATTAACCACATTTGTGGAAGGTTTGACATAACAGATGACTATCACCTTTTTGATATGTCAACCGGGAAACCAGACTGCAAGGTTTGAACCACTCACACCACGAAGGACCCCTACTTATTTATAAATGTAGTGAGTTTTTTAATGTGCTCAAGGTGTGGCTCTCCTCGAAAACAGGACCAACTTTCTCCTCAAACATGGTCCTAACAGGGAGGATGTTCCTTAACCTTGTTAGTTAAACCCAAAACCTTCAGATTCCAAGATAACAACCCTAACCACAAGACCAGCTTGCTACCTGCCGAGTTGTTACATAGAATCATATGATGAATCATATTTAAAAGTGTCTTGCCACCTTTTCATTTTCAGGATTCTGAGAAGTACGTTGAACAGCTGCTGTCCCTGTTTAACATCTTTAGTATGCTAGTCAAGAAAGCCTTCAGTGATGACCCCAGATTCCTCACCTCCAGGGACAAGGTAAGCAGATTCTTACAGTATCTGTATCTGTATAGCCTGTATAACCACCCTTTGGCAAAGCAGACTAGCTTCACATCAGCCATTGTTTTTAGTCGAGAATGTGTTTTACATGTATGTTTATAGCCTCATACTTCTATGGCTTTCAGAAGTAGTGTTATAGAAAGATTCTGAAGCATTTTTGAGACATGGTTTCTTTCTATTCTGACAGAGTGTTTTACAATGTTGATATTTCAACAATTGCTGTTTCATTTCATTTCCAGGCATACAAGCATGTAGTGAACGACACAACTGTTTTTAGGTTAGAGCTTCCTTCTAAACAAAAAGGGTGAGTAGAAGTACTAGTCATTACTGAAAAGATAACTGACACATCAACTGCCAAACATTTTCAAATTATTGAACATTTAAATGTTGTAGTTAGCCTGAGACCATCCCATTTTAGTTCTGGTTCGTTCCTCTGACCAGACTATTTGTAAGAACGTCTAAAAGATTTGTTGGCATTATTTTTGTATCTTTGTACTAAGTAAACAATGATTCTGAATTGAAATATTAATAGCTTTTTATCGAGGAAAGCAACACCATCGCAAAGGTGTACCAAACTTCAACACAATATGAGCAAAAAAAGGATGGAGATATTAAGCTCACATGACAACATTGTATTGTAGTTGTAAAACATGTATAGCAAGTACATTATGTGACTGTGAGCATACCATTTCAAGAGATAAAGAGAGTAAAGCGAGTAACAACAGCCACTTTTTGCACAAGAGACTATCCAATACAAAGCACTGAAATGGCATCTTGGTGTTCTGACCCCACCACAGTGTAGCAAAGACTCAGCCAGAATCCAAATGTCCGGAGCTGTTAGCCAACTACTGCGACATGCTGCTGAGAAAGACTCCTCTGAGCAAGAAACTCACATCTGACGAAATAGATCTCAGACTTAAAGATGTGGTAAGTGACTTCTTGTGTAATCATCTCAAAGTTAATGTTAAAGTCTAGAGAAGAAAAAAGTTTTCTTTCTTTCAGTTCATCAGTTCTGAAATTCTTGTTATACCATTGAAGGCACTACCTTGTTTGGGAGAGTGTGTACCTTGTGCTAACTGCTGGGTGGTGCACAACAATAATAGTAACATTGTATAACATCAGCAACAGAAAAGCATGGTGGGGCGGAGCAGGTTAATTTTACCAAAAAAATTTGTTATTACAATTTAAACGAGTTCTGAGTCAAATCTCTGTCTTTCTTCTCTCTGTTAACTCTTCTTAAGTTTCTGTCTCCAAAGAGCTCTGCTAGCTGCAAGTGTCTCCCCATCCTCCCAGCAGACCCGATATGTTTGTTACCTCCCATAGCGGCCCTGCCCTTCCGAGCCCCTGAACATGCTTCTGACGACGTCACCGCCAAACAGCTTTCAGCCAATCAGAGGGTTTGCTAAAGCTCATTTTGAGCAAAGCCGCAAAGGATGCTGGGAAGCATGAGCAACTAACAACTGTTTGTGCCAAATGAGGCCTTAATTATTTATGAGCAACTGTCAGTGACGTCCCCAGAAGCCAAAATTTCCGTTCAAAAGATCAGGGCTGAGACCGGGAGGGTTTGCCGAACATTTCCTCGGCGGGTTTCAGCGCTGATAAAGGAGGGAGGTGTCTCCCATGTCTTGATGTCCATCAAGATGTGATATGAGACGAGTCTGTGATTGAGATGTTGATGTTTGTTTGTTTGTGTCTCCATAGTTACTAGTGCTGAAGTATGTACAGAACAAGGATGTGTTTATGAGGTACCACAAGGCCCACCTGACACGCAGGCTCATCCTAGACAGCTCTGCAGACAGCGAGAAGGAAGAAAACATGGTGGAGTGGCTCAGGGTGAGGCTCATTTACATATCTCTATGGCAACTGGGTGAGGTGATGTCTCAGTCCTGTATTGTGTTGTCATTTTTGTTACGTTTTTGTCTTCGGAATCATTTGGTATATCAACTTCATTTAGAATGCAGCTTGCATTTAAAGAAATGTTGCTATACCCTGCTATTCCTCAATATTGTGTAGCTTTTTCTTGGTTGTATTGTTTTAAATTAATTAAAGAATTAGTGTTGTACGTAGTACATGTACCATAGTTATATGAAGATTGCTTGATATACATAATAAGTCCTACAGTCATAATGGTGAAATTGATATTATGTTTTTGCAGAAAAATACCTTTATGAAAAAAATGTCTCTGTCATCCAAGAAAAAAGTTACTTCTTTGTGTTGGATCAAAGCTCAAAACTTAACAATATGTACTCTACCAACACAGGTGAGCTTTCACTCATATAAAAAATCTTAGTACCACAGAACATATTTCTTCTTTTGCATTTTTCTACAGGAGGTAGGCATGCCAGCAGACTATGTCAACAAACTAGCCAGGATGTTCCAAGACATCAAAGTCAGTGAAGACCTCAACAGTCAGTTTAAGGAGGCCATTCGGGACAAGGGACATGGTTCTATAGCAGGTTTGAAATACATTACAATAGATGGTACACTGGTAGTTTTGGCGACGCCTCAGGGGTGGAGCTGATATACTGTGAATCTTGAAATGTTCACAGTGGTTTTGCTTTTGCAGTTTTGTGATGACCTCTCCACTTTGGAAATGATTATGTGTTTACCTTATAGTACTAGTCAGAGTAACTGTACTACGAAATTGTTTCAACTGTGAACTGAAGACAGAACCAAAACCCTCTCTCCCCTTCTACTGCAAAATCAAATCCCCGAAAGAAATATGAATTCACAGTAAACTACTTGAAAAAAGAGACAGTGACTCCACAGAATGCTTTCAAGCACAACATTTAGAGAACTTTTACTGTTGTGACTCATGTTTTTTGTTTGCTTCCACAGATTGTGTAAATATCAAGGTCCTGAACGCGGGCGCCTGGGCGCGTAGTTCTGAGCGTGTGTTCGTGTCGCTCCCCATGGAGCTGGAGGACTACATCCCGGAGGTGGAGGAGTACTACAGGAAGACGCACAGTGGCAGGAAACTGCAGTGGCACCACCTCATGTCCAACGGCATTGTGCGTAGACTTTACTGTGATGCGTAGGAGTCGTAACGTCTGTTGACAGTTGTATTGAAGTACTCGTTTTTATTTGTGTAGGTTTCAAACTTTTGTCGTTTTGGCAGACATATTTTAATGAACAATCAGCAGATATCTCTTTCTATATCAAGTCTGCTGAGTTAGGAATAGACTCATGATGCAATAGTTGTGCCAGTTCTGAAAACAGATTTAACCTTCTTCCTGATGTCTAACTCTGTAACCAATAGAAAATGGGGTGCCAAACTACTACTCCTGTGTGCTAGAGGTTAGATGTTGGTTTCTATAGCAAATTCTCTATTATTCTCTATATTCAAATATGTTGGTTACTTTGACCTTGTGCCCCCAGATAACCTTCAAAAACAAAGTCGGTCAGTACGACCTGGAGGTCACGACCTTTCAGATGGCGGTGCTGTTCTCATGGAACCAGAGGCCCATGGAGAGAATACCGCTGGAAAACCTGAGGTTAGCCACGGAGCTGCCCGATACAGAGCTCAGGAGAACTCTATGGGTAAGGTTACCAAGTATTTTTATTTACTGTAGGTAGTGTCTGTCTTCTCTGTCATGGTAGTGGGTTTTTGCTGTATAATACCAGAAAAAACTTTTGGTTACAGGACTGTAAATCACAAAAACGAAAATTTAGCTCTGCTAAAAGATGAGAGCATTGTATTGGTGTTGAAGTCTTTGATTTGAGATTCTCTCTCTCTCTCTTGTTACTTTGAGAAGTATTTCCAGCCCGTATGGTTGATATTCTTAATGCATGTTTTGACTGATGTTTAATACTAAACTGTTCTCACTGTTTGTTCCAGTCTTTAGTGGCCTTCCCTAAGATTAAGAGACAAGTCCTAGTGTATGAACCCGAGGCTCAGTCACCCAAGGAGTTCCAGGAAGGGACAGTCTTCTGGGTCAATCAGGAGTTCGGCCTCATGTAAGTACAAAAGTACACCACCACCTTCTGCTTTGCCCCCCGTAAGTCTCTTTGCCCCCACAAAAAAACTGCTTTGTCTTGGCCATTCCTCTTACCCCCACTACAAGTCTTCCTCCGCCCCTCTCGCTTTGCCCCCCCCCCCAAGGCCATCGTTAACCGACGCTGCTCAAAGTCGACATGAAAGTTGTGTGGAAAGTTACAATAACGGCTGTGCCATGAAATCTTAAAGTAGCCAGAGCGTTGGTACACATGCTGGACCACCTTTCTGCCAAGTGGCATTGTATAAATCCTGTCTAGTCTGAAACGCGTAATCTCCAAGTAATCTCCAGATTGGGAAGGATTTGACTTAGTTTGACCTCATGACATTATTGATGTTTTAGTGAAAACTAGCTAATGTCCTTGACAGGTAATGTCAGGTAATTGAATCTCAAGCATTCTTTCTCGCTCACCTATTACAGTAAAAATGGAAAACTCCAAAAGAGAGGAAAGATCAACCTGATTGGTAGACTGCAGCTGTCCACAGAGAGAACACGGGAAGAAGACAACGAAGGCATCATACAGCTCAGGATACTCAGGACACAGGTAAGGGGCACATGTACATGTTTCACACATCATACAGCTCAGGATACTCAGGACACAGGTAAGGGGCACATGTACATGTTTAACTCATCATACAGCTCAGGATACTCAGGACACAGGTAAGGGGCACATGTACATGTTTCACACATCATACAGCTCAGGATACTCAGGACACAGGTAAGGGGCACATGTACATGTTTAACTCATCATACAGCTCAGGATACTCAGGACACAGGTAAGGGGCACATGTACATGTTTCACACATCATACAGCTCAGGATACTCAGGACACAGGTAAGGGGCACATGTACATGTTTCACACATCATACAGCTCAGGATACTCAGGACACAGGTAAGGGGCACATGTACATGTTTAACTCATCATACAGCTCAGGATACTCAGGACACAGGTAAGGGGCACATGTACATGTTTCACACATCATACAGCTCAGGATACTCAGGACACAGGTAAGGGGCACATGTACATGTTTAACTCATCATACAGCTCAGGATACTCAGGACACAGGTAAGGGGCACATGTACATGCATATGTCCAAATGACTGTGTATCTCTGTTATATTGTATCTGACCCTTACCTCTTCCCTCATGACCTCAATGAAAAGTGGCATGCATGCCAATCAGAGCTTCTCATGAATGAACAAAGGTTCAAACAAATTCGTCACTGTCTAGCTGGGCACTGCGGTCTTGTATTATTACTCTTGTGTGCAGAGGTTTTGTTTTCAGTGTGTCTGTCTGTCTGTTTGCTTGCTTGCTTGACAATGTGTGTCTGTAGTTATATGGATGCAGTAGCTCTAGAGTGCCTGCGTTCCACATGCTGGGCATGCCAGGGACACTGACAGGAAGTTGGGTCAAAGGTCCTCGAATAGTTATCTCATTTCCTGTCTTCAATTCCCTGCTATAAATATTATCATGTCTGTTGCCTTAATGAGAGCTAGTGGAAAAAATGAATTAGAATTTTAATCACCGCAAAAGATCCCTGCAAAAATACTGTAATTCTTTCACTGTAACTTTATGTTCACTGTTTTAACGGTCACCTCTGTGCCATGAACTTATCATCACTGTGAAAAAACCTGTTGTTATTATTTATGATTCCTTCCGAACATCCGTTCTATAAATCACTTGCCGCAACCATGAAGTTAAAGTTCAGTGAAAATTTCCATTATCCTTTCACCATAAAAGTTTGCTACCGTGAAGATAAGTTAATGAAATTACTGTACTTTTTCTTCCCACAGGAAGCTATAGTGAAGATCATGAAGATGAGAAAGCGGATCTCCAACGCTCAGCTCCAGACGGAGCTGGTGGAGATCCTTAAGAACATGTTCATCCCCTCCAAGAAGATGATTAAGGAACAGATCGAGTGGCTGATCGAACACAAGTACATGAGGAGAGATGAGGACAACATTAACATGTTCATCTATATGGCATAGGCCGGGTGGGGAAACTGTAACAACATATCTGGAATCATAGACTTGAGCAAACTCCCCTCCCTTGTAACATGGACCCTCCCAGAACCACAATGTAGTATTCTTTACCATGGTTTACCATGGTTGTACCATTAGGAAGAACTTTGAAGGGAGATCTCTTGAAAAGTGTAATTTTTCCTGTCTTACTAGTTTCTAAGAACTCACAAAACCAACTTTAAGAAGACATTCATTATTTATGCTCATAAACAAAGAAAATGTCATGAAAACTTCTTGTATATGAATGATTTTGTATTTTGGTACACCCCACAAACATGCAAACACAATTTGCAGTACAAATTTATTCATAAATGGTGATATTTTGATGTCAACATTTTGTCTACACATGTAATGTCCATGGTTTACAAGTAGGAACCTGTACAAAAAAAGGAAATGTCTTTTTGTGTTGACCAAGCAACTTGGATGTAAAATGCAACACTAAGTGTAGCCCCCTCCCTGAGCCATAGAAAATGTTCTTGTATTATAGCAACTAGAGTATATTGTGCAATGGCTTGTATTTGTTTACAAAACATCTTGTCTATTGTTTGGTACATAATAGGCAAGTCCCTAGTTCTCTTTGATATGGTTGGTTCATAATTGGATAGTTTTTCACCCACCTCTGCACAAACTGTTTGGATAGCAAATGTTGTAGGAAATTCTGCTGAATGTACTGTTTAAGGTATACTGTAAATCTTGACACTTTCGGGGTGATTTATTTCCTTGGTTGTTTTATTTCCTTGGTTTCCGCAGTGACCTCTCCATCACGAATGCTTAACACTGTGAATATGTCTCCCTTGTATAACCACTGTGCAACAGAAATATTCCAACCACAAATTTGACACATCGTGAAACCATCTTTTCCCCTCCTACTGCAAAATGAAACCAAAAGTAAATGAATTCAGAATGACCAATTGGAAGACGAGGGATTTGTTCCCGTTGAAGAGTGCCTTGGTGAAATGGTTTGTTCTTTTTTTAAACATGAGTGACTATTAAGAGAGTTGGGTTTGTACTTGTAGGTGTCACGCAAGGCTTCAGTATGACAACCAAATGTTAGCATCTCTTTGGTACAGTTAACATGTATGTGTGGTAGATGCATTTGTCAAGGAAAAAACAGGGAGAAAGAAATGTGAGGGGGTTTCTTACTACTGAATGTGCTACAATCAATGTAACACCTTGCCATACTTGTGTAGTAGGTAACATTGAGTGAATAGCACCCCCCCCCCCCCCACACACACACACTTCCTTGGTTTTTTGCTGATTAGTGCATCATTATTCCAATATTCTAAATCTGATAATTGTTTTCACAAGATTTTGAGGCAATGTCATGAGTTACACGCATACAACATGTTTTCAGAACCACTCTCCATAAAACACTAAGTGTTGTCAATAAGTATTCCATGTACCTGTACAGTAGGAATTATAAATGGGAGTGTTTGCTTAAGTTAATTGCTGTCGAGTCGCCAACCAGACGATAATGAGTGCAAAATTCACCACGTCGTATGCCATAAATGTTTGTAAATATATTATGCGTTTATCCGAGGGAGGTTGCCAAGTTATAATGGGGAGGGGATGTGATATATATATTAGCAGTTTGACGGCAAGCGTGAAACGGAATGTAAGCTTCACAATGTACATGTGTACTTGCCAAGAATTTTGTATCAGTGTTTCTGAATCCCTGCAACAGCTGGCAAGGGAAAAGAATGGTGTTTATGATGTTAAACTAGATTTCCATATCTCGGAATACCAGCCCAACTGAGCCTGAACAGCATCCAAGTAGAGCAATGGTTTAGAAGCCAAGAATGGTAGATGTCACTTTAGCGCTATGTTAGCGTAGTCTTTCCTCTTGCAGGTTGTTGCAGGGGTAATATGTAATAAGACATCCTATAGTGTATCAAATTTACTTGGAACAGCGCTATATTAATGTACAATGTAGATGTGTAAACATGTATGAAAATGGTTGGGAAATTATGCGCCACTGTACATGTACGTGTGTACATTTTGGAATTGCAAAAGTTGAAAAATAAATAAATAAAGGATACCACAAATCTTGTATGGTGTGTTTGTTGAAGTTACATGTATTTGAGGCTAAATATTCTCTTTAAAAACATGAGATTATTCAGCTTTTTGTTATAGATCTTTTTCTTTAATTACGGTGCCAGACCACAAATGTGCTTGCAGACGCTTGATGGGGAGTAGTAAAAAATAAACTTGCTATGTCAATAAGATTTATGTATATATGAACTATATAGTTATCCTTTCCTTTTGCTATTTACAAGATCAAGTGTGTAACGTTATAGAGTTCATCTAAATAACATCTTACCAATCCCTGTTGATGTACCTATTTGCACACAGTACCTGTCCTTGGTGCTGAACATCATATCCCCCAGTTATTATCGTCCTATACGCATACCGAAGGTTTGTATCTCACTTAACAACTTTCGAACCTGATTAAACTGTGGTTCCAACACGGAAAAGTATTAGGCGTACCCAAAATTTCTTCGGTAACGTCAACTACATGTAGCATCTAGCGTAATCTACCATCTTGTACCATAATCGAAAACAACTTCCACCACAGCTTATTTTTGTTCCATTCAAAACCTTTCGAAAAAAGCTTTGTATATTGACACTCGCCGTGACCTCAACTATAACAGTTTTACCTCCTTATCTGTCTGAAAATCAGGTAACGGTGTCCTTTCCACAACAGGTAACGCTGCATGTTCTTCTGTTTGTGTAAATACAAAATAGTGCATTTCTGACGTCATAACCATGCACGTTCGTAACAAGAACGACAATGAAAACTAGCCTCCTTGGACCTCTGGGTAAACGTTCGATTGAATGCGTAATAAAGACGTGAAGGTCAGTAACAATGATAAAGTACCATGATGCAAGTTTCAGAGACGTTGGCAACCAAGCTTGCCACAACAGTGCCCCTTGTCGTTCCCTGCCAAAAACCGAAGATGCCGATGTTTTTCTTTTTGTCAACCATCGATAGAGCATCCTGTCCGTGACTTTGGCTCTTCCAACAAATGTACGAGGTTGGGTAGCGGTTAGCCTGGTATCCATCCCCGGGTTGTGGAGAGGCGAGGTCTATGCGCCCAAGGTTTGCGGTCAGTCACTCAGGTAAGATCGGAATATTCCAGATTAGTCTGCTGCGTTGGAAAAGAATCAGGTCTTGTGGGAACGTTTGCGTCGGCAGTGGTGTTAGGGCCACGATAACATTGAAGGCGCACGTACTTTTAAATTAGATAATGATCAAGGAAGCAATCGCTTGGTTGTACAAGACACTAGAAGCCGTTCTTTCAGTCATACATTTAAAAAGATGACCAACATTACACAACAGAGAGCAAATATTAAAACAACGTAACATTCGACTCGAGAAAGGAAGAGAGGGAGAATGTTCTAGAACACTCTAGATCTTCTGTATGTTTCACTTCAGTTAGTCTTTTTTTTTTTTTAAATCCGTTATGCTGCCCCCGCCTTCCCAGAAAAGGTTACAAAAAGGCTAAAACAATATTCAAATAGTCAGCAACAAAATAGCCTGAAAACGCCAGTAACTGATCCAAATGCGACATACAGTATATCTCACTACTGTACGTCATAGGTAAAAACTCGTAGACAATGCAAGATGTTCCAAACGCGTAATAAAGGGTTGTCATAGTAATGGAACAACAGAAACAGAACGTCGTTCGATCGCAAACGTACAACCGTAAATAGAACGGCCGTTCCGATCCTCAGTAGCAAGTTTGGTGAGTTAGAAAAGAAAGATTGCGAGATATAATACGAGGGATCAAAGACCATAAAGAGGAGTATTCCGATCTTCATTAGCAGGAGTGTTATGTGTGGAGAAGAAGAGGAGTATTCCGATCTTCATTAGCAGGTGTGTTATTTGTGGGGAAGGACAGGAAAATTCCGATCTTCAGTAGCAGCTGTGTTATGTGTGTGGAAGAAGAGGAGTATTCCGATCTTTAGTAGCAGGTGTGTTATGTATGGAGAAGAAGAGGAAAATTCCGATCTTCAGTAGCAGGTATGTTATGTATGGAGAAGAAGAGGAAAATTCCGATCTTCAGTAGCAGCTGTGTTATGTATGGAGAAGAAGAGGAAAATTCCGATCTTCAATAGCCGGTGTGTTATGTATGGACAAGGAGGTATTTTAAACTCATTGAAGAAGAGGAAAATTCCGATCTTTAGTAGCAGGTGTGTTATGTATGGAGAAGAAGAGGAAAATTCCGATCTTCAATGGCAAGTGTGTTATGTATGGAGAAGAAGAGGAAAATTCCGATCTTCAATAGCAGCTGTGTTATGTGTGGAGAAGAAGAGGAGTATTCCGATCTTCAGTAGCAGGTGTGTTATCTGTGGCAAAGAAGAGGAAAATTCCGATCTTTAGTAGCAGCTGTGTTATGTATGGAGAAGAAGAGGAGTATTCCGATCTTCAATAGCAGGTGTGTTATGTATGGAGAAGAAGAGGAGTATTCCGATCTTCAGTAGCAGGTGTGTTATGTATTGGGAAGAAGAGGAATATTCCGATCTTCAGTAGCAGGTGTGTTATGTATGGAGAAGAAGAGGAAAATTCCGATCTTCAGTACCAGCTGTGTTATGTGTGGAGAAGAAGAGGAAAATTCCGATCTTCAATAGCCGGTGTGTTATGTATGGACAAGGAGGTATTTTAAACTCATTGAAGAAGAGGAAAATTCCGATCTTTAGTAGCAGGTGTGTTATGTATGGAGAAGAAGAGGAAAATTCCAATCTTCAATGGCAAGTGTGTTATGTATGGAGAAGAAGAGGAAAATTCCGATCTTCAATAGCAGCTGTGTTATGTGTGGAGAAGAAGAGGAGTATTCCGATCTTCAATAGCAGGTGTGTTATGTATGGAGAAGAAGAGGAGTATTCCGATCTTCAATAGTAGGTGTGTTATGTGTGGAGAAGAAGAGGAGTATTCCGATCTTCAGTAGCAGGTGTGTTATGTATGGGGTAGAAGAGGAGCATTCCGATCTTCAGTAGCAGGTGCGTAATATATAGAGAAGAAGAGGAGTATTCCGATCTTTAGTAGCAGGTGTGTTATGTATGGAGAAGAAGAGGGAAATTCCGATCTTCAATAGCAGGTGTGTTATCTGTGGGAAAGAAGAGGAGTATTCCGATCTTTAGTAGCAGGTGTGTTATGTATGGAGAAGAAGAGGAGTATTCTGATCTTCAGTAGCAGGTTTGTTATGTGTGGAGAAGAAGAGGAGTATTCCGATCTTCAGTAGCAGGTATGTTATGTATTGGGAAGAAGAGGAATATTCCGATCTTCAGTAGCAGCTGTGTTATGTATGGAGAAGAAGAGGAAAATTCCGATCTTCAATAGCAGGTGTGTTATGTATGGAGAAGAAGAGGAACATTCCTATCTTCAATAGCAGGTGTGTTATGTGTGGAGAAGAAGAGGAAAATTCCGATCTTCAGTAGCAGGTGTGTTATGTGTGGAGATGAAGAGGAGTATTCCGATCTTCAATAGCAGGTGTGTTACGTATGGAGAAGAAGAGGAAATGCTAATCTTCAGTAGCAGCTGTGTTATGTATGGAGAAGAAGAGGAAATGCTAATCTTCAGTAGCAGGTATGTTATGAATGGAGAAGAAGAGGAGTATTCCGATCTTCAGTAGTAGGTGTGTTATGTGTGGGGAAGAAGAGGAGTATTCCGATCTTCAGTACCAGGTGTGTTTTGTGTGAAAAAGAATAGGAAAATTCTGTTCTTCAGTATCAGGTGTGTTATGTGTGGAGAAGAAGAGGAATATTCTGATCTTCAATAGCAGCTGTGTTATGCATGGAGAAGAAGAGGAGTATTCCAATATCTAGCGCTAGCAGTTGTGTTTGGGGAAGAAGAGGAGTATTCCGATTTTAATAGCAGCTATGTTAAATGGAGAAGAGGAATATTCGGATCTTCAGTAGCAGCTGTGTTATGCATGGAGAAGAAGAGGAGTATTCCAATATCTAGCGCTAGCAGTTGTGTTTGGGGAAGAAGAGGAGTATTCCGATTTTATATAGCAGCTATGTTAAATCATCGGGAGAAGAGGAATATTCGGATCTTCAGTAGCAGCTGTGTTATGTTTGGAGAAGAAGAGGAGTATTCCGATCTCCAATAGCAGGTGTGTTAAGTCTGGAGAAGAAGTAATAATCCGATATTTTATCATACATAAGTTATATGGAAGATCAGGGGTAGAATATTTGCACCCCTTCTAGTCGTTCCCTATTTTTCCACAATGGAATCGTCCACATGCACAATGCCAATACAACAGATATAAGATAGCGTTACGTTGGTATTAGTGTCTGCTTAAATAACCGCAATTGAGCTGGAATACGTAAGACCTCGGATAGAATAACGTTCGACGTCTAGCATTTGCCTTTACACATCGAATATTGATACCCCCATCTTAGGCCCCCTTTCTGTGAATGGTTTAGTCTTTTCTTTCCATAGGCACCAAGGCCAGGTATTCCAGTATGGATAGTTGTGACTAGAAAACGGGGAACAAGTCTTTAACCATGGAGGACAATGTTGCGTCGTTATTTGTGAGGATTGTCGTCATTTTGGTATTCCTATCTAGAGTCTCCGAGTCAGGTAAGTACAAATTCATGTATTACAACTTTAATCAGCAGCTTACAACAGAATCCTTAGTACATGTTGTTTTTTACGCATTTCAAGCGTGTCTGTCAAGGTAAGACTAAAGCTTCCTTTATCCCTTGCATATAGAAAAAGTCATAATGTTTTTCTTGCAGAAATCAACCGAAGACATCTAGTTTCCACATTCACAACAGTGTTGTGACATTAGTAGCTGCTATAATAGTAGAAATGTTGGCATTGCTTCCTTTTGAGTTTTAGCCAAAGGGTTGTTTGCGAACTTGACAAGAGTATGTAGAACCAGGGTTTTGTAATTTTTCGTTCAAATATACGACTGTACATAGTGGATTCAAACTCAAACGGTCTCACTACATTTCACACAATGGAACCCTATTTCTTTGTACACGCATCATTGGTTCAAACAGGACTTCACGGCGCATTTAAACAATCTCCAACCGTGCTGCGTTACGGGGTAAGGTGTCGGGTTCGGCGCGGCTTTGTTTTGTTTGTTAGACCTTGTCACCAAGTCTGTGACTCGAGTGACTCTTACCGGGACGAGGCCTTTTTCTCATATAGCTAAGGACGTTTTAAAAAGGGACGGTACATGGGAGAAGTATCCATATGTTTGTTGTGGTAACACGAAACAGGTATGGGTATTACTTCTTGGTATTGTTTCCGGCTTTCGCGGGCTTTTCTTTAGTCGGCTTCAACGTCCGAAACATGACGTCACACTCGGGTAGAACCTGCAGTCGGAGCTTACCGAATGCCGTGTCGTGTACCTTCGGCTTGCGCCGTAGAAATGCGCAGTACGTCAGTATGAGGAACGCCATGACATGATACGGCCAAGGACAAAAACTATTTATTGGGACCGTTTTATTAGTTACGAGAGGTTGAATTATTAGCACTGTTTGTTCTATCGATTTGAACATTAAGAAAAAAAAAAAATTCAAACCAGGACGTGTGAAGTAAATCACAAACAAGATGCAAAAACACAACTGAAAGTTGATAGGAAAAATAAATGTGAAATCTTTCGAATCGATCCCCCCGTCTCCTTCAACGTCTTTCTAATTTTCTAAATATAGTTTACGTTTATGTTAGCGTGAAAAACAGCTTACAGAACAAGCGGTATGAATTACCAGTATGCCAAAATAAGCACATGTGCAAAAAGATTGCAAATTGAAAACTTCTTTAGATTACGTCTGGTACATTACTTCACATAGTATTTTCTGCGATCCAGACACTCCAGCTAATACAAGAAAAATCGTCTAGCAACGGATTAGGTTCTTTACACTGAGCTGTAAACAGCACCATGTCCTTGGCCCGGGTCTCCGGTAAGCCGAGTCAACCTTGTCTGGTTTGTTGACATTTTCAACAGAGCGTTCAAAACAACACAGCACTTCAACTCTACTCTACACACGTTTCACACATACTCTCTCTTAAGGACGCAACTAAAGGAAGTAGAAATAGAACGAGTACAGAGAGGAAACCAAGATGAATTTTATTTAGAGGAAAATAGGGGAAAAAAACAAGGTGTTCGTGCGTGTCTATATGTCCGTATTTGTGTTTGTGTCTGTATAAGATTGGTTCATATGCGGATATATCATATCTTATTTTATGTGTCGTTGGAAGCCTGTTCTTTCTATTTGGGTACAGGCTACTAGTGTATTAAAACACAAGTAGTTCACTTAAAACCATTGGCTTTGTGTTATATTTTGCCGATTTATAATTCTCACATTAACAATTTCCTTCCCATGTCGTAGTTTTCATCCCCAGTAGAGTACATGTTGAGCCGGTGTCGTCTGCAACTGTTAGAGTAGACTGGACCATACCGGAACAACCAACACAAGAGGTAGGAACGACTACACGAAACCCGTAGCATGTCATTCTGGTAACATTCATCGGTAATAGATAAATCTACTGTTTCATCGGACATTATGTCTTCACTGTTCAAATTAGCTGGATTTTTTGTTGTTATCAAAATTGGGACGTTATCTTGGACTCCTGAAAATCGCCACATTGAAGAGTATTTGTAAAAAGTTCAAATTTATGAATGTGATGGACCTTCTGTATCGGAAAAAAATCCGCATCTTTTTTTTAGATAAAACATATGATTGGCGTTCTTTCTTTCACAGGAAATAAGATTCTACGTCATCTACTACAAGCCATCAAGTCTAACCGCGGAAGAGACGAGGATCGTGATTCGTTCCCGGGAACAGCGGTACACAGTCACCGGGCTGGAACCGTTCACAGACTACACCTTCTGCGTGGCTGTCGTCACAGACGTGCAAGAGTTCAACAGAAGCGCACAAGTGCAGACGAGGACAAGAGAAGCAGGTAATATCAGTAAAAAGGCGGTCAAACCTCAGACTGAGGACGAAGCATGGCGATTTTTCTTTACCAATTAGTTCAATGCGGCTTCTACGGCTCGCGTGTTTAGCCAAGCACACCGGGTCATGCAGAACTTTGACTCCTGAGGCTTATGAATGACTGCTCCCTCATGCACGGAGCCGCCGGCTTTACGTCACCGTCAGATATCAGTACATCTTGACACAAATGTAATAAGCCATCTCACAGTTCCGAGTGCGCATGAGCAGTCGTAATGCATGGCGGTCTATGTCAATGGTCAAGATCACAGTGATCATATTTTGATGCTAAATGTGAACTTCTTTCAGAACCACTGGCTCCGAGAAACGTCATAATATGGACGATGTATTCGCGACAACTGCGCATGACCTGGGAGGAGCCCGCACTGTGGAACGGCCCAGTAGGTGGTTACGTCATCACCTTGAAGCAAGTCGTCATCACAGGAGAGATGACGTCATTGGACACCGTTAGAGTACCGAACCACGCCCAGAACAGTCACGTGTTCAGAGACCTCCAACCAGATACGAGATACGAAATATATGTAAGTGATGAGTCAACAATGTTGTTTGAGGGGAAAGAAAATTTTAGTTGCATTGCAGAAATGACAATTATGATATTTTTCTTGCGCATTTGTACTTTTCTACCACTTTATTCTAGAATCTTTATACTAGAAATAATATTTTTCGGACTGTTAGGACTACATTCGTGACAATGCTGTGTGCTTTCAGATAAGGTCTCACAACGGAGTTCACTACAGCAGTCCTGTTCACTCCAGAGCTTCCACATTAAAGACAGGTGAGTGTAAATAATATTATGATAAAGTCTTGTCTGATGTTATTTTGATCAATTTCAATGTAGTGTTATTATATGATATAGCCTCCTTCGCAGACTTTTGGAGCAGTGGCGTGGCAGGGGCTGATTCGCGATTTTCAACATGGGCTAAGTTTCTCCATGCCGGTAGAGGGAGTTGGCCCGCCACAAATCCCTTTCCCGGCATAGAAAAACTTAGACCATGTTGAAAATCGCCCCCTTCCCCCAATAAACTCCGCCGCTCCAGAACTTCTGCGAAAGAGGCTAATATGATATGTGTTTTATGACAGAAAGGTATATTAGTAAATGATGCCAACTGCATTGCCAAGTATTATGAAATGACCTTCTCTATTATCTCTTTCAGAAAACGCCGATATAAGAAGACTATATGACCCTATGACATATTCTATATCGGGACACGACGACTTTGGAGCGGACAAAGTTGCCATATTGGTTCTTCTGCCGACGGCGGCCTTGTTCACTCTTGGCATAGTTTCCCTTGCATATTTCAGGTATGGGGGAGGGGGATATTACCTCCAAATTAAGCCAGTTTAAATCAAATATATATATATATATATATATATATCAAATTGATGCAATTGATATAATATATAAATATATATATATATATAAATATATATATATATATATATATATAACAGCCAAAAAAAAGGTACAAGTTTGAATTTTTTTAACGACGTCATGTGTTATTCTCTCTCACAGGAACAAACAACAACAAGAAGCTATGACCGAAGTGGCATGTTGACAAGCCGAGGTACAGGACAACTCGCATACGTTGGATAGATGATATTTTCTTGTCGTACTATTGTTTTGGGTCGAACGATTTGACTTTCAGAGACGCTATGACAAAACAGACCATCGACAAGGACCTACGACAACCTTTCGACAAGACGGCAGGTGTTGTATGGCACATCCACGGCTGTCCTGGTGGTCTCAATTTTCTGTCGTACGCCTGACGTACGACGCATGTGGCGTGGCGATTTACCCTTGAAGCAACTCGCCCTGCAGTCAAGTGCTCTTGGAAACTAAAGAGATGCTTAAAGCGGCTACCACAACACTTCCGAAGAAGGCAAAAAATCGATGGTACGATGCTCGGATGCGTTTATATTGGAGTAGCCGAAACCCTGTGCTTAATCAACACAAAATGGTCTACAAATAACGCTGACTAAATTCAAACATGACGTCACACAGCGTGATTTCGATGTTCGTCGATGAAAACTTGTAAATCCAGCCTGTTTAACATTCTGTAATTCCCTTAATTGTACCAATAAAATATCATGCGATTGAACCTGTTAATTTCAAATTGATGCAATTGATATATCTAATTGATAAAGGTAAGATAGATGCTAAACTTGAACAAAGCTACTATATCTTTAAGCTTTTGAGTTGTACATACAATGAACGTACAAATTAGTTCCTTTTAAATATCATGTTTAAGTACTATTTGCGACATTATAGAGTTACAAACATGTAGAATAGGCACGTTTTGTCGAGCGATGGTCATTCGTAATGTGAGAAAAATTGATTTTTCAATATTAAAAACTGCAAAATCTAAGTTACAATTCTATTACTTGGATGATGTTACTTGTTTTTTTATTGTAGCACAATAGAATGTATTTTACTATTCAACGGTTTACTACAAACATTTGCTGCAAATGATTTGCACAAGGCTGACCCTCTAACATAGTACAGCGGTGAGCACTAGTCCCTAGGGATGAATTTGACCTTGATGCCGTTGACTGCCCTGGTCACGAGCTCCGCTACTGGGGCCACGTGGTGATCGGGAACGAGCTCGATCTTGAACCTGGCAGGGTTGGTAGAGTGGTAAAGAACAAACATTTTTTGTCTTTCCAGGCAAGTACGACTGAAATATTATCATAAAATCTACACCAGTCATGAACACAGACGAGGGGGATATAGACATTGTCACGTTTAGAACAACAATCTTGCTGCAACGCCACCATGCGGCAAGAAGTAGCAGAGTGCATTTAGGCTATATAGAAGGTAGCTTAATGGAACGTCAATTAGGTACATATCTGTTAGGCTGTGTTATAAGAACACACCAGTGTCAATGGTGAATCCCAATGAAAATGAATGCAATATGTGTTTTTTTTCCTTTTTCAACTTGAAAGCCAAACGTATATATGCACGTATGTTTCTACAAATACAAACATACCTGTGCAGTATCCTGGCTATCACCACCTTCTCTTCATTCAGTGCAAAGTTTTGGCCGATACAGTTCCTGTAAAGATACAGTTGTCAATGTGGAGCCTATAGTTTGTGAATTGACTGTGTCGATTCTCTCTGTATCCTATATTGCATCTCTTTGGACAACAGGAGAATAACGCACTGGATGTATCTATTATACAACAAAATCTTTGTTACGTATCTACGTCCAGTACTTATACCGGAATTCATGAAACAAAAGGTCAGAATCAATGACATATTGTTTAATGAAGAAAATGTTTAAACCTATCATCATCATTACACCAATAATACCAAAATACAAATTAAACAGAAAGGGTTTTCAGCACTATTAAAACTAACCTAGGTCCGGCTGAAAATGGAATGAAAGCATATGGATCCATTTTCTTCATGTTCTCGGATGAAAACCTGTCGGGCCTGTAGTCCTGTATTAAAAAAAAAATATCAGTGTGAATCTAAGGCTGTGTCGATTCGATTATATATGTTACATCTATGCGAGCATCAATTTTCCAATGACCCTAAAAAGCCCGGCCTGAATAGGATTCAATTTTTATGCAGCCCGCGGGGCACTGGTTTGAAAATATGACAGAGGCATATGGCTTGTACGTAGCAGAAAAAATGGCTCCGTAAAAGTGTACGACACCTTGTGCTTGTTCGTGGTCTGTCATCTTGTTTGATATGATGATGTATGGTTTTAATCCCTCGCAGCCTACGGGCTGAATTGCGGATTTGACAATACTCAAAATTCGTTCTAAAGTAAACCATAGCAACTTGCTAGTATATCAAAATCAGAAAAGCCATCCTGAACATATAGGATAGACAGCTGTAGACCATTTCAAACTTTGAATCTTTGAAACTTTATTCTTTAAGTGCAACTTTGCAGACGCTGTGTCTGAATTGTGTTGACTTTTTACATGTTGTTACACATTTAAAAATTGATACTGACAAATCCTTCTTAGAATCGTAAAATTGCAATTGTAACGGTAAATCAAAACTCAGTTAACATTAGAAAATACAGGATAAGCGACAGTTAACAAAACCAGATAATATCATCCATACTAGTTTTTCGTAGTGACAAACAAACAAACAATGTAGGGCGACTCATTTAGATGCATGCACATTACTTTGGCCAAACATTTAAAAATCGTACTATGTAAGGTATGGGAGTTTCTTTGATGTGAGCTGTTCTCACCATGAAATCCTCCCCCCACACAGCCGGGTTGCGATGAAGACCCGACACTTGCACAACGAGGTTCACTCCCGCCGGCAGCCGGTGCCCCATGAAGACGAAATCTCGCGTGAGCTTGCGTGCCACCATGGGAACGGGAGGATATAGGCGCATAGCTTCCTTGATGCACATCGTCAAGTAAGGCAGTTTGGAGATGTCTTGCCTGTGGTCAAAAGAATGCGAAAAAGATTACAATGCTATGGCTCGTGTCTGTGTGTACTCTTCTGCTATATGTATTATCATATATTCCATTTCTAAAACTTTACAGAATACCAATTAACATAAGTCGTGCTGTTCTATTACCATGTGAGCTCTTCCTCGTCCTTTCCCGCCATAATCATGTCCACCTCTTCCCTCGCTCGATCCTGATGTCCCGGATGTTTAGCCAGGCAGTACAGACTCCAAGAGAGGCCGCTGGCTGTGGTATCGTGGCCTTAAACGAGAAGCGTATCATAATGCAGATGAATCATACATGCTGTCCTGTGTGCGTGGCACATTTCCAAAAGTTTGCTAAGGCAAAGATTTATTGGGGAAGTTCTCCTGCAGTACTATAGAGAGCCGCTAGGTGGTCAATAATCGAACCTGGCTTTTTTTTGCCAACACGTACAACCACCCGAATACATACTTAATATCATTATTGGGATTCATCCTCAAATTCTTGGGTTACTTTGTCCACATACTAACAAACATGCAGACGGCATCGAAATGTATAACCTCTTGTCGAAGGTAATATATATTCAAAGTTTTTTTTTACGATCTAAGTCTAAGATATGTGTCACAGAATAAACCACCGAGTGAGCGAAGCGTTACCACCATGAACACCGTAAAATGAATCATTAAAGCTATCATTATATAGCCAATCGAAACTGATATTGACACTGTTACAAATCTGACATGTTATCGTTCATACACTCACTTATTCATACTAGTGTGACTTATTGGCCGCTCATTAGTGTACGGCTTTCGCCTTCATTAACTCGTGCTAAAGACGAGATGGCTGTAGAATTATTAAGAATCGTGGCTTCTTAATGATCCATGCAACCTGCCTATATGACAATGGGCCACGATGTACGGCATGGAAAAGTGTTTCGATTTGTCATTGACAAATTTACCTTCGAATAGGAAAGTGTCCACCTCCGCCCTGATCTCCTCGTCTGTCAGCCCCCCTCCATCAGAGTCTCTTGCAGTCAGCAGGATGTCCAAGAAGTCCAGATAGCGAGACCCCCGACCCATCTTTTCCCTGCCCTCTCTGTCCTGCGGTAACAATTGCAAGCGTTCTACACCTTTACTACTTCATCCCCCTGGGAAGTGAAATATCGTTTTTAACGTGTCTGTGTCAGTGCTTATAGTCTAGGCGATTGGTGCAAAAAATTTTCAAATTATGGTAAAAGCATGAAACTTGTCATATGTTATGCCTGTTTTTGTATCCCTGTCCGTCTCTGTCTATCTCTGTCTTTCCTTCTCTCTTTGTCCCTCTCTGCATCTCCGCTTCTCTTTGTCTGTCAACATGTCAACAACGACATAGCTGCCTATGCCCCACTTACCAGAACCACTCTTCTAGCTTTGATGATGTCATCAGCCTGTTGGTGGACAAGATTGGACAGTTTCACAAACTTCCGACCCTCAGGTGTAAGTCGGTACGTCGACCACGAGAGTGTCCACGGCCAAGGGTTCCTTGAAAGACAATACATCCATATAACGATTGAAAGTTTTAAGTAAATTCAAAAGAAATACATTGATTTGTCGCCGTAATGCTCATGGAATTGTGCATTTTTCTCTGCGTAACAAGATCCCTCACTGACAGGGCTCTACGTAGAGTGTGTTGCAGTTAACCTCAGAACCAGACTGATCTTAAAAATCAGAATTGCCATTAGTCTCTGGCTCTCTGCTCACTATGCTCTATCACCATGAAAATCAGTTCAAATGGAGCTCAGAACTCTCTGTCACTATGGAAACCACACGTCACTGTCTACAACACCATGGTAACGTCACAGCCATTCCTCCGACTGACAATAGCCTGTTAGCAATATCAACAGGGTTAGGATGATCCTTATTCTCCTGACTTCAATGTGTTAGTTATCAAGCTTATAGGGGCCTGACTAGTGGAAGGGCTGCTAGAAGCGTGATCAGATCAGGCTAGAGGAAAATCGTACCTTGCACGTAACATGACCAGTTGTGATATGGTGTATACGGCAGCCACGTACGGGTCCTTGTCCCTGCAAGAGAAGAACACGTCCGTAGTTGAAGCCCTTTATTTTAGATACACTGTTAAACTAACTTAGAATATATATATAACAGGAGGCCTAAAACGTGCTTTTTTTTCTCGTCGAGACAATCCTTCGTCGCAATTGTCTATGCTTATGACACTTAGGGCAATAGATATCATTTCTATGTCAAAGATGTCAATTGCAATTAGGAGCAAGTAAGAGAGAGAGAGAGAGACAGAGACTGAGACATAGAGCGAGAAAACCCAACATGAATAGTCTGTCCGTTGTGTTGAAGTAATAACAATTAGTAAATGTTTTTACCCAACACGCTGACAGTCGATGTTGTGGGAGAATGCACACTGTAGAATGATGTCCAATGTCACCAAACTCAGGTGTTTGGTGATCTCCACAGCTTCATCTTTCATGGCGAAACTTGACATCTTTTCCTGGGGGAGGGAATGGACTCGAATTAGCCGGAGTAGTTTTAGAAATATGTGGTTTGTTAGTTTGTGAAGAAAAAAACGGAAAACAGATCAATGTTTGGTAAATATTAAAAAAATGATCGTGCTGTTTGCAAATGAAATTAAGGAATCAACAACAATTGTAAATGGTGCAAAGTATGGTAAGTTTTGAAAACGAGCATTTTCTAATTCTACGAAATTAGTCTATTCCAAGCCTGGCAAAAACGATCAGTTCTAAATGGTAAGTAAAGTCTACATGCAATAGATGGCCATAGTTACCAGGAACACATCCGTTGCTTGGTTGTAAATTCTGACGTAGGGTCGCAGGATTTCAAAGTGGAACGCCGGAGTCAGCAGTCTTCGGTTCCGCCTCCATTTTTCATCTTTGGTAAGGAGTAGACCGTCACCTGTTGTGGGAAGTGGGGTGGGAGGGGGTAGTGGTGTCAAAGAGACTATTTTAATTGGCATTCTGTTTCCGCACATGTATCGGGAGTAAACGGTGCAAAACATAAAATGAAGAAAGTGCAGTGAGAACATGTGTCCCAAACACATTTTGAAACCAAAATTTGCAGCATGTTTTAGAACCCTGCACAAGTCAACAATGATGTCTGTTGTCGATGCCTTCTTGTGAGACAAAATCATTCTTTATTCATTGAAGATGTATACAGTATGGCCGGACTTGCAGGACATTGTTTTTACGGTGATGAATAACATTTAAAACCTAACACCTATAGTCGGTAAATGCATAAAAACGAGGTAGCTGCATGTTGAATAAACACCGTGTGACATGATGATCATAATAGAAATAGTATTACTTATTCCTTGAATGTAACAAATTGCGTACATGTTTGAGAACAGTGTTGCCCTTGTTTGCAACTGGTACATAGAACATCCAAGCGTTCAATGGTGCTTTTGAAATTACGACAGCATTCTTTGTTACATTTATCTGAAATAATAACGATCATTCATACCAAGTGTCTCAATTAGTCGGTTCACCGTTTGAACAGCGCATGCAAGAGGTGGAAGGTGAAGGCCCCGAACTTCAAACAGTTTTCGTCTAGACCATGTTCAAACGTTTCTGTTTATGTCTCAGGAGCATCACTCTACAAACAATGCATCGCACTACGCATGCACAGAGCGTGAGCCGGCTATTGTCAATGTCCCTGTCCCCGTCCAAAATAGAGAATGATTATGCTGCCCACCAAGCCATGGTCGAAGGTACTCGTAGGCCCTGGATTTCGGCTCGATTGTCTTCAAAACATCTTTGGCCAGTTCTGGATGGACTACGATCAGTGCCCCGCGGAACGGTCCGATCCAGAGTTGGAAACATCGCGGAAAGCGTTGAACCAGTTCAGTGAGGAGCTCCAGACCGTATTCTGGACATGTTCTCATCTGAGGAGAGACGCGTTCGGGTGTTAGCATAGCCAACAAGCCACGTGTAACTTTTTTTGCCTCACCCCTAAAATAAGGGAGTAAGGTTTGTCCGTGCGTTTCCCTACTATCACAGAAGCGTCCCGAAAAGAACTGCCCCGAAGTGAGCTTGAATCGTTAGACTTTTTTTGCACAAAAATGCTTAGAACTATTATGGCATGACATTTATTAATATGATACTTAATTATAGAACTCAATCCAAATCAATTGTGAATGGCCAATCAAGTGTCAGGGTATACAAGAACTCCATGTGGAGTATTTGTGATATCTAACAACTTGGAGCTAATTTGGGGCTAAATCTATAACCACCTTTATGCAATGACGACATGCCTTATGTTTATGTATCTACAATGCGTGGTGTTGCGTTTATCTGTTGTACATTTCTTGATCACAAATACAGTACAAAACACAATGCAGTACCACTCTTTGATAACTTCATTGAAACATTTAAAGACCATACATGTCAAGTGTCAATATGCCTTATGTTCATAGTATTGCACTTGTATCTTACAGATACATTATAAAACACACGCAGTACAGCACACATTGAGTTTATGCGTTGAAGCATGCATTATTACAGCTTCGTGAGATTGCCATTTTCCCCAATATTAAAGGATCACTGTATGGGGCTGTATAACGACGTTTTTTCTTTTGTTGCGGCAGCTTCCAACAGGTGGTTTTTGAACAGATGACCAACTAACCCCAAGTTGACCCTTGCTGCAGTTATTTGCCCACTCAGAATTTCGAGTACGTATGTGCAGTGTCAAAGGTAAAGGCCACTGAGACGTAAACAAAACCAGTCTGGGCGCTGTTATGCAAATCGAGAAAATATCGAGACGAGAACTGTTTACGAGCCAAGGCTTTCCCCTTTGACACTGTACATGCGTCCTCACCGTCTGCTTGAAAATTATGTAACAGACGAGTGTATACCTACCTTCTTTAAGTCCAGGGTCCCCTGGAGCCAGTGCCTCTCCGGACACGGAAAGGGGGCCAGAGCTTTCTCCTGGAAGCGAGTCTCCTTCCAGAGATAAATCGCAGCTACGACTAAGGTACCCAAAAGGAGGACGACCATGATAGGCAACACATTCTGTAGGGTAAAACCCAGAACCCTTTCAAACATGCTTAACGCCGCCATAGCTGCGATGGACATCCAAGAAGAAGGCGTTCTTATCGCAAAAGATAATATTTATCCGAGACTCCCTTAGGTCAACAGTAGTTCGGGTAGACAGTAGTTCGAAAAAGCCGTAGATACTTTTCTTTACACGACAGCAAGGTGGAAACTGTGCTCAATGGCGAGGAATAATACGTCTGTCTTGAAACTGTATGAATTGGATTACGATTTTGTTCGGCTGGTGTAAATGCTAAATACTGTTACCACCTACAGCTGTGCGTTAGGTTCATTCTCGGTGCGACGAAAGGGAGATCATAGGTCATGCTAGCTTAGGTATATGTATACTCATCAAGTGACATTTGGCCCACTTTATTCGATGGCTGTAATCAACACACCGAGTGGGCGTGTTCTAAAGTACGGCTAACCTTTGATCATGTTTGGTCTTTGGCTTTACGTTGAAAGCAGTCCCGGGTTCGAACCCCCTGATGCCACCGATGTTGTGCCCTTGGGAAAGGCACTTTGCACGACTTTTCTCACCCCACCCAGGTGTAAAACGCGTACGGGTATATCATGTGTGGGTCACGACACCAGTAATAGCTGCCTGTGTTCCACGTGTATTGCATCGTTGCAATTCTGATAAAATCAAATCCAATCAACTAGATGGTTGAAACTGGCGTCGGGTGCGCACCAGTATACGTAAACGGAAAGCCCGCCTTGCTTACATGGTGCGATCAGATACTGTTAACGATCATTATCTACGCCGAGGAACTCGGAGTAGATTATGTTTTCGGTTGAGCCGGATGTTGTGTGGGTCTTTATGTATGTCAAGAGCATAACTCGGGAAACCTTTAATAGATCTTCATGATATTTGGTAGGTGTGTAGTGGTTGTGCAAAGGAAGGTCAAGTTCAAAAATCGTTTACCTGGCGTTTTCCAACAGTACTGCAGCGGACTTTTAATTTTTCTGTGTTTGTATATAGGCAAAAAAAGTGACGGAAACGTTGATGAATCTCAATGATTTTTGGTAGGTAGGAAGAGATTGTGAAAACGGAGGTCAAGTTTAAAAATGATTCATCTGGCGCTTTTCTACAGTACTGCAGCAGGCTTTGTGTGTGTGAGAGTTTGTATGTCGCCAGCATAACTCGAGGAGCTGTTGATGGTTGTGCATGATATTTAGTGGATAGTTAGGGGTGTCAAAGAGGAAGGTCAAGTTCGATAATGGGCCTCCTAGCGGGTATATGAGGTACTGCAGCGGAGCTTCAACGTTTGAGGCCAAATTTTCTGGAGGCGTCAGGTTCATGATTTTTAGGTAGTATATAGCTTCTGGGACGGCAAGTGAGTGGTGTGAATTATAGCCCCCTAGCTGCACGTTTAGAACTGCAGTTGGCGTTTTTGTTAATACCTTTGGAGACGAATAACTTCAGCAGGGATTGACGGATTATCATAATCTATGGCATGTGGATAGTTTCGGTGATGCTTTACATATTTGAATACTTGTCATGCAAATAAGACGATAATTTGCATAATAAATGAGGAAAGTTTATCAATCCGCCAAAAGCTTGTAGCCAAATTTCATGCAAGTGCTATGGTAATGATTTTTAAGTGGTGTACAGCTCTTGGGGCAGGTAGTAACTGATGTAAGTTTAGACCCCCTAGTGGCTTGCTTAGAACTGCAGTGGGCTTTTTTGATGTTACCTTTGGAGGTGAATAACTCGGGTAGGGTTTGATGAATTTGCATTGCTTTGGACAGGTAGGTTATTGAGGTAATGATTAACAAATATAGACGTATGAAATTGTAATCAGGGTCTAATTAAGTGGTGAAATAGGCTTGTTTATGATTGCGTTTAAGTACCTTTTGTTGACCTATATTCAAGGACAACACCTGCTTGTCAGCAGGCCTATGTAGATGCTATGTAGATAAGATTGATGCTCTCTGGTGACCTCACTACCACCGTCCAAACTACTCTCCCGCTGGGACGGAGCTAAATCAACAAACACAGGAAAGGTCTGTGAGAGACTATCGTCAACCAGATGGTCCTGACGTCGTACCTCAGATAGGGAAACACTACTTCTTTCAGCCACCTAAAGAACGCAACAACGAACTTGTCTTCCAATTTAGTCTTCATACGAGGTCAAAGTTCGGAAATCCTCCCACCCTATCATCGCTACCTACCGCCCGGGAGGGGAACTGCCGTCACCGAGAAATTGTCCTTCCTTGGCAACACGTCTTGGGTGACCATGGAAGAAATTAGAGATTCCTCCACCAATGATCTGATGGCTAAGGGAATCAATCAAAGAATCGATGTTTCAGCTACCACACGCGTTTCTGAGGCACTGGTTTGTTGTGTCCAGCAGGAGTCAGGACTAACGAGCCCGGTAAATTATGTTACCAACGTGAGGTGCACAGGAGACAGGAGAGGGCTCGAGGGGCAAAGTACACGGACTATCCTATTGTGCGAGCAGGGGGTAACGTTCATCAGTACGCAGGACTAGAGAGTCTGTCTGATCTTTAGTACGATACTTTGTCTGTTGGTCACTCTCACTTTCACTGTCACTCTGGTTTGAAAAACCCCTCAAAGTGATCATCATCTGACACGGTCTCAGCATCGCCGTTAACGTCTGTGGTTGTGTGCGATGTTTGTGGTCCCGGATTTTTGTAGTCAGCATAACTCAAGAATGGATGGATTATGACGATACTTGGTACGAGTATGACTATGTGGGCAGGTATTGGGAAGACGAAGGTCAGGGTCGATTTTGGGCCCCTGGTATGTGACCCTGGTACTTCAGCAGAACTGAACGTGCTATGGTCTTGATCCTTTGGTGTCAGGAAGCTTGTGATGTAAGTAGAATTGTTGTAGCTTTGGGCCCCCTAGCAGCTTGCTCTTGATCTGCAGTGAAATTTTGTCAAAATATCCTAAACGAGAATAACTGAACACAGCCACCAAACTTCAAGTCTCTTGACTATTGGTATAATCCCCTGATTATTCGGCGTAGATATGTGTTCGTGGAACTCTAGTTGATAATACGATTAGCAGTTAAAGCTCGTAGGTGTCACCTGATCTGAAGTCATACTTTAGCTGACCGCCCTGTCTAGACGATAACATAACTAAAAATTGCATGTGAAGCCCGATTCCATTATAGCTCATTTGTACTCTATATTTACTCCGGGAAGGAGGATGACCTCCTTCTGGGAGTATTGGGAATGCATTTGTTTACGCGTTCGCAGCTATAACTCACGATCCCGTTGTCGCACTGGTGTGTAACTTGGCATATCGTTTGCCTGGTTCGGCGTGGTGATGCACAATAGCTTTGTTACACCATAACTACTTTAAACGTCAATCCAATATCGTAATTGCACCCCTATAATTAATGCTATGTCCCACTGCCCTGCCATAGGGACCATGTTATAATCCGTTATGCATGACTGGAATACTTCAGGCAGATACGGGGTATAAATCTTCCTTACTTGCTGTGATCGTATAGTCACTGTTACATTGAAAAATAGACAACGTGCATCACCACACGCAACCTAGCAAACGATATACCAAGTTACATACCAATGCGGCGACGAGAATTGTGAGTTTTCGCTGCGAACATGTGCCGAGTGAGCTTCAGTCTGTGTATTAAGTATGCCGTGTCCCTCGCAACTCGCACACAGTATGTGCGCACGGGACGGACGATGCATTTTTACGCACAGTGTGAAAATGACAAATCTCTGGACCTTCAAACTTACCACACTTGTAGTTTATAATACGGAGGCTGTGACAATGTAAAAAGTTTACGCAGGGGATGAAAGATTGTTGAGAAATATATCTCAGAAAAGTGCGCGCGCCAGTGTCACTTCCGGGTGGTTAGATCCGGTGACCTTTGACCTTCGTGAAATGTTACGATAATTATAGCCTTTTTTATTGCAAATAGCTAGATAGCTATAGATCAGGCCGGCCTGCAATAAATTGTGGAAAGAGGATTTACTGCATATTTGTGATTTCTGATACATCTTAGTTGTAAGGCTGAATGGTTCGTTGATAATTGAAAAGGGGCCATCTAGATCTAACTTTGTGACTTTTCCCGGAATTTCTAGATCCCATCTGTGCCATGCTGTACAAACATACTTTTCAGCAGGTTGACCACTCCTGTATTGAAAGAAAAAGATAAACAAACGCTTTTTCTTTACTTGCTCTAAAACACTACTTGGACTGAGCAGAGATGCAATTTGTGTGGGTCAATACTTGTACATACTATAAATACTTCACGGAGAATTGTGTCCTACGGACTCTTGTTTTTTTTTATCTTTATCTTTATCCTGTACTTACTTCAGGCTGTGTTGTTGGTATCTCCATGAAAATGTTCCTTTGTCTGTAGAACATCCGTTTAATGTTTCTTTATGTTTTGTTTGACCTGGACGTACTATGGTGGCAGATGGTTTTTGTAAAAATCTTCTAAGGAGAATAACTGAACAACGGAACGACGGATTTTCATGACATTTAGTATGCATATAACTTAGACAGAGATGTACATGCTACATAATGAAGTACAAATTATGCAAATTGGTGCATGATCAATGAGAAAAATCTATAGCTGCAGTGTTTTCCATTATAGGACTCAAATATAGTTTATGGCAGGTGGAACATTAACAGATGCCAATCATACAAATAGATTTCCTGATTAGCATAATTAATGCCAAAGCGTCATAATGCATCTAAATTGTAATTCACTGGGCTCTCAATATTGCGACATCTGTAAGTTAAAGGTGTACATGATCAAGCATAGACTCTGTAAATGTTAAAAGTCATTTGCATGATCAGAAAATTTCATGGAGATATGAGGTCTCCGAACTCTTGTTAGGTAAGATACCACACAGACAATTAAAGTGGGCGTAGAGAAGAAGACAACAAGCTAGCAGGGCAAGAGATATCTCATTCATTCGTGGACAAACAACCAGGGAGCGAGCAAGCGGGGAGAAGAGGTCTGTTTGGAATGGAAAACAACCCACTCAACGAGGTCTATGATGTCTCTCCGTTGGGGATTCCGTTCACGAGGGCCGCCCGGGTTCTGGAGGACGGCGCGGGAACGCCGACGGGTTTACACGTGACTTTGGAAACCACAGAGCAGTCAGGTACGGTATTCGACACTCTTAACAAATTCAGAGACAGCACTGTAGCATTGAGTAATTGACTAAAATGAACTCGTCTTCACCGAATTTACGTCATAAACGACGAAGAAAAGTAAAGCAGGCATCCTCAATTGAGGTGAAGCATCATGCTTTTTCAAGTAGCTAGTGGTAGTGCAATGCGGCTTCACCACGGCTCGCGTACACGTATGAAATATTGACAAAATCATCCTTGTACCTTTCCATATGTCATAACGTCTACTAACATAATTCCAACAGGGTACATGATTCCGTCACCCTGAAAAGATACGTCAAAACAGATATCCAACCCAACGTCCCCCTGTATAATGCACTCCTGTATATCGAAGCTGTGCTTACCTCGGGGTACTGCACTAGAGAGTTCTAAAATCCACTGTTTTATCAAAGTGGCGGACTTATGTAACCCAACAGGTTGATGTCAATGGAGTTTATTCATACAGCAGCATTTGTACATGATCATTTCTTTTATAGATTTGAATATACTGAATCATTAACAAAACTTCTCAATACCTAAACGTTCGCGGGCAACAAGAAATTACCTGTGTAACGTTACAAGAAATACCCAATACTCAGCCGACCTTATTATACACAAAGGCTGCGTGTTTTTCTGTCCCAAAATGGGAAGGTGTGGAAAGCATAATTTGAGAAACAGAGATACGTCGAATGGTTGACACACCCTGGCAACGTGTGCCGAAAGAGTCACAAAAGAAAACCCCCGAAATCATCATGAGTACACATTATCGAAAATTCACATTTGAATATTGTGCTTTAGGCGATACAGGTGAATTTAGGGCCCACATGTGAGATGTATTGTTTATGAGTGTCTGTTTATACGCTGCATGTTTTTTTTTTATGGCGTCTGACCTAATATCACTCCGATGAATAAAATCATACAATTTTCTGGTGTGTTTTGAAAATCAATATGGGCGCAGAACAATTGAGTCTCACGTAATTGTTTTCTAACCTACGTATACGTACACAGACATGTATATGTAATGCCATTAAGTCTTATACCTACACAGTATGGCGTTGCGAAAGTGTCATTTTCTTACGCTTGATTAATAATTACTTTGCAGTATTTCAACAAGTACACTAAAATCTACAGTTACAAGTACCTATACGTAACAAGCAATATTAATGTCTTGCAATAAACGTTGTATTCCATTACGTTAAGGTATAGATTTAATCCACATTATGTTAGAATTAATGATGAAATAGATGTATGTACGCAGGCATGTATGTAACGTTACATGTCATAGAAGTTCATAGTCGAATATTCACCTTGATATTTCACAACTGTCATAAATTCATAAGCCAATGATAAATTACCCTCTACTCTCCTTTTTGTAGTTAGAAATCTTGATTGAGAATTTACATCCCTTGACAGCACGGAATCATAGTAAATACACACTGAACACAATGTATGTTTTAAACTAATCCTGATGGCATTTCAGAGTTCCATTGACAAATCTTAGGTCACCGGCCTCGCATCTGTATCTTCTGCAGAAACCTCTACCGATGATACCGCCACTGATTACATCCCAGGGGTCGGTATGAGAAGCCCTGGTCAGTCCCGAGTCTGCACCAGCGCCAGGATGAAAACCGTTTCCGGGCTGTCCCTAGTGCTGAACTGCTGTCTGCTGGGAGTTGTTATCTTTCTGCGTGAGTGCTGTGTGATCTTTTAATGTATTGTTCTCCTATTATGATAGACGAAGTGAATAAAGTTTCATCGTCTTTAAAAAAATCTCTGACACAATGGTGGATTGTATAAGGTTAAAACATTTTTCCTACTCCAAAAAGCAGCGCATTGAATTGTCGACGACCCTACAAGTGACCAATCATTTAGAGCACGTGACTTAACAACATGTGACATCAGCAATTGGTCATAAGGGCCAGGAAGTCTATATCACCCGCCGTCTCCACTGAATGAGGGTTAGAAGGCCTCCATTGAATGGTTTCCCTTGATTCTCCTTACGAAGTAACTTGCATAGGTCACTTAAATTCTGATTCTGAACAAGACTGCAATAGGACAGTAGAAAATTCAATGCGCTAATTTTTTTGCGTTGGAACAAAGTTGTAACTCTGTACTATGGTAAGGCATAGGAAAAAGATCCTGTGGTTACCCGACCGACAGTAAAAACCGGCCGACCCTAGCCTTTTGTTTGGTCTACCGCCGGCAAGGGACGTCTAACATCTGAGTGATGCAATTCAAAACAAACTTCCTGTATTCCACAGTCTGTTAAAGGCAACCAAAGCAATATTAGGGCCCAAAAATCGGACTTTGAAAGTCAATTCATTTAGTCATTTCTATACATGATTAGTTCAAACAACACCAGCACAATGTATAGCAACGTCCATCATGCAAAAATACGACGTAATTGTGATGTGAGAACTCACTGAAAATTGTCGCCAGGGTTTTGACGAACTCTCACGCTAATGATGTTGTGTTGTTTTGTAACAGCGGTGACAGTGTTGCACCTGAAGCTGTCAGTCAGCCAGCCAGAAGAGAAGACAACTTGGACGCTAGAGGTCAACGTCAAGAATCTGCACAACCAATCAGACGACATGCAAGCCACGGCTACTTCAAAAAGTAAGTGCTATAATTGCAGCATCGTAGACATATTTACATTTATCATTTAAAGTACATTTTTCAGTACGAACTTTTGACACGAAAATGATACCTTAGGTCTGGCATGAAAAGACAAACGCGCATAGAAACATTTGCAGTTGTCTCAGAATATCTGGATCTGTCAATGTTTATGTTGCTACCTGTGCGCGAAAGAACTTGTAAATACTGCACGTCAAGCACAGTGGAAGACGAAACACATTTTATTTCAAATTGACCCTTCTACAATCAAGAAAGAAAGGCGCTGTTTCAAGAGGCCACCAAATTCCATCCAAATTTCTCCATGTTAACAGACAAAAAGAAAACCACTCTCCTCTTAACATCACAAAACCCACACATGATTGAAAAAGTGGGATCATTCGTCTTCCACTGTCTCGGAAAAAGAAGTCAAACCCAAATAAGATAGAATTCAGTGTTAGTATTTAGACTAGAAAAGTCACATGCTGTATTGTTATATATTGTCTGTCCGTCCTTTCATGTTACATGTACTTGCAATTAGCCTACGGGCAAGAACTTGCAAAAAACTTATTATTATTTATATCCTAAAACAGTCCCTGTAAAGAAGTGGCGCGATAGTCTTCTATGTGGACCACGCTACCCCGCAGAGGATGGCAGCCCGGCCGAATGCAACCCCGACAGCTATAACCCCTGCTGTTCCCTCCACGGCTGGTGTGACAGGACGCCTGAGCACTGTGACTGTGTCGGCTGTATCGACTACCGGAAACGCCGTACTCCGTGATTTTTTTTCAGTTTTCAAAGTCCATGTTTACTTTGTTTATTTATTAGGGCTTCTTTTTTTCGCACTTTCTTTATGGCCTTGTTCTGAATTCTACTTCAGTATTTTTTCTTACTATTTGCTCTACTAATTCCTTGGTTGTGCCAGACATGCGATCAGATTTTTGACGAGAAATCGTGTTGTTTTCCTTCTATCATTTTTTCTTCGGAGGGCTAGCTGTGAAAAAAAATGTGAGAAATGGGCCAACTAGTCAGAAAATGTTACTATTTTCCCTCCAAAGCTCTGATTGGAGGGTAGGTCTCGTCCATATGTAGAAGAATAATCTTAACACCCTCACAGCGTCAACAATAAGGGTACTTTGTAAATCTCCTTTTCTATAACGTATCGCCATTGTGCAACTTTTAAGCCCCCCTAGTAAACTTGCGTCTTGTTTAGGCCATGGTAGTCAGAAGAAATAACGTTGACGGTTACCAGTGTAGAAGATCGACCGTACTGTCCGTTATGCTCACAGCTATTGAGGATCTGTGATTAAAGGTTATCAAGAACAGCACAAAACAAAACAAAAGTGACAGCTGTGAATTCAAGAAGATTTGTTTTGTTGACCTTGAGGTGACATAATTCGAAGCCCACGATCTAAACCTATGGCTTCATCGCGGCACTGGGTACGCGCGAAAATGGCAAGGTTTTAGAACTCAAAAATATTGGAATCTTAGATCAGTAAACACAAGTATCACATCAGTACATAAGAGGAATCATGTGAAAAGACTTCAATGACAATAACCTTTGAAGATTTGACTTTCAAAGTACAATGTACTTCTGATACGTCGATACAATGAATCAACTCATGTAATTTTATATAGTACTCAGACAATTAAAGAGGGCATAAGAAAGAAGATAAAAACAAGCTAGCAGTTGGAATATTTTTTTTTCGTGGACAAACGACCCGGGTGTGAGCGAGCGACTAAACGAGGGCTGTTCGGAATGGACAAAGACATCTACGAAGAGGCCTGTGCTGTCTCCACTTCGGGGATTCCGACCACAAGGCCCGCCCCGGCTCTGAATATCGACACGACGGCGGCTAAGGTTTTGAACGTGACTGCAGAAACATCAGGACAGTCAGGTAGGATGTGTCGTTAGTTAGTTAAGTTAAAATCCTCCCACACCATTATTGATGTATAGGGCGGTGCCCATCTCCGTTTCATAGCCCTGGGCCACACTGTGGTGCAATCATTGTAGCAGGGGGCTAGTCCACTGTCAGTGAAGTGTGTTTAACTTCCATACTGTTTCAGAAGTATGTAAGGATATGTCGTACTTTAAAAATATCATACATTAATTCTTATGGGTTGTAAGATTCTTTCTATTCCGTTCCTATCTTTACAGCTACAGAAATGTATACATATTGAAAACAAGATTTATTTCTTCGGACAATAGCACACACGTTTTTTTTAAAATTAGATGTGTGAACATATAGGCACATGTGTATGTGCGTATTATCAGACCCTTTTCGGATATGTACCTCAATACTACTTTTTTGTTAATGTAAACACCAAAAATAGCTTCATCGGCCTGAACAATTTTTAGTGATCTGTCCTCGAAATCTTAGGAAATTTACGTATTTTCTGAACGTCCGAAATGATTTTAGAGTTCCATCAACAAATCTAAGGTCGCTGGACTTCCATCCATATTTTCTACAGAAACTTCCACCGATGATGCCGCCACTGGTTACATCCCAGGGGTGGGTATGAGAAGCCCTGGTCAGTCCCGAGTCTGGACCACCGTCATAAAAAAGACCATCACCGTGCTGTCCCTAGTGCTGAACTGCTGTCTGCTGGTCACTGTTATCTTTCTGGGTGAGTGCTGTGATTATTCCAGAGATTACTGTCCTAGTATGTTAGAACTGAAGTTTCATAATCTTTTTGGCGACGCATCAGGGGAGGAGTCTAATGTAACATTAGCTTCGTTTTGTCATGTATGATATGACATTGGATTGTTTTGAAACAGCGGTGACAGTCAGTCGACAAGATGAGAAGACAACTGCTGATCTGTTGGACGTAAAGATGTCAATAAGCCGACTTCTGGAGACGACGAAGATGACCACTGTAACTGCTAATCTGACCGAAGTGTCTGCCTGGCCGCAGCAGGTAACACGGTTATCTAATCGGCTGACGGTTGCTCAGCGCAGAGAGAAGGACGGATCGCATGCCGGTACGACAGGGTCGTTGCTTGACATGTATTCAAGCGACCGGCCTGGTATGAGAGGATAATGACACATGTGAATATTTGTGCTTGCTTACAAATGTCAGTGGCAATGCCTTACGTCTATTTTTTTCGAACAGCTTCTAAGAAATGGCGCGATGATTTTCGTAGACACATTAACATTTATCATTTAAAGTACCTTTTTCAGTACGAACTTGTGACACGAAAATGATACCATAGGTCTGGCATGAAAACACAAACGCGCATAACGTTAGAAACATTTGCAGTTGTCTCAAAATATCGGATCTGTCAGTGTTTTACGTTTATACCCTAAAACAGTTCCTGTAAAGAAGTGGCGCAATAGTCTTCTATGTGGACCAGACTACCCTGCAGACGATGGCAGCCCGGCCGAATGCAACCCCGACAGCTATCACCCCTGCTGTTCTCCTCACGGCTGGTGTGACAGGACTCCGGAGCACTGTGACTGTGTCGGCTGTATCGACTACCGGAAACGTCGTACTCCGTGATTATTTTGTTTTCAAAGTCAAATCTCCATTTTCAGGATTTCTTTCTTCATAATTTCTCCAAGGCCTTTCTCTCGTTGAAAAAAAGGGTATTTGGCTCACTGATTCATTGGCCGTGTGTGAATATTCAAACAGAGCTTTCAGTTTCTATCATGACGTTTTCCGGTAGCCACGTTTTTCTCAGGAGGTCCAGCTACCGGAAAACTTTCCCTGCGAAAAGTAAAAGAAAGTGATCTCGAACCAGTTTAGCTCAAACGAAGTCGATGAACAGATGAGGTAATCTTCCACTGGTCGTGACAGGAAGACAGACGCTATGTACAGTATTTACAGGTTCATTGTACTGGGGAAATTCCCCTAGCTCTTTTCGACAAGCACAATGAACAGTGGACCACGGCTTAACGTCCCGTTCTAAGTACTGCGACCCTTTCCGGTAGCGTGCATGTCGGGTGAGCGACACAGCCGGGATTGAACCCGGGAACACTTGTTTTAGCAGCGGCGGATATCACTGATATCATGGCCAAAATAAAGAAATCAACTGATTTTCATATACATATCATAATGGCAGGCTACAGCCCCCCCATTATACCTGACACCATAAGAAAGGGGTACATTTGAAAAGTTAATCATAGTGCAAGTAGTTTGTGAATGTTGATTTTTAAGAAGTTGATTCAATGTAGTGCTACCTTGCTTACATTACAAATATGTCTGTATTTGATTGTTTGTGACTACAGTTTTCTCATTTTGATTTCATGAATTGGCCCGTGTAACGTTTTTTCAATGATCGTGATTTCGTTATTTTTGTTAAGGAAAACAGTAGCTGTTGTGGTCGGTTGTGTCTTGGTGCTCGTTTACAACCAGTCAACGACGCAAAGTAGAGACTCTAAGTCTTAAACGTTCATTCTTCTATCTGGATGTTATCGCGTAGTGATACAAGTTACCTGATACAAGTTACCTGGGTAACAGTATATGTGCCTGATGATAAATAAGGGGACTGATGCCTGGTGGATAACTCAGGGTGGAAGCTGTTCCCGTCTAGCTTGAGCATACAACAGTAATGTAAAGTATATTGTGTCGCACTGTACATTGCACTTTGTCATAGATTTTAAGGCACATTTAAGTATGATATATCATTAGGGGGTCATCAATGAACATTATGGTACCATTCATTTATTTGGCACATCTTGATTGAGATTACTTGCTTAGAAGTAGAGAAGTAGAGAGTAAAAATTATGCGTTGTAACCGTGAACGTTTCATGCTATTGGGTAAACGAAATGAGCTCTGTTAGAAGAATTAAATGGTATAGAAGTTCCGATTTCGACATGTCATTTTGTTGAAGTGAAATTGATGTCAACTAGAAAAAGTTGTTGGAGAGACCTTTCTTTAAAACATCTTGCTGATGATAAGCCGTTTCTTCATGTAATCCGTTTGTTTAAGAACTTCTTCTTTACTCTCAATAAAATGATGAGTAGAAAATGTTTGAATTTGTCGGTATGACATTTTCCGCTACCGCATTTCTGAATCTCATTAATGTTTAATTGATGTTTAAATCTATTTATCTTATTTATCGGTTTGGCTGTTCAGTACACACAGCCAGGGCTGCCCAAACTAGCCCAATTACAATGGGCTTGCCCTGCTGACAAGGACAATACAGCACAAGTGACAGTATAACAAGCTATAATGATATTCTAAGCACGTGTACATAAACACTATTGGCAGTATATAAATGATTAAAAAATAATGTCTATAATGGTATTTGCATCGAGAGGTTAGGGTCAGTACGTATGCGTGTGTGGGCCGCCTAAACAGTCCAGAGTTTCCTTTTGAAGGAGGCTGCCGTGGTGGCGGGGTTCAATTTAACCCGAAATACCCTTAATTAGCCGGTTAATTTGAGCTCATATTGGGGTAAGATAGCCGGCTAAATTAGCCGGATAAATCTTTAAATTAATTCAACCGGCTATGATATGCTTGATATGAATGGGTCTTATTATTGAGCAAAAATTTAACTCCTAGTGGAATCTGCCAGCCCTTTATTTCGTTTATCATGAAGGGATGTAAAGAAAAATAAATTCAATCTTATTAATCCAGAAAAAAAAAGAAGTTAAAAACTCGTTATTGTTAGTTACAGTGGATGGGGGAGGAAGTCTTCTTCTCGTTTCTATTTCAAACAGTTTAAACTGAGGAGAATCAGTAGCGTAAACAGTCCCCTTCGGATTTACATATTGACATGTTTTGAGGATAAGGCTTTCAATAACTGAATAAGCAATTGCTTTCTGCCTGGTACTCTTTAAACATAACGTAATGCGAATAAAATAAAATTGACATTTCTTCAAACGACAGTAACGTTGAATCACAATTAACGCACTATATCCCATATGCATCAACTTTCGTATGACGTCTGCCTAACTCATCGTGCAATTATTGTATAGTTAATGTCTGTAATTTGTAATTTTAAGCAAAATTGTTATATATGAATTTTAAGTATGTTTTCAGAATTGGATAACATTTTTAAATATTGTTGATAACGAAGTTTGTAAACACCAACACAATTCAGGCTAAATGCCTGCCAGGTGGTGATTCAATAAAGTTCAAGTTCAAGTTCAACGTTATAGTAAAAGCCCTTTCGTTCTTTCATTTATTCACCTTGAATATTCACCTTGAAGTTCAGCCAGTAGGTACCCTTTCGAGTAATGAGGCTGTGCCTAATTTGGTGCTAGTAGTGGGCATGGTCGTTTGTACGACAGTAGCCTGGTATCCAAAGTTTCCAAACCTATTATACTGCTCTCGAGTCTCGAGTCTTTGAGAGGAGACTCGGGAGCTATATCAAATGTAAATAGGTCTGGATACCACTGCCCGCTGGCTATGTCTACCTTTCATTAGCACCCATCCAACTTTTCTGGGGCGGTCCCACGGGACCAATGTTGTGCCACACTGCATCTCTACGGAGCTAAATCAAATAGCCCCACTTGGCTCGGGCAGGTGAGTAAAGGTCAAAATGGGGGTTCTTGAGTTACTTATTCGATATACAAACGCGACAACCTGGCTTATTATATACATAATAGATAGTACGTGTTATTCGACTATTTTTTAAAATCACTTTGATCCCACAGATTTACTTCAAATTGAGGATAACCATGCGGCAGTCATCCATATTGGTGTTTAGGAAACCTACGGTAGACCCTCCGGTCGCTCCTCGTCGTTCATGACAACCCAAACAAAATGGCGGCCTCCTTCAAAAGTTCGAGCTGACGAGACGATGTGAAGTTTAGACAACTTTTCCCTCTCAGTTCCAGTCCGTCCACTCCCGATCACCATGGACGAGAGACACTGGTGGATCGCCACGAAGATCCAGGAAAGTTTCCACATCGGTGGCTTCGACAATCCCACATTACTCGAGGATTTTCTGTGCGAGCCTCGAACCCTGGAACTCATCAACCAGTTTCTAAACCCAAATGGCCCGGCCAAGATTTTCTGCTGTTGCGACAAACCACAGCAGGGGACCCTGTCCACCCGCGATCTGTTTATCACGACTTCTCTGGCCAATCTAAAAGTCAGTGTAGAAAACACGCTGATTTTGTACTTCCTTCGACTCAAGACCAACAAAGAAGTTGACCCCGTGCGAATGGAAAGGGACATATTCTGCGGGGAGTTGAAGCAAAGCGCGGCGGAAAATCTGACTCTGTTGTTGTCCCATGTCTTCTTGCCGGTTTTGCGGGCTCAGAAGGACTGGGGGCAGTGTAGTGACGACCAGGCGTCTCAGTGTGTCCACAACTTGGAGAAATATCTCGGGGTTTTGTCTGAATATGGCGCCTCAACTTCAGCAACGCAACAGGTATTCAATTACAAAACAATTAGTAGCTTAACGTATTGTTAACGTATTGTTTAGATTTTTTGGTTTGAAACCCCCCTCCTGTCGGTTTCACTGGAAATAGATTTACGCCTGTTTTTCTGTATCACATTCCCTGATGCCATTATTTATGACTACAAACGATAACTGAAAAAAGAATAGCAACAAAACAAAACAACAACAAAAGCACCAATAACACCTACAGTTGCATTTGTGGTTGCTTCATAAGTTTGACCGTTAAATCTTGATATGCATTTGAATAATCGCTCTGGATGGGATGTTAAGTGAGAGGAGTCCCACTAAAGAACCCACCACACGCTATCATTGACAAGATTAGGGGTCCATCACATTGTGAGTGTTTACCAAATGAAACTTCACACAGTCAGAGTCCAGTTTTACACAACTTTTATTTACTTAACAACGCTGATGTGTTTAAAACAGTTTACCAATGATGCTCAAAGATACCTATTGACAAAGTGTATTCTTATTATTGTCATTCCAATATTGCTATTGAAATGACAATTACAAGAAGAAAATCTGTCCATAAGTTAAAGAAAAAATAATGTACACAACAAAATGAGCAGTAATGACAATCTTGCCTTTTTTTCAGTTGTTGAAGAAACCCGAGATCCTTGTGAGCAGCGACTTCAAGCAATATCGAGCCGCAGCATTTGATGAGACGATTGTGGGAGAGTACGAGACCCTGGTGTCTGACTGGATCATGACAATAGACAGTATACTGGCAGATGGAAGTGCTGAAGAGAGGTATGGTATTCTGTAATAAACTCCACATATATTTGATGCTCAGTACAGCTTGAAGATAAAACTATTGTATACAAAAGTTTGTGTATGTAAAGTTGTAGAAGACCTTATGCAGTTCCTGTATTAGTAATTTTGTTGTGTTAATAAAGCTTTTCAAACTGAAGATGCAACTTTCATTTATGTTGAGAAATGATCTTAAAATTTTATTGTTTAAGATGCAACCCATAAAAGAACCAATGTAAAGAGGCCTCAGAACTCACTGTTGACATTGTTGAAAACAACAAGTTGAACAACATTGTCTCATGATTCTGCCTTTAATGAATTAATGGAAGATAACTACCGGTACCCTGTGCTGCATTTTCTTTGCAAGTTTCCAGGTGGAACAGATGTACAAAACCCTTACTTAGTATTTGGATGTGCTCATGAATTTTCTTTTTATTTTGCCCACAGATTGATGGACATGAACGCGGGCCCGCTGACGGAGTTGGAAAGGTGGCGTAGACGACAGAGGACGCTGAACAACATCACAGAACAACTGAAGAGCAAAGACTGCAAGAACGTCATTGGAATCCTCATCACTGCCAAGTCCAAGTTGCTCAAGAAGTGGAAGACTATTGACGCATGGTCAGTTGAAAAGATCAAATTCAAATCCTATCACAAGCTTTTACCATTAGAGTAAATTGATTTTGCACAAAGAAAACATCATGCCACTTTTCAAATTTAGTGTTGTCGTAAAAAAATTCTTTATTTTGTACGTCACTGAAGGTTAGACATCCAGGACTGATAGGATACATTGTGTGACCATGTATGTATGTATGTATGTGTGACTATATCCAAGTATCATTGACAAAAGGTAGTGTATAATGCTACCTGAAATGTCTGACCGTTTCCAAAATCTATCCAGTTGCTTGTCAATGAGTAACTGTTACCTTACGTATTCTTCCTTTACTTTTAGAAATAAAGCAGTTTTTATCACCTCTTGTGATTGATCTATACATGTACTGATCTATATTGATCAGTATTGAGGATTTCACTTTAGCCAATAGATGGTGAAATAATGCATTAAAAAAAGGAAAGAAAAGTGATCTCGAACCAGTTTATCTCAAATGAACTCAATGAACAGATGAGCTAATCTTCCACTGGTCGTGACAGAGAAGACAGACGCTATGTACAGTATTTACAGGTTCATTGTACCGGGGAAATTCCCCTGGCTCTTTTCGACAAGCACGATGAACAGTGGGCCAGAGCTTAACGTCCTGTCCTAAGGACTGCGACCCTTTCCGGTAGCGTGCATGTCGGATGAGCGACACAGCCGGGAATCGAACCCGGGGCTTCTAGTTCCAAAGGCAAGATTGCTAACCACTGGACTACGCACTAAACCAAAATCCTCTCGTTTCCAGTATCACCGACGCAGCTAACGAGACCAAAGACAAGGTAAAGTACCTGGAGTCTGTCCGTAAGCACCTGGAACAGCTATATCACGACAGCACACCTGTCATGGTTCTGAACACCGCGCTGCCGGGTCTCACCACCAGCGTGAGGCAGATGGACTCCATCTCCAGGTTCTACGCTCGCAGCGGGTATCTTGGACTGCTCTTCAGTAAGGTCAGTACAGACTTACTTACTTTTATTACTTTGGTTTAGCTCCCACTCGAATCAAGCTTGAAAAAATGAAAGTGCTCTCCACTTCACCCTATCTTCCATCAGGGACTGGATTTCCTTCACTTCAGTAAGGTTCATGTCTGTGAAGAGATGTCTTACTTAGTTCATCACATTTTGAAATGAGAAATGTAATCATCATCTGCATTTCGTTTAGGCAATCTGCATTCAGTGTATATCTGAATCTGCTTGACACTAATTGAGAAAATTGGAAATAGAGAAAATTGTTTACAGTAACACTAGTGGAGATCTGAATAAAGCAAACAAAATAAACAAAAGACATTCAGCCTTATGTTTGAATTTTTCCTCCAGGTGACGAACCAGCTGGTGCAGGTGTGTAAGGACTACATCCGCGCGGAGGCCCAGCCACACGAGCAGGACGACCTGCTGTGGGAGAAAGTACACACAGAGGTGGAGACTGGACCCGGCCGCAGTGCCTCACCACATGGTAAGGGCTCTTGTATGCAAATTTTGATTGTCATTTACTTTTTATTTCCGTGAAAACAGACATTCTTGTCTTCAGAGTGTTTGTTTCTCTTGGTGTGAATCCGCATTTATTATGATGATGAATTGTTTATTCAAGATGCAAATACATGTACAAATAAATCATTTGCTGCCTATTGGCTGAATTGCGGATTCATTTGAAATCTAGTTTTCTAGAATACAATGTAATCAACAGTTATTTGAATATTCTAGAGGGCGGCAAAAAGTAAGGCAGAAGTGGTGTAATAGGAATATAGGATACTTGTTTGCTATTTTAATGATCATTCATTATTCAGATGAAATAAAGTTGGAAATGACATACGGATCTAAAGTATGGTCTCTACATTCTTGTTGTCTGATGTTTTTTAGGAGGTGCAAAGAAGAAGAAAGGTGCCAAAGACCAGGGACTGGTGGTACCAGATGATGAGAAGCTGTGTGAGAGACTGAACGTGTGTCTGACCCTGTACTCTCACTACAAGGACTCACTCAGAAGCATCAGGTACGGTTTACTGATTTAAGTCATGGTGGCTTAAATTCATGGTACGAACAGAAAGGAGGTATTTGTGGTCAAAACAGCTGTAGTAGTGTACTGCAAGACAGGGCATATTATGTCTTGATTAACAGTGTGATGAATATAAAAGTGAGAGCCCACTCCAGAAACTCCAAAAAAGTTCAACAGGAATTCACTGCTGCAAATATTTCATAATTTTACAGTACAGTAACCAGTAAACTGCTTCAAAATGATTGAAAAGATTTTGGCATATTTTGAGCTACATGTAAAAGTAAATGTTTTGTGCAAAATGTATCCGATCAATCTATAAAAAAGCCACGAAAGAATCCTGAATAGATGAATTACATTTTTTGATTCTTACAATAGTATCCGTTTAAGTTATTGTAATACCGAATGTGTCACAATGGGGTCATTTTCACCAAATGAAGCCCATCATAAACTTTGGTGTGAAACCTTGTTTATCTTATTTTTGTAAGCTATGTTTTCTCTACAAACTGGGACTGGACATAGATTTTTCACTGTATGATACATACTTGTTTGTTCTTGATACAGAGATGGCTTCAGTGGAAATGCTTGGAAAAGATTTTACCCTATTTTGAGTTAAAAGTAAATGTACATGTATTGTGCAAAATGTATCCCACCATTCAACGCTGGTGTGAAACCTTCTTTTGTTTTCTGGACAAATTAATGTTGGACATGACATTGTCACTGTATATACGTATGTTAATTAAGATGCTGTTTGTTTGTTCCTGATACAGAGATGGCCTGGGAGGAACCCACGCCTTGTCGCATTTTCCATCCATGAGTTCGCTGCACTCTCACCGGTCCCACTCGCAGGTCGGCCGCCGCTCCATCGGGGGTCCGTCCCGTAGCCGCATGTCCACCCTGCAGCCCAGCGTGTCCTCCAAGAAGGCCCCGTCGGTCACCTCAAGCTCCGGTAATGGTACATATGTCCAAATATGTTCAACAGTTGCTGCATGAACTACTGTAAATGCATTAAAGTTTGCGTGGTAGGGAGAAAACGAAGTGTTGGCAGTGGTTTTAAGTTCACGTTTCAGACAATACTCGTAGACAAGGGGGTAAGAGAACAAAAAAAATCAGCAGTGGTTTTAGGTTCGTGGCAAAGAGCTTACCGCGAAAACTGCGAACATAAAACCATCGCGAACATTTCTGCGTACACCAAATGGAACAACAAAACACTTTCATAATAATGTTTTTTTTCATTGTGTTTAGATGAGGGTCCCCACGGGATCGCCTTTACTGATGAAGACACCATCCTGCAGCACCTGGACACCTTCTGTCAGAGGCTCAGGCAGTTTCTGGAGGTCATCGACACACTCAAACAGTTCCACAGGTCTGGCAGTGGTTTCTGTCTTATATTTGTATGACATGTACCAGTGTAGCAGGCAGATATGCATCTACATGTACATGTATACCCCTGGCCAGAATGTACCCAGGTACATTTTAGCACAGGGTATATTCCTGCATGCTACAACTTTGTTGCTGCTACACCATAAATTTTTAATGCAGTAATTTCCTGGTAAAAATTTGTACAGATTTGGAAATGGTTTGTTGAGAAGAAATACATTGTATAGTGCAGTTTAGTGCAAAGAAGAATGTCGTAGACAGTGTGTTTACTAAGACAATCATTATTCATGAGATAGCAAGAATAATGCTGCAATGATATACTTGTATTGTGGTTGCTTATATCGTGAACATGATGTGCCTGCATCTTTTTACAACTCACTAATAGACAGGAAGGAAAAAGCTTCTGTTGGTTCTTCATATTTATTTGTCATTTTATAAGAATTTTGCTTTTCCATCTTCAGCCTGAAGGAGAAATGTCGTGGTCTGCCACGCCCAAGAAGAGAGGATCTGATAGGGGAAGATGAGGATGACAGAGACAGCAATGCAGATGCTATATCAGTAGCAAAACCCCCTCCAGACTCCATTGGTAAGTCTTTGCTTGTGACAAATGTGCAAAACAAAGTTTTATTGTTACATTAATTAAAAAGAAATAGCTTTTCATCCATTAAAGATATTCACTTTGAGTTCTTCATAAAAGACTACAATCATTAACATGTATTGTCACAACACAGTTTCTTTATGCAAATAATGGTAATGGTTCAATTGTTGAAACCTCATGAATTCCATATCCTTGCATCCCAGGACCCCCTGAGAACCCTCCATCCCCCATGAAGACCCTCATGGTGCCTAGTGCCCACGGGATGATGCCTGTGTTGGAGGAAGAAGAACCAATGAGCATGCCTGGATCCCGCATGGCGCTGAATCACGTGGACTCCCCCGGACACGGTCACGAGGCTAGCGAGGCCATGTCTTTCAACGCAGCCGATGAGATCCATGAACTGAACACACAGTCTAGAGCAGTGTCTAAACAAGCTGCTCACCATCTGGGTAAGCAAAGCTCTATACAGAAAAATATTCTTGAATAGTTCTGTCTATGAACACATTGTTAATGATTTTCACAGCCATAAAATAAAGCTGATAGCTAGAGCAACCAGCTCCTTCAACCATTGGTGCCATATAATTGTCTTCAGCCAATTTTTCAGAAAATATGTTATGATATTTATTCATGATTCAAGCTTTCCAAGTCATTTGTCACAGACCCTAGCATTTACATCTAGTCTTATCCACTGTCCACCATTAACTTCTTTTGGGATCAGAATCGGACAGAAATGGACATCAGTAGTGTGTATAACTCAACTATGACCTTTCCCTTCAGCCCGTCTGTATGCCCGACATGAGGGGGAGGAGGATGGACCCAGTATCTCCCACATCATACAGATGTACCTGGAGCAGATGACCGATAACTTCGCTCAGGTGGTCAACACGGGCGTTCTGCTGGATGTGGAGGGCAAAGACAAGGACAGGTGAGGTTAACAGTTGATGCAGGTCATGACTTGACCACCAAAGGCATACACAAACGGACAGGCAGACAGACAGACAGACAGATAGACAAGCAAAAAAGAACTAACATCTACTAACATAATTCCGCCTTCCTCAAAAAATACATCCAAACAGATCTTCAACCCAATGTCTGCCATTATAATGCACTCCAGACCTGTATTTCTAAACTGTGCATACCCGGAGAGATCTCTCAGACCTAGTGTTTTACAATGTGGCGGATTTATGTAACCTGACAGACTCATGTTACTTGTGGAGGTTACTTACAATAACAGTGTTTTGGGGACAAAGCAGAGTGAGGACGGCACATAAGCTATTTCTCTGCTATATAATGTTTACCATTATTCTGAAAAGTGAACTGAACTTGACTGCATTTCTTACTGTAATTTTCTTGTGTTTAGGTTTGAGGAGGCCCACCAGCAGTTCCAGGAGACCGCCCAGCTGCTGGACTCCATGATGTGTGCGTACCTGCAGGCCACCTTCCAGAGGAAGATGAAGACTAACGAATGCATCAACATCTTACAGAGGTGGGGCACATATTTTGCAAGCTTGTGCTGAGATCTTATCAATGTGTTGTCCTGTGTGTTTATGCACTAGCATACTGCATGGTTACGTCCCTTCTCTATTCAGATACTGTGAATTCAATTTATTTTCATTGGGACTTACAGTGCTTACTGTTCAATGTAATTTTACACTAGGAGGGGAAAGTTCATAACTTCTTGGTTGAAACAGTGGTAACTGAATACTTGAAGGAAACAATGTCATTTTAAGATCTTAAGTAATCGAAATTATGTATTATAAAATGCAAATTAGGTATTGTAAGACATAATGATTTGAAGCATGAAATACCTGGAAAGCTTAATTAAGAGTCTCAGACTGGCTTTAGGCACATTTAACACTTCAGAACATTTTAGATTGACTGCGTTGCTTTTTTGAATTGATACTGACAACCACAGTACATGCATTTTTAGTATGATCAATGGCAATTTCTCTTAAAGTAGCTCATCCTAATGATAACTAAGCAAACATTGACTTCACCTAATCATATTGTTTATGTTTTCTATCATTGTTTTGCAGGTTTGTGCCAGTGGGGGCCCGGCAGGGCATCAGAGCCACCATAGCGGAGAAGTATGTGGAGACTTTCCAGCAGTACGAGGGGGACCTCGAGAACGTTCAGCAGAAGTACGAACGAGAAAAGGTCAGGGGTCAACTCTGCTCATCTATTATGGAGTTTCATAACTTCAATTCTTTTTTAAGAACAAAGAAAAGGCAAATGAAATAAAAAAAAGTATGGGTACTTTAAGATTGCAAGGTCTTGTACAACATCTTTTAAAACATCGCTATAGGAAGCTTTCAAATCAAGTGCTCTATTTCTCAAAATAGTTTTACCTTATGTTGTAGAAAATATGCAATCTATAGGGTTCATTTGCCATGAGAGGCACTGCCAAGGACTACACAGAGTTACTGGTACCTGGCTGAAGCTGTGAGACTGACTGAAGCTGTTGACTGTCTTGAGATGTCAAGAGCCAAAGAAATTTAAAGATGCAGTCTTACAGAACTGAATTTAGTATAATTTTCTGTTGAATTTATTATGATTTTCTATCAATTCTTTTTACCAGGATGAGCCCCCCATTCCCAGAAATGCTCCCCCTGTAGCGGGGTCTATTTTCTGGTGTAGGAAGTTACTGACGACAATTGAGGATCCCATGAAAGTGTTCCGCGACACCAAGGCCATCACGCATCTCAAGGACTTCCAGAGAGTGGTCAAACTGTACAACAGGATTGCAACCACACTGGTCAGTCATTCACCTACTCTTTCATACTGTAGAGTTTTTTAAAATTTCTTCTGTGGTTGAATCACATCCACAAATGAGCACTTGCTTTTTTATTGTGTTGCCAAGTATCTATAAACTCAAAGATACAGCAAGCTATCTTTTTTTATCATGCCACAAAACTTTGGCACCACCCACTTTATTGAATAGATCTACAGCATAATATGTAATTCCTAGTTTAATGAATGAAGATTGGCTAAAAGTTTGAAATGAAGACTTGAGCTTTTCAAGTTTTGAAACTTGTTGACTTTAATTTTTAGCTCAATGCATCAACCTATTCAGCTTGCTACCATTTTTGTCAGTACCTTTAGCTTTCAGAAAAACCTACCGCTTCAATCTGCAGTTCCTTTGTGACCTGCTAGGAGTGCCCTTGCTAAAATCCCCAATGTTTTCAGGTGACATTTGAGACACTGTGGCTGCAGCAGTGGAAAGCCTACATTGATGGCGCTAGGAATGGACTAAAGGCCATGCTACTGGTGCACCACCTACAGACTGGGGAGATCGTGGTTAACGCTGACGAACGGTTAGTTAGCACTACAATCCTAACAATTAGCATGAAACTTCATCTCAGTTGGTAGATTACATAATGAGAAATGAACTGTTCTTCAACTCAAAAATTTCACTCACCGGAATTTTTGACCGAATCTCTTCGTTTTCATCAGCTATAGACACTTGATGATCTTTTTGCACTTGTGACGTCTTAATAACTTATCAACTAGCTGCTGATGTTAGAAGAGCTTGACTTTGAACTCTCAACAGGACTGGGGTAGCCACAGTCACAAGCCTCGTAAAAAAGAAACCAAATGTATAGGCCTCATGCATACCACACTATAAAAAACAATTTTAAAAAAGTGTATAGTTTTCTTACGTTTCTGAATCGCTTAGAATTCTTTTTGCCTACTTTCAGCTCGTTCAAGGATATCAATATCAAATGAAAGCTGAAAAAAAAGGTAGAAAATGTATTTTGAGTCTCAGATAATTGTACCTTCTCTGTCTCCAGAATCCTCCAGCTGATCCAGGAGTCCAGGTGGATGGTACGGCTGGGCATCCCCATGCCTGAGTCTGTGCAGGATATTGTTGCACAGGTAAAGTTATCCTTCTCTATGTCGCACAGCAATAAGCCAGTTCATAGACCTTAGTGTTCATGTGCAATGTGATGCATTGTGGTCTAAGGTAAAGACTGCTTAGACATGGCTTAGACAAAGAATGACCAGGTGCCTTAAACTTTGACATGAGACCACCATGACATCTGGATTGCATCTGTGCACTAGGAACTGTGACTTGACTCATTGATTTGCATACTGTAAATGTTGATATGTTCCCATTAATTTCATTTTCACAATTTTGTGACCTCTTACTATAAAATCATAACACAGCAAAAATGTGTTTTATATTTCTACTGCACTACACAATTGCTTCAATCCCAAAATTCAAACACTTCTGCTACAAGGCAAAGTCCCCCAGAAAATAAATAAATTTGCAGTAGATTTGGAAAAAAAAGGAAAATTGGCATCATACCATGTGCTGTAACTCAGATTTAGAAGGGCTTGTTTTGTTTTCTTGCCAATTTACGCACAAATATGTCCACGAAGTTCAATCTTTTGTCCATCTAATCTTTTTTAAACTAGGAACATCGGTTCAAGAGCTACAAGATGCACCTTGAGCAGTGTCTGCAGGAGTACAGGGATGTGTGTGGTAAGATCCCTGCCCCCATGAAACAGCTGTTCCTGGTCCACACTGAGGCCACTCTGCACTACTTCCAGCCCGGACTCACCACTCTCACCTGGAACAGTATGAACATCGACGCATTCCTACACACTGTGAGTAGTCAAATAACAAGAAAGAGCTAAGTAATTTAGGCCCATTTCATACAAAAAGGATAGATTTTGCATTCCAAATGTACAAGCTTTAAGAAAGTATGCATATTTGTAAAGGAAACAAATCAATACATCACGCACATTGACATTGACATGTCCTAGGTGCTGAATATATGGCTATTGTTTTAACATTTGATGTGAAATCTCAGAAAAGACAGCCATTGCCATTCACTGGGTAGCCATAGAATATTGAAACTTTGGAAAGCAAGCTATTTGATATTTTGCTAGTTCAAGACACAACCTATGTGTGTTAGAGATGATGTATTTCGTACATAGTTAATTTTTTTCTGCCAGATTGAAATGAAAGCTAGCCGAAGGTTAAAGGTTCCACAGGATTTAATGTCATTGAAAATAAAAAGGCATTCCTCAGCATTGTTACAACATGTACATGTATGTACCTCATTGTTTCTTCAATATAAACAATAAGTGTTTTGTATTTCTTGTACCATTTAGGTTCACTCAGCCATTGCTCGGTTGGATAGCATTGTCCAGCATGTGATCAACATCATAGATGAGAAGGTTCAGGGCACCGTCGACATTGTCAGCAGTATGGTGCTGTTTGACATGGAGCTTGCCTTCAGTAAGGCTTGGGTAAGTCTACTTCAATTCAACAAACAAGCACAGACACATTCGTCCTACAATTTTTTTTGTGGTAAGTTCGCATTGAGGCCATGACAGAACCAGCCATTGACAAGGATCTATCATCATGACAAACTTTTCCTCTAGAAAATAGCTGAAATTTTTGAACGACACAGCGTTCTTTAGAATGCCTTCCATTTGTCATATAGATATCATAAGATGAATGTGACTTGGCCCAAACTTACATTGTTTGAACCTCCTTTAAGTGTCAGGTAAATTTGCATAATGTCCTCAGGAAGCTGGGCAAGGCTGATCAGAACTGAGCACTATCATTTGACTATGCACTTGCACGGTTAATGGAAAATTTGTTTGTTTCATCATCCTGTTATAGACTTAGAGTTTGTCCCAGTTTGCTGGTTGTTTGACATAACAATGCAATAAAAGTACTCTCTTGAATTGGTCAGTCAATGTTTTAACGATTTATTTCTTTTGAAAAAAAAACACTCATGATATTATTTCTTGGATATCCTAGCCCCCTGGTGAGTTTGGAGAGGCCATGCTGCAGAGTGTAGAAGAGAAGGGACAGGAGCTGCTAGAGTTTGTCAATGAAGTGGAGAGTGCCATCTTCGAGATTGTGTCCTTCCTCATGTCCAACAAGGTATTATACTTTTTAACAGTGAAATGATCAATGATATTAAAGACATCTATGATGACATGGGTCTTCTTGCTACTAGTGGAACAAATTATGTCAATTTTTTTGTTGGAAAGCAAACATGAAAAAAATGCATTTTATTAGATACTCATAGTAGATTTGTAGAGTTTCTAATGACTTTTTGTCCTGGTCACATTTACACTGGACTCGGCAATCTGTTCTTGATATGTTTGATTGTGAATCATATGTTTCCAAATGTAACATCAAGAAGTTGCATTAAAATCACATTTACCAAAAGGAAAACTTGTCTTTTCTGCACGTTTTTTGCAGGTTGGGTCGCCTTCCCAGTCTCCCGTCGCGTCACGTGTGTCCACGGCACCTTCCCATCATCCCCGGCGGGGCAGCAAGGCCCCCAGTCAGCGAGACACGCCCATGACGCTACAAACACTCAGCGAAGTGACAGAAGATCTGGTGGTCAATGAACTACTGGGTGAGCCATTGTTGTGAGAGTTTCGATATCATAGTTGATTAAAGTATGTTTTTCATTTGAACAAACTACTGAAGAAAAGTTCTGGATTAATGTTAATGGCGGTTACTGTTTGCATTTTAGAGAATGATACTCTTTTTTTTTTTTTGTAGCTTTAACTTTACAAAAGCATCATTTTTCGTTTGTCTTGTTTTATGTTTGACCACATTCTTAGTAATACCATTTATTCACAGAGCATTACTGTCAGAAATTTTACAATGCTGTCCTGTTGCCAAATTTCAATATTAACAGACTTAGCTATGATATTGAGAGGTTCTCTTTCAGCTAATACATTTTTGGATTACACGCAAAAGCACATAGTTGGATTGGTCTTTATTTCTTTGTCAATCAAATTATAACTATTTATCCACAGAGCACTACTGTGGGAAGGTTTACGATGCTGTCCTGTCTGCCACATCGCGCTCGCTGGCGGCGCTAGCGGAGGCTTCAGGCTGCGAGGGAGATTGTCTGAAACAGACGCTGGCCCGGGGCAGTCCGCGCAGTGCGGCCAGCCGAGCCAGCACGGGCGTCTCCTCGCGGTCCGGGCTGTCCATGTCATGGACCAGTCCAGAGGCAGAAGAGGTCACCTTTCTTCGGTGAGAAAATCTCATCATTATTCTAACATTCTTAGTATTTCTTGGCAAAAAAGAAATGTTGGGGCAGTGATTTCATTGTCTTTTGTGCCAACATTCTCAGCAACCTAAAGTCATATACCCTTCAAATGTAATTATATAATGAATCTATGTACTTGATTGTGTTTCTTTTGAGACAACGCAATAAAATTCCTGTCAAGTTTATAACCATTTGATTTAAAATCTATAATTTGACTTTTTTTCAACAGGTTTGAAGTTGTGGTGAAGTTCAACATCCCCAACACAGTGATTGAACCACCGCTGGCAGTTGCACAGGACGCTGTCAATCAAGTGGCCAGTGCCATTATGGACATCTCTAATGGTAATTATAAGGCCAAATGTTCAACTTTCTCTGGATAATTTAACATCAGGCATCAAACCTGTGCATGGTTAAGAGCCAAGCACCCTTGTTGATAACAGTAAGGGTCTGACACAATGTGCTTGGCTAAATAAAGAAGCTGTGGTGAAGCATTATTGTACTGTTAAACATCAAAAAGCTTTTACTTGGCCTCATGTAGGACAACTATTTACCCTTTTTTTAAAGAATTATTCACAAGTTACTTCTTAGAATCATTCATGAAGAATCTTACTGGCTTCAGTATCTAACCTTCTCCCTGCTGCCTAACTCTGTAACCAATAGGAATTGGGTGCCAAACAACTACTTCAGTGTGCTAATGGTTAATAATAGTTTGGACCACAGTGAGTTTTCTCTTCAAAATATATTTAATCAAAATATATTTAATTAATGAAAGACAAAATTGTTGAAAGAAGCAAATGATTGTACAATTCCAAGGGACCACATTACTATGCCCACAATCTCTATATTTTGAATGTGCGTGAAATACATGTATAATGTCTGACCTAACACCTTTCATCTTAAACCCTGCAGGTGTAAACTGGTGGACCAGTGAAGGCAGTGAGACATTCCATGCCTCCATATCTGAAGAGCCGTACCTCAACGACCTCATGCAACAGCTCTTCTCTGTCATTGAGAGTAGGTAGTCCTTTTTTGATGATGCTCCAGGGCTGAAGTATCTTTAAGAGTTGCTAAAGTTATTTGTAATCTTGAATTGTCTACATTAGCTAGTGTTCACCAAAGACACTCTGTCAGGTGAAGGAAAAAACTGCTGTGTGTCCGAAAGAAAGAAAATAGAAGAGAATCCCTGCCTACCGACCCTAGCTTTTTTAGAAGTGTAATCAGAAACACAACTTTTTTCTTAGGCCTCAGCAACATTCAAATTTAATTTTTGACTTCATCATTCTGATTATTGTATTTTGTGACGTTTCAACTTTTACGTCTACCCGCAGATCTGCAGAAAGTGGTGGACCGCCACATCTTCCACTTCAAGCTGTACGACTTCCTGTGGAAGGACGACATGCATACGCAGTTCTATGAGTTCATCTCAGCCGACCCCGGAACCAGGGCTATCAAGAGGGAGGTAAGATTTTCACATCTAACTTCTGTTTTACAATGTAATCAAGAAAAAATGAATTTAGTTCAAAAAAGGCTAATTTTGTATACAAAAGTATTGAATGTATGTTGTACAATGTGTTAGCTAGTACAAATCAAATTTTAAAGATCCTTTAAGTTCTTGTTAACTGTGAAATTCTTGATAATCTTGATTTTAATGGACAAAATTCGTAAGAATTTTATGGGTGGCAGACAATATTTAGGAACAGCCAACCTCCATATATGGCTTTTTGGCTGTTACATTTTACCCCCTTCAGAAAACATCACTGTCTCTTCTGATGCATCTATTCAAAGTAACATTTTAGAGAAGACGGCCGTTATAAATTCTACCAAAAGGAAATGATGTAGTTCTTTTTCTTGGTAATGATTCTTTCATAATTTTTCAGGTTGAGAGGCTGTTGGACATTGAACAGAAAGTTTTGGACATTCCCCTTGTCCTGCCTGTTGGCCCCATCTGTCTGCTGACCAGTCCCATCAGAGACGCCCTGCATGGCTTCAGTATCGCCTGGAAGACCAAGTATGCCCAGGTGCTGCATGAAGACGCGAAGGTGAATATTTCTTACCATTATGACAATCTAATCTAGATTTTTGTTGGTATGTTTTACGTTACTTTGACAGATTGAGGCTGCTATGCACACTGGCTTTCGAGGTACAGTTAGATTCATGCCTACTGTACTGCAGAGTTGAAAACACTACAACAACCTTCTTTCTTTCAACCTTCTTAAATGAATCTACAGTACATCACAATTCTACATGTTTTCACTTGAATTTGAAATTCAATTTGTATACAGTGGTGTGTGTACATTCTGTTACATTACTTACAATTTTAATATTGCATAAGCTCAATGATGATAATTGTTTTGACCACAGTTCCTGCTTCATTTTATGAATCACTTGTAATAAAAATGTTATGTGCCTTCCCCAGAAAATGCTGGACACAGCCATCCTGTACCGGTCCAACGTTCTGAACCGCCTGTCGCTGGACGTGAGGACGCTTGACCAGCTGAACTCCGCCCTGAACCTGCTGCAGGAGCTGCAGGACATGGAGAACAAGATAGATGACATCTACCTGCCCATAGAGACCATGTATGACAACCTCAGGTAAAACAAACAAACAAACAAACAAACAAACAAACAAGATAGATGACATCTACCTGCCCATAGAGACCATGTATGACAACCTCAGGCAAAACAAACAAACAAACAAACAAACAAGATAGACAACATCTACCTGCCCATAGAGACCATGTATGACAACCTCAGGTAAAACAAACAAACAAACAAACAAATAAACAAACAAGATAGACGACATCTACCTGCCCATAGAGACCATGTATGACAACTTCAGGTAAAACAAACAAACAAACAAACAAACAAATAAACAAACAAGATAGATGACATCTACCTGCCCCTAGAGACCATGTATGAGAACCTCAGGTAAAACAAACAAACAAACAAACAAACAAACAAACAAGATAGACAACATCTACCTGCCCATAGAGACCATGTATGAGAACCTCAGGTAAAACAAACAAAGAAACAAACAAACAAACAAACAAGATAGACGACATCTACCTGCCCATAGAGACCATGTATGAGAACCTCAGGTGAAAGACCATTTCAAAAATGTTTAAAAATGGTTTTAAAACCTGCTGCTGCTGTGCCGCATACCTGCAAAGCTGAGGGGCGGTCATGCCAGCTATCTAGATACAGATACATACAGAGAAAGATTACAACCAGTGTAATCAATTTTAAGATTTCGATGACTGAAGTATAGATCTGAAAAATGCTCTTTAAAACCAGTTGTATGCAATACAAACAAAAGGGTAACAGCACCTGCAAATGGATCTCTACCATGATGTTAAAGTCAGTTTTTGACTAAATGATATTACTGGCTCTTCCTCTGAGATATTGCCAGAGGAAGAAACAAAATTACCCAAGGCATTCATTTTATTTACATATGTTTGTAACAGTGTACAAAGGAACATAAGTGCTTGTAATTGACTTTCATTGGGTGACTTACCTTGATCCCTGATGTTTCCTTACCAGAGAGTACAAGCTGAGGCTACCCAGGAATGAGGTACAGGAGGTGGAACAGTTGAGAGAGAAATGGCAGGAACTGATCGAGCTGTCTGAACAGGTAATACCCTAAAAGCTCATTAAGAGCAAATCAGTGCCCTTTGATGTAGTAGATATTGAACTCCAATGTCATTTAAGAACTTTTTAACAATTAACTAACCTTGCTGTCTTTTCTTCAAGAAACCATATAGTTTAGACAGTACATCTTTATCTTTAAAAAACAACTTAAACTTAAACTACATTTTTACTCAGATTCTGAATAGATTTAAGAAAAAAATGCACAAGATTCAAACTGCAAAATTGAGTTTCCAGTACTCAGTTGGTAGGCTTTTGTTTCAGCACCAAGGACAAAACCACATTGATGATTTCAAGAAAAATAGTTCTTCAATTTGTAAATTAGAAAATTAAAAATTTCAAGGAAAAATAATGTCACAATTCTTCAATTTTTCAAATCTTTATAAAGATTCACATTGTAAGCTTGTCTTTTCAGGTTCGGTATAAGCTGCTGAAAGAACAAAGGGGAGCATTTGAGCAGGAACTGGACAAACAAGTCAAGGTAAGTCTTCTTGAATGAGGCCCTTTTGATGAGGTTTAGAGATTATGCTATTTTGTCAATCATAGCTGAACTGTATAATTATATGGACAGGTGATTAACTGCTTTTGTAATGAACAGGCACACAGACGACTATAATTTAGGATTGACAGTCTGATTCTGGAAAACTAGGAAATTGTAAGAAATTCATACTGGTAGACATTAATTCATTTCGTCAATCCACCAAGATGAAAAAGATAAGTGCTTTCCACAACCAGACTGTCAGTTCGGAATTATACTACCAGTGTTGTCTGTTAATATGGTTTTTCCTCAAAATTTGAAATATCCAAATAACCCTTATGAAATTCCGTCCTTTCCCCAGAACTTATTATGCTCTATAGACTGCTTGCTTATCATACAGGCTCAGCATAGACTTGGTTTTGCTCAGAATTTGAAATATTCAAATAACCCTTATGAAATTCCATTCCTTCCCCAGAACTTTGTGGTTGAGGTGATCCAGTTCAGGAACAGTTTTGACGCGCAGGGCCCGGCCGTGCCTGGGGTTCGCCCCGAGGAGGCTGTGATGAGGCTGCGGGACTTCCAGGAGAGGTTTGCGCTGTACGACGCCAAACGCCGGACACTCGACTCCGTGTCCCGCCTGTTTGGTATCGTGCCCAAACCTTTCCCAGAGTTGGACAAGACAGGAGAGGTCAGCAATACACTCAATTATATTCCTTGTCTTGGTGATCTTCGTTATTGGCAAAAATTTTAACAGTGGCGTAAGTTTTGGAAGTTCTGGTATCTAATGAATATATTGCACACAATAATGTATGTTTTCATTGCAAGCCCAAAGCATTGCCTAAATATTTGATTTCTTAAAACAATGAATTAGTGTAGTCACCATAAAGCATGCAGAGAAAGATTTGAATGGAAGAGTTAACTTTTAACTAAGGAGGAATGACATGTTTAATCAACAATCGATATGTAATCAAAAAGAAACCCTTTAATAGCTAAAAATAAGTTTGTTCAGCTACAAAACCATGGTAACATAGAGCTGTTCTTTGTTTTACATGGAAATTATTTTCTTGTGTATACAGGAGCTGGATCTACTGGGTCTCTTGTATGGACTGTTCCAGAAGTTTATAGCCTTTGACAACATCTTCAGGGAACGACTATGGGCAGAGGTGGACCTGGAACAAGCCAACAAGGAGGTGCAGAATAGATTTTTAAAGAAAAGTGTAAAAGATAGGAATACACAAAGAGCAAGATTCCTGTTTCATCTATTTATGAATCTTGAGGGTGGTCCCTTCAGTTTACTGAGTAATTGATTTCCAAGCGAGCTCTTAGCATGTGGTACATGATAGACCAATCCTGACTGTCTATCTCAATGATGGCATGGCTGTTACTAGTATTAGTGGTTCAGCTGATGAGAGTGGTTCAACTGCATGTCCGTCAAATATTTTCATGTTTTTATTTTACTTTTCGACGGTTTGTCAGAGAATACGGGATCAATCTATTTTGTTGTCATGTGCATTTTATTTATTTATTTATTCATTTATTAATTAATCTTTAGGGTGGTCCTTTCAGTTAAGAAAGTAACTGATTTCCAAGGGAGCCCTTATGACAGCATTTTTTTGGCAATGATTCAGGGGTGGAGCCAATATTGCCTTCTTGACATTTAGGACCTCACTGCATTACAGGAGAAGGGAGAAAAGTATTCTATTTGACTAAAATCCTATGATTTTATTTCTACAGGTAGAGGAATATTGGGAGGAGTGTTTGGCACTACCAGACAAACTGAAGGACTGGGAGGCGTATCAGGAGATGAAGAACTCCATCAAAATCTACCTGGATGTGTTTCCACTCTTACACAGGCTAGCTACCAAGGTCAGTACAATCATTTATAAAATTATGGATTGATGAGATGGGTATCTTACATTATAGTCATCAGTTTTTTGTTGAGTTCAGGACTATTTTAGAGTCGTACGTTTCATCACATAAGTCAATAAGTCAAAATTTGTTCTAATTTGAAAAAAAAAGGGTTCAGTTGAATTTGAATGTTGAATGTTAACATCCTATTTGCACTTTTGAATGTAATTAATATGAGCACGTCTTATTTTTTGCTTCCCTGCGTATTCATTTGTGGCATGAGTTGCATGATTGCATGTGTAATGGTGTTGTAATTCTGTGATTCCTCCTTTCTAATGATTTTCCATGTATCGCATGGTTACCCTTTTCTAGGGGCAATACAAAGATACTCTGGTGCCAGTAAGTAGTTGTGTGGTGGTGGTTTCACTTGTAATTCCTCTTTAAAAAATCCGATAAATTAAATGCTTATTTGAAGTGGTTACTAACCTGTGATTTTTTTCATAGTGTGGAACTAAGATCTTTACAAAATATCTTTTTTTCTTACACAAAATGAGAACTATTTTACTTGACTGTATGATTTCTTTCAGTGAAAAAACCCTTAAACTCTATGACCTATAGGTTATGCTTCAATTCATAACTATCACTACAATTCATTAACTAATAGCTATTGATTATCATTAATTTTGTGCCTCTGCAAAGAAGTCTGGAGGATGCACTAAATTACTTCCTACTTTTGTCACCCTTTTGTCACTTCTATATTTCTAAGATTCTGAAGTATTATTATGAAGTGTATTGTGTACATTATACATTGATTTTGAATTAAATGGTAGATACATATCTGTTAGTGAACTATATTCTTCGCAAAAAGTTATTTTCCACTACAAAAACCAAACAGGACCCCAAACTACATGTCTTATCATAATGATAGCTTTTTATGAAGACAACAATGATATTGCAAACAGAGATGTATCAAATGACATCATGATTACAAAATCATCTTTCACTGAAGACATTATACAAGCCTCAGTTCCAAGTGTAATATTTAAACAAAATGATTCATGATCATGTGAATGTTTCAACAACTTGATTTGATGATTGAGAACAAGCATCCACATCATTCTGTAAGACTATGAAAAGTTGCATTCGGTAAATGTTCTTTCTTTAGTTGCTCTTCTAAGATTATTTCTGCCCTGTTACCACCAGGAAATCCGTAACCGCCACTGGCTGCAGGTCATGTCTGTGACCGGCAGCTCCTTCCCACTGGAGGCTCAGGCCTTCAAACTGTTCCATCTGTTGGACATTGGACTCATACAGTAAGTACAGATATGCCAAATGAGAGTTAAAATTTTATCCAGCTGCTTGAGTAACTGTCATTTGATGTATCTTATTACCTGGATATCAAACCTTCATCGACGTAGTAAGTAAGAATGACTCTCTAGTATTTATGTGCTGCAACTATTATCCAACATACATGTAAAAGAACAGAATATTTTGGTGACACCCTAGGCCGGTGGAGCCTGTGGTTTAGTATTGGGTTTGATTTGAAGCTATCACTATGATTTCAGAAAAAAATTATGATTTTGATTCAATGTCAAGTTTATTTCTTTGCAGTAAAAATTATGTTTTTGGTTGCTGAGGTGTTTGTGACTTTTTTGTGTTGGGTTGCTTTTCTATGCACATTTACATCTTTGTTGGCAGCTCTGATATATTTTGATTTTTCTGTATTGTCTCTGTTTCTATTCAGGCATCATGATGAGATCCATGAAATCTGTAAGGCTGCCAGCATTGAACTTGAACTTGAGATCAAGATGAGGACTATTGAGGAGGAGTGGACTGAACAGGTCTGAACAAGTTGTTGGATATTGGATCAGATTGCTTTGAATGTAATTTTGATATGACAGTTCAGAATTCATATCTATCTTGATACTGAAATAATCTTGGGAAGGCAATTCTATAAGAAGCGACACATGTGCTGCATTGTGAGCCAGTCAGAATTGCCTTGAGGAAGTTAACTGATGATCACCAAAACATCGGATCACTTGATTGTGTACAAAGAGTCTTTTTATTTACTGATTCAGAAGTACTGTGCAATTTTCCTGAAGACTGAAGCATTGGTTGAAAATTTGGTGAGCGTCTGTGTTACTGGTCTTGAAAAGAAATAATCATTTATGATTAAACCAGTACATGTCTTATGTCTTGTGTAGGTTCTGACATTTGAATCCTACAAGAAGCGCGGTGCCATCTACCTGGCAAAGGACGAGTCAGAACGGCTGTTGGAACAGCTGGAAGACGCCCAGGCGCTGCTGGCAACCATGCTGACATCCAAGCACATCGGGCCTCTCAGGGAGGAGGCAGCCTCATGGGCTGAGAAACTCAAGGTATTAGGAAGAAACAGGAGTCAAACACTTGGTACACTGTATCAAAAAAGATGGCAGCACCCATTTTTTATGATGGTTGCTAGTGCTGCGTACTGGTACCGTAAAGATTGATTAGGTACAGGTCCAAAATACAGGATCATGAAGTATCGGTACTGTACCGATATAAAACCTTTACACCAAGTATGAGCTTATTTTGTGACTGATCCCCTTATAGTATTTATTATATAAACTTTAAAGTCTTGTTTTGTGTGATCAAAACACATTTGATTGTATCCAAGGTCTGTGCCTAATGACACTTGAGGCTGTGCTCAGTAACAATATTGCTTTTTCAACTCTTCTTTCATTCCTTCATTTATTCATTTCTTCCTTCATTCCCCAGGGTGTGTGAGGGAGGTTCTTAAAACATGGTTTGAGGTACAGGACCTGTGACACTACTTGAGAGCTGTGCTCAGTAACAGTGAAGATGCTTCATTTCTTTATTTGTTTACTCATTTCCTCCTTCATTCATTCCTTCCTCAGGGAGTGAGTGAAGTCCTTGAGACGTGGTTGGAGGTACAGGACCTGTGGCAGTACTTAGAAGCTGTGTTCAGTAACAGTGCGGCTGCCAAGGAGCTCCCTCAGGAGGCCAAGAGGTTCATCCGCATCGACAAGAGCTGGATCAAACTCATGAGGAAAACCTACGACACCAGGAACGTGCTACAGGTCAGGAATTAGATACAATCCCTAAAATGTTTCAAAGCAGTTCAGATATTCTTTTCATATCCAGTATAATTGTTAGGGAAAACCAACTTGATATCATGTGTACTTTGAAATTCATCATTGATAGCTATCGATTGTAGATATCAATCTTTGCAATGGGCTTGAGTGAATTTTTTCTTTGATAATGTAGGAATTGTATATTGCTAATCAAAAGTCCAATAAGAATAATTGTACAAAAAATGTATGTATAGACTGAGGTAATGGCTAAGGTAACAACTAAGGTACATGTAACTATCCAATATAATAGGTTATGGGTAAGATGATAATGGAAATAGAAACTGAGATAGTAGAGAGATGAATGAAAAATTGCACAATTTTGAAAGTTATTATCGATAAGTAGAATGGAAAACAAGGGACTTCGAAATTAAAACTGTAACATTACATAGTTACAAGGATTATTGATAACTCATAAATCATTCCACAGTGCTGCTATGGAGGTGAGATTCCGAAGGGGGTTGTGCTGCGACACTTTCGTGAGGATCTGGAGGTTTGCTTCAAGTCGCTCACGTCGTACCTGGACAACAAGCGGAAGGCGTTCCCGCGGTTCTTCTTCCTGTCCGACCCCGTCCTGCTGTCCATGCTGAGCCGACCGTACGACCTGGAGTCTGTCAGGCCTCATCTGAAGTAAGCGTCAGGACATACATGCACTGTGAATCTGGCTGTATTACTGATGATGCATCTAGGATATATCTGACTAACCCATTTTTAAAACCTGAGTTTATGTTTCTCCCGGATTTATATGAAATAATGTTAATAACTATAACTTCCCCCTGATCACAATTTAATTCAATCTTGTGTACAAAAATTAGTTCCTTTTATAATCTTAATAATTAAGTCTGAGCACCAAAAAAAATATATTTTCAGTCTCTGACTACAGCCTTCTTCAGGTGTGAATGACTGATGACTTAGGTCACATGACCTTACTTGACATCAGCCATTGGTCAGATATAAACTTGTTCTGTTAATCCCACTCCAGGTCCATATTCAGTGATGTGAGCGATGTGAAACTGGAGAAGACTGAAGACACCCTGAGTTCTGTGGGAGAGAAGACTCCTGTTCCTGCCTTTGTGGACTACAGACGGCCCGGGGCTGCTCCAGTCCCCCGCGGAGGGGCCACCACCCCACGGGCCTCCCTCAACCTACCCCCCGGGGAGAGGTTCCCCGTGCCCATGTCTTCTGAAGCCTTCAAAAGATCGGTAGGTCTTCAGATTCCAGCTGGAGTTTTTATTTTGGGAGCTCTGTAATAGTACGAGACATTAGTCATGTATATAGTGACACTGTAGCATAGTAACTTAAGTGACTCTACTGCTAGCCATTTGGGCCAAATTCAATGGACCCATTTTGCATCAAAAGGTACTTATTTCAATTTAATTGGTTTTGATAGATGTCATGATTAAAAAAACATGTCTGTTCTATGAGAACTGTAAATTGTAGCTATTGACTCAGGTACAAAAATGTAGTCTAAATAATAAAGGAATTTGCTAGTGAGTTAGTTGACAAGAAGAGTTTCTCTTTTTGTCCTATCTAGAACAGACATTTCTGATAGACTTAATCTAAATGTGATATGATACATGTGTTATGATAGTGAACAGAATGTGTTTTTGAACATGCAGCACATTTTGATTACATTTTTTTGATGTGATTTTCTTGTGTATACAGGAGCGCTCAGGCAGCATCCACCTCTCAGAGAGTAACGTAGATGAGACCAGTGAGCTGTGGCAGGCCGCTACAGCCGTCTCTCCCGAGGGGGAACTGTTGGAACTGGATGAAGAGGTAGGAAAAGAATTAGTATCACATCTCCTAGATGAAAAAGTGTACATAAATATGACGTTTGTTTTAAGCAAGAACCAAATTGAGTGATGTCAAAATTAATTTTAAAAAAGAATTCTGAATGCTCCAGGGTTTTGCTTGCAATTCTTGTTATTCACAGCAGATGACATTGTAACAGTTGTATAACTGCTGCCAATCTATTATTAAGCTAGTTACCAACAGTGTAAGTCTATATTATGATGTTACTGATTTATGTACTGTTTTCTCTAGGTGAGTCTGACAGACGGAGTGGAGACTTGGCTACAGAGCCTCCAACAGTCCATCCACAGGACCATCGCCAAGAGCATCTCACGGATCGTGCGGGACATCGGGCTGGGGGTGGCTATGGAGGAATGGGCTTTCAGGGTGAGAAAAATGTTCTAAATTCTGATGAGATTTGTGGTTTTTAAAACTTATTTTGTGAGGTACTATTCCATAAAAAAGTGTTTAAAAAGAAAGAATATTGAATGCTTTGGATGTTCCGCATTAGGCTCATTGTACATGTATATCCCTGAATGGCATGTTGATTTCTATTTCAAACGTGTGGAATAACGTCATGTATATCAATCATATACTCCTTTGCACTTGCAGAACAGTCATGATAATTGCATTATCATCCTTGTTGTTAAGGTTACACATACTAGTAAGAATGACTTGTGTCACAATAATATATTAACATTGCATGAAATTATGAAGTTTCCTAACAGAAGTCTGGTCAATTTCTGTAGTACCCATCCCAAGTTGCCCGCCTGGGTCTCCTGTACTACTGGACAAAGGAGTGCGAGCTTGCCGTGTCGGAACTGAAGTACGAGCGTAAAGCCATCCCCAACGCAAGCAAGAAGTTCAGCACTGTGATCAACCGTCTGCCAACCTGTCTGACCAGGGGAGCCTGGAAGGGCCTGGACGAACCTTTCCTCCCCATACACAAACTCAGGCTGCAGAATATGATCACTGTGAGTACAATCAGTCATGTTTTTTACTGTCCATATGATAAATGCTTGATATCTGAAAACGATTTTGCTACCTATCTCACCCCTCTTTTGAAAGGGTCTGGATGAACCTTTCCTACCCACACACAAACTCAGGCTGCAAAATATGATTACTGTGAGTATATAACAGTCCAATACAACAAATACTTAATATTTGAAGACAAATGCTACATAGTTACATGTATCTCACTCCTCCTTTGGAAGAGTCTGGATGAACCTTTTCTCCCCATACACGTGCACACACCCAGGCTGCAAAATATGATTAAGTCTGTAAGTACATGTATACAACTGTTCATGCAATAAATGTTCAATATTTGAAGACAAATGCTATATGTCTCCATTCTCCATTGTATGATGCCTTCCTTCTTTATAGGACCGTATAAAGATGATATGTAGATGCTCTGCTCATAAGGGACACAGCTTTTGATAATGATAAGAATGGGATTGGAAATAAGAAGGGTTTAGAAATGTTGATTTTTTAGTAGTTATAAATAAATGCATTTTGTTAAATGGTTGCTGGCCAATCTTGATGAGCACTGTCAGGTAACATTATGGAGAACTGACAATTCTAAAAGACAGTTGAAGCAGATGTGCTGATGCTCCTGTGTTCCACAGTACTCCCTCTACCTGAGGGACACCCTGGAGGGTCTGGGGAACAGGAAACTGAGGGATGTGACTGACTTCGAATGGAGGAGGAACATCCGCTTCTACATGCACGAGTCAGGAGGTACAACAGACTTGCTGTGGTTATTGTCGACGTAATGTTGTAGATATAATTAAAATGCAAAAGGTACTTCGATGTAACATACACACAAGGCATAGGGTACATGTATGTTCATATGCATATCATTAGTGCATGACTTGTAAAATATTCAAAGCATTGAAATTTTTTTCCAGGAGCTTACATGATTGTGTAATTTGTCCCAAAAATTGGTCCAATTTAGTGGGATGTTATTGCTTTAGATTCAAACATTTTTTGGATTTGATGTGAACTTGTTTTACCAACAGAAGGTTCAGGGAACCACCAGTTGTGCATCCTGGATGGCCGATACGAGTACGGGTGTGAGTTTCTGGGGGGACGCCTGCCCCTGGCCATGACTGCGCTGACTGAGAGGTGTTTCCTCACCATGTCACAGGTAAGTGCAGTCTCTGTTTGAAAGAACTGGCAAACAATCTTATTGATGCCAATTATTTCATGTTGATGTCTTTTATCATTAAGTGCAAGTGCTAAGTATCAAATCTGTTATTTATCATAATATAAATTGTTTAAAGTAAAAATGAATATGATTCATTTAAGTTCTGAAACCCTGACTTCGGCTTCTGAGAAACCAAGACGTGGGTGACAGCGCACCCTGGTCAGATGGACACCGGACGTCTCAGCGGGAAATATCCTCAATTTACCCTGAGTCAGTAGATTGTAAGGATTAGTAATGCAGCGACAAGGAATTGTTTCTTTCTGCCTCATATATAGCAAACGTCGGGTGACAGTAACACACTCTGTGCTGAGAAGCATGCTCCCAGCCATGCTCAGCAATCCATTCTACACAGTAATGATGAATTTTGATTTTCCTGTTATCATCATATAGGCCCTGACCCAGTTGAAAGGCAGTGCAGTGGTTGGCGGAACTGGAGTTGGCAAGACTGAGACAGTCAAGGTATGTGTCACTGAAGACTCTGTATTTTTCCTCTCGTTGCACAAACTTTTTCATAACCTGTGACAAAGTGTGCGATAAACACAGTCATCATGTTTCTCTTGGCTTGGCTTTGCTAGCAAAGATTACAAGGGCCTTGTCCACTTCTGATGCAGGCTCGCTGGTGGCTATCAAGGCTGATTCGGGACAGGCACACTCGAGCACAGCAGCTGCAGGGGATATTGGCTTAGATGATAGCATCATTGACCCATACTGATGTCTGCCTTGTCAACTGAGCAATGCACTTTTTGTGCAATTGAAGGACATTCAAAGAAACGTCTGACTGTTTCAAAATTTTATCCAGTTGCTTGAGTAACTATTTTTGGTGTATCTTATTACCTGGATGTCTAACCTTCATCAACGTGACATTTAAAGAACTTAAATTAAATGCATTTTGTGCTTTTCCAGGGTATGGCGTACCTCCTGGGCAGGTACATGGCAGTGTTTGCCTGTATGCCACAGATGGACACTGCAGCACTGGGCAAGATTATCCAGGGACTGGCAGCTGTGAGTCAACTTTGATTTTTAGAAAATGAAGCTACATGTATTTTTGTTTCAGGGGTAGATGGGGATAAAAGATTAAATGCTACCCGTCATTAAGTTGATGAAATTTATGTCTTTAAGGCCTTTTTTTCATTACCCAAACTTTGGAATTATAGATAAAAGTAAATAAACACATTGTGTAATACTATAATTGTACGGTCAAGTAAACTACGCACAAAAAGTTCGGAAACTTAACTTTGGTCGATCATATTTCCGTTATTTTTTTACCGATTTCAATATATTACATATCATTTAAAAGCTTATTTGATTTCCTTTCCCATGATACCAAACTTATTGTGATTGCAAGTTCATGAAACGAGCATCAGGCCTGCTAAAGTGAGTGGGTCGAAGAAATAAAGTGCCCAGATTACCTTACTATAGTCAAACATGCTATTCCGTACATATTCTTCTGTTGATATTGACTTCTGTACGAGAGTATTGTGAAAAATCAACAAGAATAAACAAGACATATTCATGAAAGCTAAGTTTATTCTTTATCAAAACCAACAATCTGTATCTTAGTAACGGGTTAGCAAGGAGTCTTAGTAACGGGTGATCCAGCCACGCGCTGTCACTACAGCACGGCACCTACTCCTCATACTCGTCACAAGTCGCGCAATGCGATGCTGTGGGATAGCGTCCCATTTCTCCACCAGCAGTCTTCCTAGGTGAGCCACCGTGTCTTGCACGGACAGCTCGCCCAAGCTGCTCCCATAGATGTTCGATGGGGTTCAGGTCCGGGCTCTTAGAGGGCCACTCCATCCTCTCTACACCTGCATGCAGGAGATGGTCGGCGATGATCCCTGCCCGGTGTGGGCGGGCGTTATCATCTTGCAGCAAGGCATTCGGCCCCATGTTATGTAGGAAAGGGATGGCCACCGGATCAAGTATTGTGTCGTGATATCTTTCTACATTGAGGGTTCCTGGTACAAGTCTTGTCTTTCCCCTGGAGCTTATGCCTCCCCATACCCCAATGTTTGTTGTGAAACAATAACAAAAAATAACACCTGTGGATGACGATACCGTTGCAGGACGCAGGTGTTTATGTGGTGTAAACAATTGGTTCTTCGATGTGCTAAAAATAACCTTGGATGTTCTGTGTGCTAGAAATAACCTTGGATGGTCTGTGTTCTAAAAATAACCTTAGAACCTGAGGAAACAATATATTGAATCATCATCCGCGCCCATACCGATAGGATGTCACAGCGCGCGTATGACACCAACAGGGAATTTTGGGCACTTTTTCTCCGTGACCAACTCACGTTATTAGTCCTGGTACTTGTTCCGTGGGTTTTCAATCACAATAAGTTTGGTATCATAGAACAGGGAATCACACAAGCTTTATAATGATATATAATGTATCAAAATCGGTAAGAAAACAACGGAGATATGATCAACCAAAGTTAAGTTTCCGAACTTTTTGTGCGTAGTTTATATATGATGAATAAAACAAACTTGACCATTGCCAGTTCTGTATGTAGCAATTAGTATTACAATCATAGTACTATGTGATAATATGATTTCTTAAAATTTCATTCAGATCAAAAGTTCAGAGCTTAGAAGTTCTATACTAAGTCCTCTATATTTTTCAGGATGGCAGCTGGGGCCTGTTTGACAACTTCCACAACCTGAACCGCTCGGGTGTGGGGGTCCTGTTGGAGCATGCTCAGAGCATCTACACCGCACTCAGGGCCAAGAAACACACCTGTCACCTAGCCGATGGACAGGAGGTATACAGGACCTTGAAACATTCTCAGACATTACGTCTAAGTTCAGGTTTAATTCTTTTAAATCTAAGTCCCTAGCAAATACACTGTATTGTTACTTAATTTGTTGCCATTATGTTACACTTGAATGGCAAATTGTGATTGAATATATATATGTCAGACTCTATAGACCACAGTACGATAATTCATTTAAATTTGAAGCACCTACATTTTAGGTTGGATGAGTCTGCGTTGAGTTTAGTGGCTGCGAATATTGACAAATTACTGCAAACATTTCAAGATCTTCTTAATTAGTAATAATGGATGACATTACATTGTACTCTACATGGCGTTGCTATAATGGGGGCCTGCATAATCCCCTTTTTTGTAAAGCACAGGCAAGCTAATTTCACATAGTTTGTATGGAATGGTATTTCACCCCCTCTTAGTTTGTAGGGTATGTGATATCATTTTGCTTATTCCTCAACTTCTAACTTTAGTATAATACGTACCAGTTGGTCCTCCTGAAATTAATGTCCCCCCATGCAGACCCCCTATATTATACCTTCATTTTCAACCCCACAGGTACCAGTCGACCCGTATGTGGCCACCTTCATCACCATCAACAAGGACATGTCGCGCGGGTTCGAGCTGCCGCAGGAGATCCGTGCGCTGTACCGTAACGTCTCGCTGGTGCTGCCGGACCTGGGGCTCATCCTCCGCGGGAAAGTTGCAGGGTTGGGCTTCAAGTCTCCCAAAGTCCTGGCAGACAGGCTGAGGCTGATGGCAGACCTGTGCAGAGACCAACTGTAGGTCTTTCAGTAACAATTAGAAAATTTTAATTACAAAATGTAGTTATATTCCCCTTCCAGTGGGAAGGGGGATATACTGTTTTTGCTTGCCTGTTCTTCTTCTTCTTTCTTCTTCTTTCTTCTTCTTCTTCTTCTGCCAAAAACCAAGTAGATGTGCGGTGGTAGCTCAACTAATGGTATTGCAGCAAGTCATATGTACCTTATGTTACAATGTACGGATGTTATATTTGAGATGTAGGTACCTATAGGAAAGGTGAATACACCTGACAATAAATTATGCTAATGAGGACATCATTTGCATAATTTATGCAAAAACTTGTATTGCGTTTACAGTAAAAGCTGCAGATGTCATATTTGAGATGTAGATAAATTTAGGAAAGGTAAACACACCTGACCACGAATTATGGTAATGAGGACCTCATTTGCATAATTTATGCAGAAACTTGTATTTCCCTTACCGTAAAAGCTACAGATGTCATATTTGAGATGTAGGTATCTGTAGGAAAGGTGAACACACCTGAACATAAATTATGCTAATGAGGACCTCATTTGCATAATTTATGCAAAAACTTGTATTGCGTTTACAGTAAAAGCTGCAAATGCCATATTTGAGAAGTAGATAAATTTAGGAAAGGTAAACACACCTGGCCATGAATTATGCTAATGAGGACCTCATTTGCATAATTTATGCAGAAACTTGTATTTCCCTTACCATAAAAGCTACAGATGTCATATTTGAGATGTAGGTATCTGTAGGAAAGGTGAACACACCTGGACATAAATTATGCTAATGAGGACCTCATTTGCATAATTTATGCAAAAACTTGTATTGCGTTTACAGTAAAAGCTGCAAATGCCATATTTGAGAAGTAGATAAATTTAGGAAAGGTAAACACACCTGGCCATGAATTATGCTAATGAGGACCTCATTTGCATAATTTATGCAGAAACTTGTATTTCCCTTACCGTAAAAGCTACAGATGTCATATTTGACATGTAGGTATATTTAGGAAAGGTGAACACACCTGGACATAAATTATGCTAATGAGGACCTCATTTGCATAATGTATGTATATCCCTTACCGTAAAGACTACGGATGGCATATTTCAGATGTAGGTACCTTAAAGAGAGGTGAACACACCTGTACATAAATTATGCTAATGCGGACCTCATTTGCATAATGTATGTATATCCCTTACCGTAAAGACTACGGATGGCATATTTCAGATGTAGGTACCTTTAGGAGAGGTGAACACACCTGTGCATAAATTATGCTAATGCGGACCTCATTTGCATAATTTATGCATAAACTTGTTTTTCCCTTACTGTAAAGGCTACGGAGGAGATGCAGGTACCTTTAGGAAAGGTCAGAAAACCTGGCCATGAATTATGCTAATGAGTGCATTATGCATAATTTATGCACATCCCTAACCATAAAAGCTACGGATGTCATATTTGAGATGTAGGTACCTTTAGGAAAGGCCGGACACACCTGGCCATAAATTATACTAATGCCGACCTCCTTTGCATAATTTATGCAGAAACTTCGTCATATCCTTACAGTCAATGCTAAGGATGTCATATTTGAGGTGTAGGTAATGGGAGGGGAATATTCTGCATTTTCCCGAAAATGTTGCCATTCTAGTTCTGTTAAAAGTTATATGATTTGCAGTGGTCATACATTAAATCTTAACTTAATAACTACATGTGAAATGATGAAATTTTGAGATTGGTACATTTATCTTTAAGAAAATTTGGCAGTTTTTTGAAAATAGCTAAAATTGGTCCCAGCTTTTAATTACAGGTACACTCGCAACCTGCTATTTTGCGTGTGCTTTGCATGTAGCCTTGAAAATGTTCTCCACTATATATTTCATACATTAGTCTTTCTTAGACCTTGAGCCAAATTAAAGGCATTTTAAATTTTATGTTTCTACATTGTACAACCTGTTTAATACCAATTTCTATCACCAAAGCAGGCAATGAAATTACAAAATATATGTGCATCCAGGACCTCTCTCAAGTCTTTATCATTTTTATTTATTTATTACTTCCTCAAACGTACATAGGCAGGGAAATACACACATGATATACCCTGAATTGCGTAATTTTGTTACAAAAAAACTTATACGTGCAGAATGTCAACAAACAAAAACACATAATATATTAACTTTGCAACTTGCTTTGGTGATGGTTTGACCATTGAATCACATACTGCAATTTACTTCCAGACCTAAAGAACACCACCACCACTTTAGTCTGGCAGCTCTGACCGGTGTCATCAGCCACGCCTACCAGAAGAAGAAGATCGTGAAAGAGGAGAAGCAGGCTGCCATGGAGACCATGTCTCAAGTCTCCCGCTCAAACAGCGTCATCTCATTGGCTATCGGATCCCAGGCCGGCTTCAGTCAGACAAGTAAGAATAATTATTGTTAAAAACTTACATTTATGATAATTCTAACAACAAGACTTTGTGATCATTATGATGGATTAAAGCTGGAGACACTGATATTACATGTAAGAAAATCTAGGTAAATAAATTAAGATAAACATGGCAAGAATAACAACAGCTGGTCAATTTTGACACCATGAAAACTGTGAGTTATAAAGTCATATAACTTAGTTATATACCTTTGCAAATAAGTTTATGTTTGTGTATGTGTGTGTGTCTGTGCATGCATGTGTGCGTGAGTGAGTGTGTGTGTGTCTGTGTGTTTGTGTGTACATGTGAACAGCATAACTCAAAAAGTTGTTGATGGATCTTTATGATATTTTATTTAAGGATAAGTATTTGCAAAACAAAGACTTTTTAACAATCATGATCATTTTGAACATAACAGTTGTATCTACATCTTGTATTCTGCTTGTCTATGTCATAGCATCTACAACACCTAAGACCACCAGGTCTAAGAGCTGCAGCTATGCAGGTCCTGGAGGACCACCCACGTTTCAGAAAGTCGCAGGAACAGTTCAACACGTTAGGGCTGCAGTAAAACGACATTCTTGTGATATCAGTAGGTTTTCTGTTTCACAGAGAATGATGATGTACTAAATTATGTTTTGTTTTATAGGTTATACCTGATACCTAATCATTAATTGTTCTTTATGCAGTTAAAAACCAGAGTCACCAAAGTCTTGTTTCAATTTGCACTCATCTGCATAGGCAGTCGTTGTTTGACTGTTTCTTCATTATGCTTTAAGTTTGTTGACAATGATTATTCTTTAACACTTAAACTTGCTTTCAAGTTAACTTTGCTCTCACTGTTGCAGAGTACAGGACTACAATGCTCTGATGACAATCAATTCTGCTTGTGAATTTGATGTTCTTAACAATTCAAAGAATAAAATAGATTGTACAAGGTATTCTGTAATATCCTATGGTTAAATTGGTCTGTTATGTTGTTTCCAATTTTTTATAGCAATCACACCCAGTCTGACATGTTTTGCATTCCAATACCACCTGTGTTATAAGGTGGTTATAATTGAGTTTATTGAGTTTATTGAGATACCCTGGTGGTTATAACTTATAAGGATTGTGTGTTATAAGGAGTGTGTTATAAGGATCACATAATTATCATTTTTATCCATCATACATGCTTAATTGTTCATTAATTGCACTTACTTGAAAATCATTGCTCATACTACAAGGTCCAAAGCCCAAGGTACCAATAATCGTCCCCCAGAAGGAAAGTGAACCGGTGTCATTCCAGAAATTGGGGAAAACAGTCCAACAGATGACAGTGCTGTCAAGCCCCTCCTGGGAGATCAGTAGGTTTTGACTCGTGCTACAAAACTGTGGACTAACTTGGTTCAATCTTACATTCAATTACATTGTAAAAGTTCATCTGTGACCGTAATTGACCTAGAAGTTTTATACGCTATTTCCGTACACATCACACTTTGCTTGTGGTCATGTGACATAGGTTTTTGGTCATTCCAACCTGACAAGGATGATAGAAAGCTTGTGGGTAAGAGCTTGACTGTGTCCAGAAATAGTGTATAAAATTTCAGTTTGTATTATTATTCTAACAAGTTAATATAACAGGTTTTTGTCTAAAAGGCAGTGTCAACAACAGGATTGCAGCTGTTGTATAGTCTGTAATGTTTAACATAAGATAACAGACAGTTTTTTTTCCAGCTCTATTTTTTTCAACCAAGGAGATTCTTGGAACTTACAGTAGTCTTGACTAAATGTTTGTTGTAATTTAATCCGTTTTTTCTTTCCTTATTTCTCACCCACGTTTTGTTTGCTATCAGAATCTACTAGGTTTGACATATTGTACGTTTGTCTTATAAGCATGGCATTATCCATTTTGTACTTTTAACTGTTTCAACTAAAAATTAAGCAATAATTACTTGTGTTATCAACATTGTGTTGTAGCTTGGTTGTTTCTGTAATTGTTGTCATGTTTTGAGTTGTCCCGTTTTGAGCAGATTTAAAGTAAGATGACTAACTTGTTTTGCTCACCAGTGTGCCTGTAGAATGTTACAAATTAGGATCCCAAGGTAGAAGATCACCCATTTTGCACAAGATTGTAAAAAGACAGTGTCCCCCATTTCTCCAGGCCCCATAGCTACCACCCCACCCCAACGCCAGCCATCAGCAGGCCTGAGTGATACTAATCCCATGAGTAAGACTTGATATGTTCACTGCATGGCATCATTCAGCAGTTTCATTCCAAACTCTTCACTCTCTTTAAATGAAGGTGGTGGGAGAAAACGGTGGTGATGTTAAGAATTCAAAGCATGCCTGATTGCATGGAACAAACCAAATTTACTAACCTTAAGTTAAAATATTCTTTGATAACAAACTGGCAGGCAGTGCATGAGGCATGGCTACTCCTGATACTGACACTGCATGGTTCAAAAACCTTAAGCCCCGTTCACACTTGTGTGTATATGCTTTACCATAACAGCATACACACGATAGCTTTGTGTACGTCCAGGACCATCAGGCATACTGGGCTTGATATACGTACAAGTGTGAACGGGCACTAAGGTCTGCTGAATATATCTTAAGAGCTTTTTTTGTTGATGATATAATGTATCCATAAACTGTATCATATTCAACTTCTTGCAATGGTGGAGATTCTTTGAAGGGAATTCGAAGCATTCTCCCATAATTTAAAATTTTAAATCATTGAGTGACGTTTCTGTCTTCAAAATTGACAGGTCCATCTCCCAGTATCAACGTTAAAATCGGTGAACGCACCAGAAAGGCAGGGAATCCCAACATGCTGACCCCTGCTGCCAAAGTGGAACATTCCATGGTGTCAGATGCCCTACAGGAGTGCATTGCACCGAGGCTTAAGGGAGAGGTATGAGATATAACACTGTATTTATTTGCTGTTTAGAAAGCACTGTCACAGTACTACATTACATTTTGCAATTGATATGACATTGCGTATATTGGGCAGTATGTATACTGTTCATCTTTTGATGGTGATGCCACATTACTAAATTTATCTCAACTGCATTTACAACAGATGTTGCATCAAGTGTAACATACCTTTTGATTATTTTATGTTAGACAATATAGAAAATGTAGTCTGCAACACCAGGGACATGAATTCTTACTTGTATGTCTATGGTGTGAGGATAGTGTTCAGCACCAGGGACAGGTGTCTTCGCCTAATGTTAGTGAAAATGCTGCTCAGCATCTTGAGCAATGTAGAGGGTATTCATCTTTGAGGTAAAAAGTTTTAAAACATTTAAAACATTTCTGATATTTACCTTCTTCTAATTCTCCAGGACTTGGTGTTCAGCACCAACGATTGGTGTGTTAGTAAAATTATTCAAACTTTTTTAATAACTAATTTTCAGCACCAAGGACAGATACCTTAACCCTCTTCTAATTCTCCAGGACTTGGTGACCTTCACCGGGATCCTGAAGGACACGTTTGCGAACCTGCCTGACGCCAATCAGTTGACGCAACAGTTCAGCCTGGGGGTAGAGCCTGCCATGGTGCACACGGCTCAGGAGAAGGGACTGATCCCGCACGTGCCCTGGATCAACAAGTGTATGAGTCTGTACAAGCTGTCTCAAGTCCACAAAGGTATGTAACATCTTTCAGTTGCTAAACATGTTTTAAGTGTGTCTTGTATTATGTATCAGCAGAAGAAAATATATTCACTAAAAAGTACTTGTATGACAGATAAAAACTAACATGATAACATGATTTACTTGTCCCACACTGTATATTACCCACTGCCTCAGGCAAGTCGTCCTGTATCGCCACCCTCGTGGAGGCCCTCTCCTCCATTTCTGAGTATCAAATGACTGTTACGCTATAGTAATGAATTTTTCCCTACAGGCATCATTGTCGCAGGCCCCCCGGCCTCTGGCAAGTCATCCTGTATCGCCACCCTAGTGGAGGCCCTCTCCTCCATCTCTGCCCCCACCCCCAGCACCCGGGGGCGGGGGAAACCTGCCCTGGGGACCTCACACAAGCTGCTGCGGCTCAACCCGCTGGTGGTGGACGACTACGGGCTGGTGTTCGGCCACCTGAACCAGAACCACGACTGGGTGGACGGGATTTTCACCCATGCGTGGAGAAAGGCCTGCAGGGTAAGGCTGTGGGGATGTGTCGGTGGCATGTTAGCTTCTCAGCACTATGGACTTTTTTGTGACACCTCAGGGTGGAGTCTATAGTACAGTACTGCTGGGATCAAGTTTGAAAAAATCTTTAACACATTCTCTTTAGGGAATTATGAATCCAACTTAAAGATTATAGTACTGATTTTCAAAAAGATAGTGCTATCTCAGCCATGGGTCCCCATGTAGAGATTGCCATGTAGTAATCTCAAACTTTGTTGAACTTCATTGTTTCTGCAGTTGATAAACAACATACGTATCACATGCATTGTTTAAGACACAAACCAACATGTTTGTCTGTGTACAGCATTTTAGTTGGAGACCATTAATGATACAAAAATACGTAACTGCATTAAAATCTTGCAGCTGCCCTTCCCAGTTTGCATCAATTTGTTATACATGTATGTAGATGTTGACTGTACATTGCTATTCTTGCAGAACAAGAGTACTACCTGGCTGTGTTTGGATGGACCACTGAATCCTGGCTGGGCAGACAACTTCAGCAGTGTGCTGGACAATGAAAATGTCAGTTCAATGACCTTTTATCATAATCATACAGTCATGTAGTATCAAAAATATTCTGGCCCCATTTTTGTTGTTATTAGCCTTTTAGCTACTTCAAACAGTCAATATCCAATGAATGACATGTAACAATAGATTTTTTATCCATAGAAAGTAGAAAAATCATTTTCATCTTAAAAAAGGTATACAATGTCCCATTATTAGTAAATGCTCATGACAAAGGTAATTGGAAAAAGTGTACTTGACCATATTATTGTACTTATTCTAATGTATGTGATACAGACCTGTTAATTTCTTTTCCTTGATTTTTTACCTCCCAAGAGTCCATTCGAATGACAGACCATTCTTATGACCATTAAGTGTCATAACAATACAACCGAATGATGTTCTTATACTCTTTCAGACCTTCCATCTGCCCAATGGAGACCGGCTGCCTCTGTCAGATAACGTCCGACTGCTCTTCGAGACAACTGACCTGCAGTTTGCATCTCCTGCTACCATCTCCAGGGCTGTGAGTATAGAAGGGATAGAATGGATATTTCATTCTTGGTCGTTTGTTGATATCCTTGAAATCTAGGTTGATTTTATTCAGTCTATGTACCTACATACAAGTATCATTTTATGAATAAATCAACATGTTGAGTCTGATGTATCAGTTATACTACTAGTTCTAAGCATTCTTTGATATATTTAACTATTTGTACATAATGATTGTGTAATGATTGTTTTCCAGGGCATTGTGTACATGGACAAGAACGTACTAGGCTGGAGACCTATTGCCCAGGCTTGGTTGGAGAGCAGACCACATCACGAAGTGATTGTATGTTGTGTTATGTTGCAAAATATGCCACAATCTAAAGGAAACCTAAAGGTCTTACACCTGTGCAATAAGGGCCATTATGAAAAATACTATCTACTAGTAGATGAAATCAAGAAGAGTGGACAATTGTGGATAGGTGTGTTTATGTGTGGATGGTGCTCAGCACCAGTGACATGTGTGTTTACCTGTGTATGGATGGTGTTCAGCACCAAGGACACGTGTGCTTACTTTTGTTTGGATGGTGTTCAGCACCAAGGACGGGTATGTTTGCCTGTTTGTCGACATTCAGCACCAGGAACAGTTGTTTTCTGCCCGCAGTTCTACTAATACCTGAATGAACCAACTTATTGCACAGGTTGTGGCCACTCTCTTGTAGCATATTGTAATGCAACATTTGTAACACACTCACACTTATGGTGTGGTCAAGAAAACATTTGCCTCAAGGGTGGTTTGTATTGTACAGTAACTGTTACAAAAAGTAGTTTTCTTGATAACTTAATAATTCCTATTATATTTTTATGTTTTATGTATTTTGTATATCTGATCTTATGATAAACATTGTCACAGAGCTAGAATCAAGTACTTTGAAATGTATTATTTTTTCATTCCAGAACCTCCAGAGGGCTTTCAACAAAACCTTGGATGCAGTTTCCAACTTTGTCATCAATGAAGCAAAGTATGTCTCGTGTTGTGTTGTCTTGGTGTTCCCCTATGCATGCTTTCTGTCTTAATACACTAATCTTGCATGAGCATGGCAATCATCTAACCTGCACAACACACAATAATCAATGAAGAGAAAATCACCAAGATCATGATCATTCATCATCATAATCATTTTCATAATCATTATCAAACTGAGTAGAATAAGATAACTGGCATGGTGTATGACACACAATAAATGGTGTAGAGAAAACCAGAAAGATCATAATTATTCATCATCATCCTAATAATTGTTATCATCAGTCATGAGTAAACTGAGATACTTTGCATGGTGTATAATGCGTTGATTAGTTTAGAGAAAATCACAAAAATCACAATCATTCATCACACATTAAAAATCATCATCATTATTTAAACCAAGTAGAATCTGAAATCTTGCATGCTGCATGTAACAGTTATTGATGACTGTAGAGAAAATGACAAGAATTGTATAATCATTTGTGAAACTTGGTAAAATTGAATGAAATAAGTTATTCATCAGAATTTATGTATCAATCTGAATGCTTTCTTTTCACTGTATCACAAAAAGAGCTTTAAGGAAAAGGATTCTAGATATCAATAAAGCATAGTGCAGAATTTCGTTGCAATGTAGTTCATTTGAGAAAAAAATGACTGAAAAATTAGTGACTTGTAAACTGCATGTAGTTTTTGTGATTTAAGAACTTTTTGTTGAAAATTTCATGCTTTGTTGAATATTCAAAAATTGAAACTACTAGTAAATACAGGGTCATAAAATTAACTGTTTGTTAACTTTGTGATGTTAAAGATGCCATATTGGTCATAACTGAAACAAAATGATGAGGCCAATTTTGGCATTATAGATAATGAAATGAAATAAATGTGCCTTATCTCATAACTTTTGAATTCAAACTGGCAGCAAATGAAAGAACATTATAATAATATTATACAGTTGAGAAATTGTTTTGAAACCATCACAAAATTGAAGTTTGTCAAATCTTGGTTGCTCAGTTTACCAATTCAGCTGCTTTTCTGGACCTGCACTAAAATCTTTCCTACTGTTTCACTAACTTAAAAACTAACACCGTCAATGGTTTGGAGTTGCAGTGTGTGCAGTGTAATAACAACAAGTACGCCCACTCAGGGCTGTCTCCCTGTCCGGTTCATTTGTACGCAGGACCAAGGTTCCCGTCTGCGAGGTGGGGATGTTCCAGAACTGCCTGAACCTGCTGAAGGCCATGTTGGACGACAACGTCGAGATCGGCGGGGAGCTTCACGTGGAGAGGCTGTTCCTGTTCTGCCTTATATGGACGTTCGGAGGGCTGCTACAGGGGACGGACAGACAGGCCTTCAGTAATCTCCTGACCAGCCTCACTTCAGCGTATGTTTAGTCTTTTGAATCTCAAGTCTTCTGAATGTGACAAAAGTGGTCCCAGGATAGAGCCCTGTCATAGGCGTGATAAGATATTACATCACTGATAAGCTTACAGTATCCTAAGTGCTTACCAGCCTCACATCAGCGTATGTTACAATCATATTTTGTCCGAATTGTCTACATTTGACAAAGTAGACTGGTTCAAGGATAGAGCCCTGAGGAACACACACAATAGATTGACATTGAATAAATCAGTGCATCACTTAGTGTACATGTACCTTCACTTAGAGTTCTTGGAACTAAAAACATGGACAGGTGCAGATTGAAAAGTTTTGAAATTCTACATGACATTGTATGTAAAATAATTAATTTTGATTCATATCATGCACAAGTACATACGTGTAGCAGCTATAACTTTTATCTATGATATTTTTCCTTTCCAGGTTGCCTGACTATGACCATGAGATCTCTGTGTTTGACTACTATGTGGATGAGTCAGGAGAATGGGACCCATGGACATCAAGGTAGCTATATTATGCGTGCACATGCAGTATATTGCAAGCGAGCCTCCTTTTTCATTACAATTTTTAATCATAATACTAGAAAAAGTTTAATATTTAAAACTTCAAATATCACCAAGTATCTTTTCATTTCCTGGAGATGCGAGAATGTGTAGGCCTTGTTACGATAATTCTATAATATTTCTAAGACTTAGTCAAAATGAATAGCCTACAATGTACATAGTTGGATGAACAACATAACAGTTTTGTAACCAACTTGATGTATTTTCGTGGGGACATACTAAGTTGGAACATGATGTTTTCCCCAGGGTGCAAGAGGATACCTACCCTGACAATGCCAACATTTCTGGAGAGGTGTTTGTGGAGACTGTTGATACTGTAAGACTACCCATCCAACCTTTTTTCTCAGATATTATGTAAACATCTGTCATTACTGCTAGACATTATTACAGTTGTGCACGTATACATGTCATGTACTTTGTGCAAAAATGTGTTTCTTTTGAAATCAGATTCTATAGTCTTTAAGATGTGTGCAATTTACGACAATGATTGTAATTTTGCTCAACTTCCAAAATTGGTCACATCTTACATATTGTGTGCCATAATATTAAAATACTTAATAGAAGGACTGTACTTACAAAGAATGCTAACGGTTTAATTTGAATGATTTGCCCCAGATCCGTTGCCAGGTGCTTATGGACTATGCCCTGTCCTCAGGACAGAACGTCCTTCTGGTGGGACCACCTGGGTCTGGGAAGACTTCCCTGATAAACGACCTCATTGATACACAAGGTAAGGAAACATTCAATTCAAAATTGTTGCAAATCAATATGTGTAGAGTTAAATCGTAAATTCTTTGTACAAAATCTATCTAATAAGTGTCTACGTCACAAAGATCGTGTGTGGATTGTGTTCAGCACCAAGGACAGACATGTTTACTTGTGTGGAGGTTGTTCAAAACCAGTGACAGTTTTTGTTGTTGCTGTGTTTGTAGTGCTAGATGAATATGCAAAGAAACCATGTTATAGATGACTTTATTGCACAAGTATGGCTGGTACCTAACTACAGTTCTATATATCTAAGGGCTAATCTATCTAATACAAGGGTGTATAGTATGAGTTAAGAATGGTTTCTTAAGACAATCATTGGAGGAATTTCTATTGTCTAGACATTCTTTTATATATTTTCCTATATGGCATATCAAGTAGTGGTCTGTCACATTTCAAAAGATAACCATTTTACTGTTGTTTCTTGTCCCTTGTCCAGACCCTGCCACACACATAGTGAAGAGACTGGTGTGGTCGTCTGCCTCTGAAGCCTCACAACTGCAGGAGTTTGTGGAGGCCAACATCCACCACAGACAAGGTCAGATAAATGCAGATCTTTTTGTTTTCATGAAGAGGGTAATTATGCCAGACCTAAAGCTGCCACATTTATGAGTTTAAGCCATTCAGGGATAAATTAATATTTCAGAATTCAATTGCCACAATTTGATTTGCTGATGTTTCGGATGCCATTTTGGGATCTTTCTCCTCCTGTATTTCTAATGATGTGAAGATTTCAAGTGATATCAAGTTTTTTTATTGTTTTAAAGAAAGCATGAAAAAAATGATGTTTTGAATTCTATTCTGCTTTGTGGTGGAAACTTTCTTTTAACTCTGTTGTTTCTTCTGTTGCAGGATTTGTGTATGGAGCAAAGGACTATAAAGGCTTCCAGATCTTCATTGATGACATCAACATGCCTGCAAGAGATGAGTTTGGGGTGCAGAGGGTTAATGAGGTGACACTTTTTGATGTGTTTTTGTGCAAAATAACTTGTCCTGTCTGTAGGATGCCTATTAGAAATTTGAATAATGTCAATAAACAGTAACCATTAGGCACTAAATTAGCTTGATTATACTTAAGTCTAAAGATCATGTCACATTTTCTAAAGTCTTCTGTGACAAAAAAGTCTGACTTTCTCCCTTCTTCAGTTCCTCAGGTTGAATGGCATTGTGATAATCAGTCATTTTCATTCCTCAGAACCTGAGAGAGCTCCTTGACCACCACATCCTGCTGAAGCTACAGAAGCCGTTTGAGTGGAGGACTGTGGAGGGTCTGTCTGTCCTGGCTACACTCACACTACACGAGTATCCTTCTACATCAACACAGCTGCTGTCAGAGAGGCTCATTGTAAGTTCAGGCACAGCTGGAACTATAATGGTAAAATAAAATAGAATTATAGGATGCTCTGAAATGAAATGAAAAATAGGAAAGTCTAGAACAGATTTTAACAGAATGAAGGTAAAAAAAACACACACTTTAAGTTACTTATTCTTTGGTGTAATGATGCATAATATTTGTAGTTGAAGTTTATCTTAATTTGTTCCATTTCTCCGAACAGAGACACTTCTCTGTGGTTCACTTGCCAGCACAACAAGGACAGGATCTGGAGAGTGTGGTCAACTCCATGTTAGAGGTATGAAATAAATGATTTTCTTCTACTTATTATTATATGAAAACTGAGTAATCTATAATTTAGACGGTAGATTGTGCCCTACTGAATATAGGCATAATAGTAGCAGGTACAAAAATGAGTTGTACAAATTTGCTGATCAAAAGCTTTTTGGAAGTGAACACAATCAGTAACAAATTTAAGATCATAGCAAAATCAAGAAGATACCACCATTAAAGCTGCTTACCATTAAAGGAGACTTCAATACAATTCCAAGTCCAAACTTGTGATCCTTTTTTATTGAAGCAATTAATGATAATATCTATTTGACTATCTCTTAGGCCAACATGAGTTTTGATGGCCAAGGTTTGGACACAGAGCTCCACAATAGCCTGACAGCAGCCTCCTGTGAGCTGCTGACGACAGTCCAGGACGTCCTGAGGCCTTCACCCATGCCTGGCAGACAGCACTACATGTTCACACTCAGGAACATCGCCAAGGCATTCCAGGTGTGTAGTCTTTGTCTTTCTTTTCATATGTTTTTTTACTCTAGTCATAAAGCAGGAAAGTCAATGAAAGTATGGATGAATTTTTGGTAATGTTTGAAACTTCATTGTATATTCTATGTATCTGCAGCAAGAGCAGAATTGTAACCTTGACATAGATAATCTGACCATTCATTAAATTCTTACAAAAGTAAATCATGCATGGTGTATCTTGCAGAGTCAAACATTTAAGGATGTTGTTAGGACAAGAGATGTGTAATGATTTGGATTTGCCTTTATTACAAGTACCTGCAGATTTAGAAATAAGTAGGTCAATTTTGAGTATCATAACTTATGGTGGTTTGGCATCTATGAAGAAAGTAAATACTGAAAATGGATTTTGTTTGAATACACACACTGCAATTTCTTATGGCACATCATATGTTAGATTTTCACAAATACATGATGATAATTATCATGCATTGATTTCATATGTTGCCTCTTCCGACATATCTTTCCCTGATAACTTGCAGTGCATGAAGCGCCTGACATCAGAAAGCCGTGCGGATGAGAAGATGGTGGTGGGCCTGTGGAGACACGAGGTGTGGCACATCATGGAGAACTCCATCTGCAGGAGGTCAGACCAGAACTGGTTCAACCACAACCTGCAGGAGATACTCAAGAAGGTAGCATCATAATGAAACATAATTCCCTCCAAAATGTATGGTCAATCATCATCATCATCGGTCTCCTGCACTGCAGATAACTGTGATGGTGACTGTCAATCATACATTGTAAAAGTTATGCTTTCTTAATCATAAGTAAAGATTCGGAAAGTTACATGCATTTAGATTTCATGTAGAGTTTTGTAGACTCATTTGATTACATGTGAATGCTGTAGCTTGACAGAATTTTCAGTACTAGTGCAAATGGTATAGGCACACTGTCTTATCTATAATAATGTATGACCAGATTAACTTTTTGCTTGAAAGATGAAACAAATTACATTTATTTGAATAGTCTAACAAATAGCATTGTCATGGTATGCACAAAGTACATTGTACATGCCAAGTATTACATGATCATACATAATTTCATGTAGCTCAGAATCTTGAATATCCGATGGCATCTGTTATCAAAATGCTATATTCACAATATAATTGTAACACTGCAATATATATTATTTTCCCAAGGTGACAGTGACTAATATCTAAAAAAATGTCTCTTCTTCTATTTAAGCATTTCCCAACCATCGAGATAGAGACCCTCCCTCCCCACTTTGTGACATTCCCCATAGACGGTCGTGCCTACCAGCGCCCGGTCACTACCATGTCTACAGACAAGAAGATAAGGGTAAGATCCTGTATTTTTGATTATTCCTAATTTTGCCTAAGGAAATTTTTTTCTTTAGGTTTGTATTCTGTTTCAGTGGTTTACCAAAGGTGCTTGACTTTATGCTTCAGTGAATGAAAAAAAATAATTTCGATCTTAATTGCATAGCTTTTGAGAACAACAGAGAATGATGTCAGACTTTTGGCAATGTTAGTGACTGTCATGCTGTTCACTTCCACCAGGTGGCGCTGCAGGCCATTACCAGCATGAAGGAGGTTCAGGAGACCCTGGCCTCGCACCTGGCGTCTTACAACGAGAGGTTCCGTAACGAGCAGCTGGACGTGCTGCTGTGTGAATACGTGTTTCAACACATCGCCCGGGTGCACAGGGTCCTGAGCTTTCAGAATGGGTACGTTATGCAAATGAACACATATCTTTATTGCTTACAATGATAAGTGAATACACAAACTTATACTTTTCTTAGGCCCTTTGCCACATAGGTCAATAAAGATGAGAGAATTGCTGTGTCTCATCTCTGGGCCTTCTTTCTGAGGTCTTGAAAGAAAGAAAGAAAGAAATGAATTGTAACAGAATGAAGTAGATCCTCTTTAAATTGTGACAATTGTGTTTTGCATCAAATTGCCAAGTTGATGCAGAGCTGCATGAGTCTCCAGGGCTTCTTTATTTTGAGGATAACTACTTCCTCACAGTTTCATCTTAGTCAATCAGAGATGGCAGACTTCCCCCTTTAACTATACTGTTTTTGACCTATCAGTCACACAGACAAAATCAAAGATGGTAGACTTCTTCCCCTTTAGAAACACACATGAAAGCATGTAGATTGACACTGAGATAGACAGAATGACAGACACAGACACGCAGATATACCTTGTAAATCTATCGCCTAGGTAACAAAACTGTTTCTACTGGTCCGCTACAGGGGTAACCTGCTGATGATAGGAGCCATCGGTAGCCATCTGGTTACCATGGTGAAGCTCGCACTTCACATCGCAGACATGGACATGTACCACGTGGACTGTTCCCGTGCAAACACGTTCTTCGACGGACTGCGGTCTGCTGTCAGAATGACGGGCAGCGAGGGGAAGATGCTGACCCTTCTGTTTACAGTAAGCTTGTTTTCCTTCAATTTAAAAAAAAACATTATCATGAATGTTATGCAAATTTATGACAAAAGAAGTTTGATTTCAACATAACAATATTGCAGAACATGATCACCAGAAACGACCAAATTTAGAATACCACACCATCCATGTTGATGTAATTTTTCTAGATTTTACTAAACCTGGAATTTTTTGCTGTTCCCCAGGCCAAAGACCTGCATGATGAGTCCTACCTGGATGCGATCAACAGCCTGCTGGTGTGTGGGGAGTACCCGCCACTCTTCAGCAATGATGAACTGGAGGGGTTACTACAGGTCAGTTGGACATCTAAAATCATCAGGATACTTTGATTCGCTTAAAGGTCTGATGCAAGTGGTAAAACCAGTGTTGAATTTGTGCATTATGTACAAATGCCTCTACTTACCTTACCTTAGACCTTAGTTCCTTCCATAACATCATGTTGTACTGGTCGGTAAACAACGCTCCTCCAGAGATCTTGATTCTGTGATGCTAGTTCCATTTCTTTAATTGTTTTTCCTCCAGTATAGATGGGGGATGATTTTGTGAAGGGTCATTATTGTTATTGTCAATCTATCTTTGAGTGTTGTCCAGGGTGCTGATATCCAAACTGTTGTAGTATTCGTACAACAGCGTTTTTCACAGCTCCCATCTAATTTCAATATATGATTGGTCATCTTTACTTCAAGTGCATTTCAATGTATTATGTTTATGAAGGTTGGACATCCAGGTAAACAATACAAAGACAATTCAAACTCTACAACTGGATGAAATTCCGAGACTTCATTCCGGACGTTTGCGAGTGACATCCATCACTCTTCTTCAGCGTCACTTAAATGAACTGGCAAAACAAATGCAATGCTAGTGATTCTTAACTGGGAAAACCGGTTGAACATGTCAAGGACACTAACTCGTAAAAAAACGTTATCAAATTAATATTGTAATATGTTATTTCTTTATCCCAGGTGCTTGGCCCAGCCATGAAGAAGGCCTACGCACATCTGATGTCCAACCCCATGAAGTTCTTTGTGTCTCGAGTCAAGTCCAACCTGAAGATTGTCATCTGCCTGCCTCCCAGGCACAGGTTACTCAGGGTAGCTGCCAGGTATGTGTGTGTGTTTGTGTATAGCCTGAATATTCAGTGATTATGGGGAGACAATGGACTATACCAATGGAGTATCATTTTGTTAGTAATGAGACTGGATTTCATGTGACTGTGGGCAATGGTAAGCAAGTTAGTTGATGTGACAAAAACATGGTATTTTGTAGGAAAACTAGCACTGTTTCTTAATGGCATTTGTGTTCTAATCATATAAAATTTTTGAATATGACATTATGCATCAGAAGACATGTCATTTGGGAGATACATGACATTGTTTTCATAGATTCAATTGACCATTGCTGTTACTTTTCTGCAAGGAATTGAAAAGTTATTTTTATCAAAGAATATAGCACTCAGTTAGAAATGCAGTATGGTAATGTACCCTTCAGTAATCAAAATATGATCAGCTGTGTGAAGAACTAAGTGATAGCCTTGAATTCTAATGATGATAAGTTATAATGAAACGTACAGTGAAAAGAATGCATACATTTTATATTGGACAAAATCTACATTTTATTACAAAATAGTTTTTTTACATGACATTGTATGATTTCTCCATACAGTCAGTACCCCGGCCTGCTGACCAGCTGCCAGGTGAACTGGGTGTGTGCCTGGACACAGGAGTGCCTGCTGGACAAGGCCAACTACTTTGTGGAGAAGTACAACATGGTGTCCGACAATCAGGAGATGAGGTATCTAACTGTTTTACATAATCTTGCTCTGGTTTAAAAAAAAGAGCCACTGAGTGGACACCTAGAGAGTGGAGGAGACGCAGAGGGCAGCTCTGTATCAGATGGAGAGACAACCTAGTTAACCTGGGCCCTGCATGGCCAAGAACTGCGAGACTAAAAAATGAACTAGAGTCATTCAATGGAGGGGTTCATCCATAGGAGTGATAACACCCTGGAATGATGATGATAATGATGATGAGATCTTTATCTTCTTGTTGTTTGTTTCAGAGACAAGCTGGTGACGGTGATGGCCAACATCCACAGCTACGTGCTGCAGGACTGCCGACAGATCCCCTGGGCAGGCAACATGGAGGAGACCGTCAGTCTCACCATGTGTAAGAGGGACAGCAAGAAGGACCAGTACAAGACTCAGATGTTGGAGGTACTGTACTATTTCTATTTTGAAATGACAAATATTCATCATTTTGAAGCAGTAGACTATTATGACAAGGACTATATTCCATCAGCTAGACACAAAATTTGTATTCCATAGCAAACCATTCAATGAATCAATACTGTAATTTTAACTGCAGTACTGTTACTGTACATTACTATTACTGTACCGTTTTTCAGTTCACAAATCACATTTTACAGCTATTTCTTTAAGGTTATGTTCTTAAGAGGGCTACAAGTCTACCATGCATTATATGAGAAATGGGTTAGGTTTAAAAGAAAAACTGTGAAAACTAACCTTCTACAATGATACCTTCAATACTCCTTTTTTTCTGTATCCAGCTACCAAACTTGCCCTACTCCAAGTCCATCATGCATGAGAGGATCCTCCTGCAGCACAAAGGTGATAGTAAGGTCAGTCATCGCAGCATCCCCATGGGTCCCACCATCTACCGCCGCTTCATGGAGTGTTTCCTGCACATCCTGTCCACCAAGACTGCACAGCAGAACGCTAACATCACCAGGCTCAAGTAAGTTTCTACCTTAAAGTTTTTTGTATAAGATGTTTTCCAAATGCATTATTTGAGTTCCTTTCTGCATGAAACTGTCTAATGTGTCTGAGATCAAGTCTGTCCTGTACCAGCAAATTAAAGCTTTCCCTCAAATAAAGGGGAATTCCCAAGTCCGTAAAGACCGGAATGGTTTTCATCCAATTACCACAGGAAGGAACCCTACTCTTTTTGATAAGTATGGTGGGTATAATGTATAAGTATAATGTGCTTTAGGTGTGGCACTCCTCAAATACAGAACCTCCATTTAATGTCCTATCCAAGGGACGTCCCTAACCAAAGCTATGCTACTCATTTTTATGTGATTGAAGTAAGCATTTTCAGTCTTGTTAAGTGTCTTTCCAAAGGGCACAACATCGGGGCATGTCAGAGTATCGAACCCGAAGCCTCTTGGTTCTGGTCCAAACACTTGCTGTAACCATTACACCACATGATGATCATTTTCCCATCACAGGAAAGCCCTGTCCACCCTCTCCCAGACCAGGGAAGATGCCAAGTTGATGGAGGAGAAAATCAAGGTGGTCCAGGCCGACTATGAGGAGGCTCAGAAGAAGACTGCCGGGCTGCTCAGGCAGCTTAC